>NC_035447.2:101048593-101417242 GCF_002127325.2 Helianthus annuus | reverse complement strand
CCCCCAGGGAGATGAACTAGGTCTGATAATAACCTTTCGGCCAGCAGCTTCATACCACTGGGTCTCAGTTCTTTCATTTCCGTCGGAGCTAAATCCTGTAAGGTGCTCTTGGCCTATCGGAGCTGCTCCCCAGGAATGATGTCAATATAATGAACTCCACTTGATCTATCTGGGTGGCAAAACCAGGTAGTTCCTTCAGGCAAAACCTCCGGGGTATTCAGAGATGACAGGAAGATCCTCGATCTTCGGCTTTGTTCTTCAATTATCACCCGAGCCATGTAAATTACACAGCCTCTGTTCAAACACCTTGAAGCTTTCAGCATAGATACGTCTTCGGGCAATCCGTAATGCGTATCCCCTCGAATGATAAGAGATTCACCACTCGAGTCTTTAAAACTATCTGCCTTTTGCCGCAAATGATTTGGGCCTGATTACGGGATAACCAGTCCATGCCTAGCACAATGTCAAAACCCGCCAGTTTGAAAGGAAGTAGAGATAAAGGAAAAGAATGGTTCCTAATGGACATTTCACATCCCTCTAGAACAGTAGAGACGGTTTCTATCGTGCCGTCTGCTAACTCTACTTCGTATTTCACGTCAAGGGTTTTGTTTGGCATATTTAGTAGTTGGCAAAATTTCTGGTCTACAAAGGATTTATCAGCGCCAGAATCGAATAGTACTCTTGCAAATATATTATTTACGAGAAAAGTACCTGTAAGCACATTGTCGTCCTTAACCGCTTCCTTTGCATCCATGCGAAAAACTCTCGCATTCGACTTCTTCGTCTCTTCCGCCTTCTTGGCATACTTTGGGCAATTACTCTTGATATGCCCATTTTCATTACAACCGTAGCAGGTTGCATCCTTTATCTTTTTGCACTCCACGGTCTTGTGATCCTTGGACTTGCATAGCCCACAGGATGGAGTCTTTTGTTGCGACTGTGAACCAGACGCAAACCTACACTTCCCGGAGTGAGGTTTCTTGCAGACCTTGCAGTGAGGTCTTCCATCAGCTTGCCCCTCCTTCTTTGCTTCCGACCCTCTCTTGCCCTCACCGTTTCCACGGTGCTTTTTCCCAGACTTTCGTGAGGTATCATCCTCACGTTTTCGCTTTTCAGCCTCCTTGCTCCTTTGTGCCCTCAGACGGACAGCATCGAGTGTAAGAGACAAGGAGAGGTCAGTAACTGACCTGAAGGTCGTCGGCCTAGAGGCCTTCACACTGGCCTTGATCGCCGGCTCTAAGCCCCCAATGAATTGGGCAATCCTTCGAGGTTCTGGTGTCACAAGATATGGCACCAGGCGTGACATGGTGTTAAAGCTTGTCAGATATGCTTGACAATCCAGGTTTGTCATCACTAGTGAGACAAAATCCGCCTCAATCTTCTCAACCTCGTGCTGAGGGCAGTAGTTTTCTTTTATGAGGGCAATAAACTCCCCCCATGACATTTTGTATAAGGCAGACTTACCTGAAGCCTGCACCAGAGCTCTCCACCACGCCAGGGCCTCGCCCTTGAATGACTGGGACACAAACTTAACCACGTCCCTCTCAGCGCACCCGCTGATGTCCACAATTGTGTCCATCTCGTCTAGCCAGGTGATACAGTCAATCGCACCTTTCTCCCCTGTAAATTCACGGGGCTTACATGATACAAAGTATTTGTAGGTGCAACCCTCAGCACTCGACGCATCAGTATATTCTCTATCGCGATGAACGCTGTGCTCAGTAGACGAATGTTTGTCGTCATCTTTCTTGGGTTCAGAGGGTGGTTTGGAGTGTGTCTTTGGTTTAGAGGGTGGCTTTGACACGGTCCTGCCTTGGGACTCAGTATGTTGACGATCAATAGCTGCCTGAACAGCATTGTCAATCAGAGCCTTCAATTGTGCGCCTGTCAAATGCACTGACGCATTGTCATAGTCATCCTCATTTGTGTGGCTGTTCTCTCCATTGGGATCCGCCATGGTAACTTGAATCTGTTACATAAGATAACAAAATTTTATTTAGGAGATTATTATATGATTGTCTTTTATGACAATTTGTCAACCATGGTACAGAGACCATATTTGGTTAACTTATTATTTCATTACATATTAGGATTTGAATATATCCTATTTCAACTATATAAATAGTATTGGCGGCATAAAGCCTAATCACGATGATGTTTTATAATATTAGCCGAGATTTCGTAGAATCAAAGGCATAGAGAATTGAACCGTAGTTCCTTTATCTCTTTCTGACAGAGAGTCATAGACTACCACTGCCTTTTGTCTTTATAAGACAATTATTATGGCCCATAGGCACTACACCTCTAATGGATGTTTTAATAATATTGGCCCGTAGGCACTACATCACTAATGGATGTTTTTATAATACTGGCCCGTAGGCATTGCATCACTAATGGATGTCTTTATAATACTGGCCCGTAGGCATTGCATCACTAATGGATGTCTTTATAATACTGGCCCGTAGGCACTGCATCACTAACGGATGTTTTTAATAATATTGGCCCGTAGGCACTACATCACTAATGGATGTTTTAATATGTTGGCCCGTAGGCAATGCATCACTAATGGATGTCTTTATAATACTGGCCCGTAGGCACTGCATCACTAACGGATGTTTTAATAATATTGATCACCTTTATTGGTGATTTAACCCATGATTTATAAATCATTTAGTTGGGTTTTGAAATCCTTAAAGGATTATTGTATAAGAATGACGTGCGTGATTTTAACGAATCACATCTGCCATGATTGTTAACATGCGTACAGAGGTTAACAGGGAATCAGAATCTTTTCAATTAGGTCGTACCATCTTGGCTGGATCTTAAAAGACACCAAGCTAGGTTTCACCTTTTAAGATTCTTTATTTAGGCAGATCAATATAAAAGGATTGGTTTTGATTTATTTTTATATATATTAAAACAAAACTCATAACATACATTCCAAAATCTCAAATACAATTACATATTGCCCTAAACGGGTCTTTCAAATAGTACATACCCCCATAGGAGTTTAAAATAAGTGACAAGTCCACGCAGGGACTTAATACAAGATAGGTGTCCGTGCAAGGACTAAAGATAAGTCCACGTAGGGACTGAAATACGATAAGTTGTCCACACAGGGACTTATTTTAAAGTAGAAATTACATTCGTACAACTATTAAGGCTAATGGTCACGTTTCTTCTTTTTGCCCTTTAGTAGGTTCGCCAAGCCCTTGAGAAATCCTCGGTGGCTTTTCTTCTCTTCCTCGAACTCTCTCTCCACACGATCTAGTCGATGAAGTATTTCTTCCTGTTCAGGAGGAGAGAAACGTGGTTGTGGCGCTTGATGCGGAACTGGAGGTCTGGGAGGTATTGGATACCCATGAGCTGAGTAGTCCGGTGGTCCCATGTTTCCATGTGCTCCGTCAGGGTAGCGCGCGTTATATCTTGCCGACACCACATATGGGTCGCGCTCATAGCCGTAGTTGTATTGTGCTTGTGATGGTTCGAACGGATTGTAAGCCGTTGGACCCGTATAAGCAGGTATGGGTTGGTCATACCCAAATGGTGGCGAATTTCGTGCAGCTGGTGCGGAGTTCGCCTCCTGTATAGGACTTGAAGGTCCTTCTTCTTGTAGCGGCGGATAGTGGCTACTACTAGAATGTCGAGGAGTGCTGAAGTGGATACCCCCTCCTCCTCGTGTAGACATACGAGCATTTGTCCTCCTACGCCTCGGCGGATCAGGTATTACTGGTTGTGCCGGTGGCGGAGGTGGTGGCGTAACTGCCTCAAAGCGTGAATCCTCAGAAGGATCCTGTGGATGTCCCGGTTGTTGAGATGTCTGTCGAGATGGCGTGTAGTACCATTCATGTCGGTCAAGCATCGCTTGGAAACTGTCAGGTCCTTGATAGGGCGTTCCATGGAAGGATGACCCATCAGAAACTTCTATCGGATGCGTGGGCGTACCACGAGCTGGTTCAGTAGGATCCTCATCTTCCTCCATGGGATCTTCAGAAAAGTGGTCTTGTGGCCCTAGTGGAACAAATCCTGAAGGTTCCTGTATGTAGTCAGCCGGATTAAACTGACCTATGTAGTATGGAGTAGGGTCGTCGTAATTTCGGTGCGATACCGAACGTTGTAGAGGTATGAAGGAAGGTTGTGGGTTGTTGGGATTATTTTCTGAGTCTGGCCCAAAGGAGTGTCGGTAGGATGGCGTCGAGCTGTGCGAAGTGGAATGCCTCGCTGGTTCGTAAAGATCTCTTCGTCGTTGTGGCTCTTCGCTCCTTGTCATCGAAGGATGTCTTGTACCAGATGGTCCAGCTTCTTTATCGTGATGTGTCACGATTTCTCCTCGGCCTCTTCTTCCCCTTCCTCTTCCTCGGAATATAACAGGTGGCATTTTCCTGCTCCAAAACTTATTAAAAATCGAATCGAAAATAAAGACAAAAAGGAGTATCAAATCCGAATTTGTCCTAAGTTCTTGTCTAGACTCAAGTATGTGCAATTGTGTCATTGAGATTAAACACATTAGGATAGTGTTTAATTCACTCAAAGTTGGCTCTGATACCAACCTGTCACACCCCAATTTCCACGTGTCTCACCGGTGGGCCCGGTGGGGGATTACCGTGACGACGTTGGCAACAATATAGTCAAACCACACAATTATATAATGCACAGCGGAAGCTTAAAGATAAATATATAAACTTCAACCTCTGGTTGTAATATCAAATGTATTACAGAAGTTGAATAAATCCACAGCGGATCGTAAATAAACATAAAGTATTGTTCCATCAGATACTGCAATCAAGCTTGCGAGACTTATCACGACGCTAGGGAGCTAATACCAGCCAATTTACGTTTAGGTACCTGCACTTAATCTTTTTAGGGAAAATACGTCAGTTTACACTGGTAAATACATTCAACTGACACATTTGAAAATGTTTATTAAAATTGATTTGAATGCACAAGGCACAAACTCTTTTATAACTTGGGAAAATTATAATAAAATCTTGTGAACGTTTTACATGTTCTTTTATGCGTTCAGTAGCCCGGGTCGTGCCGGGTTAAAGATTTATAGACACACCACGTTTGCGTAAAACCGTAGTATAAAAACCAACGGCTACGTCTTTTAATTTAATGTCGACACTTTATACCGGGTGTACGCCTACACCGGGATGTTGATGGTCGTGGCCATTTCGTAAAATGATGCCAAGGATATCCGGGACAACGGTCATTAAACCCCCCAAAGGCTTATAAGCAACAAAACTGTTTAATAGTGCCGATCATATTTAATCAATTAACCACCTAAGCGATGGAATTATATAATGCCCAATCAAGCGGTATTAATATACCGTAACCCAAGCCCATATAGGGGAAATAAGTTAAAGTATTTACCTTTGCAAGTATATTTCCTTATTTGGATTAAATCACCGATAGCTTTTACTGGGGCTCCTAATCTGGAACGAAGGTTTTAATTAACCTCTTAGAATCCTAACGGGTCGTTATAATGGTCGTAGCCTGGACCGGTTGGTTCCGATATATATAGATATGGTTTAATCGCGCGAAAAGGCGAAAACCGAGAATGAAGTGTGATTCTGACCCAACAAGTTCAGAGACTTGTTTGATATGGGTTAATGGTTCACACTCTGGATTTTGGGGTTCAAATAATATAATTTGACCCATATCGGCTATTGCACGAAAACTAGTTCCATGAGCCATACCGTGTGCGCAAATAGGCGAAACGGTTAACTATAAGAGTCGTACGCTTATTTCCTATGTCAATATGCCTTAAATGGGTTGTGGTATCAGTAGGATACCTTCCGTGACGCCCGTAATGAGTTTAAGTTTATATTATGCCCCGTAGGGGCTTTTCGGTCATTTTAAAGACTTTTTTTAAAAAAAAAGCTTTTCGAGTTCTACAGGAAATCTGAGTTTCCCGAATAGTTTATAAAGCTTAAAATACTTTATTTATTATTTAAAACCAGTAGCAATTGGAATCGGGTCAAAAGACCTTGTAGAACTCATGTTTTGGCCGAAAAGGGCATATTCGGTATTTACCGAACCGTAGCCATAACCGCAGGTTATGAGCGAGGTAAAAATTATTAAAAATCTTTAAAATTCCCAAAATATTATTTTAATACAGTGGGTAAAAGATTTGGTGACGAAAACTTGGGTTAGATGGGCGTTATGCTAATTGCGCCGTTAATTACAAAACTTTCTTAAAGGTGCGCCTTTTAGCATAACTCTCATTTTAGACCTCGGATTGACGTGAAACTTTAAGGACATGCTTATAACTTAATAAGCAAGGTTTTGGTCCGTTCACCTGTCCGAAATACTCGTTTTAATTTTAAAAGGCCGTTACGGTCAACTTTTAGGCGAATGACGGAATTGCGCAAAAGGCTCGGATAACTCATGAACCGACCACAGAGGTTTATACCAACATGTGACCTGGTCCTAAGAGAGTCCTAAGGTATATTTATACCTCACTAAAACGGGTCAGAACTGAAGTCAAAGCAAAAGTCAAACTTTTGCGACTTTCGGCTCCGAACCGGTTCAATATAGTAAATGATCGATTCAAACGAGCGCAAACAGGTTTATATACTTATTATCATGTTTTATGATTGTCAAAACAGGTTCCATAACATATACATTAAAGATTATGCATAGATCGCTAAAATAGCTTTCTGTTGACTTTTTAACCGCACGTTTGACTCGACATTTGACATAGTTAGAGTGGTGATCAGGGGGAACCATTTTAGAGGTTTATTACCCACACAAATACCAACTCATAACCACTTTTGATTCGTCATAAGACTGAACCATTACTGATTTATTGTAAAGTCAAACCGTAGTTACGACGGTTTGGTTCTTAGCCATGTACTAAGGAAATGTGAAACCACAAAGGGTTAGATCACTTACAGAAGTTGTGTTCTTGCTTAGAGAGCAGAGAAAAGTGCTTGGGAGCTCCTTAGAATGACCAGAAGTGTATGTTTAAGTTGTGTGAATGTTATGTGCAAGAATGTGGCTATTTATAGCAAATGCCAAGCCTCTATGATCATTACAACCACCACAATAGTCCAGAGATGATGGGTAGGTGTCCCAGAGGTGTATGGGTCGAGTAGGGGGCACCCATGCCTCATTTATTGGAGGTTGATCGTTCACAATGCTCAAAAGTCAAGAAAACACCAATTTTCTGCATCTGGGCGTCCAATGCGGCCCGCATGGAGGTTCCATGCGTTTATAATGCGGGCCACCTGGGATTAAAAGATCAGACGCGTAATTGAGGAGGCTCGCGGCCCGCCTCAACTTAACCCAACATGCAATGCGGGCCGCGTGGGTTAAGATTTCAGAAATTTTAAATCTTTTGCCATGATTACAGAATCTGGTAATTAATAACGAAATCTTTCGTAATGATTTACCTGACCTTTCGGGTTTGAAGGGGTAACTTTGCGGTTTGGCCCTCGGTTAATTACCGATAGGGGCCTCGTGTTATTTACCCGCGTTATAAAGTCCCTTGTTAGTTTATTATTTATTTGGAAAGCCTTAACTTCCACTGTTGACGCTTTTAACCCTTCCTATACGAATTTGAGTATAACTCTTTCGTTTTAAGACGGAACTTCGCGGAATTTATACAGTATATTCTAGTGAGCGTATAATATGGTTACGAAGCCTTGGGAACATTAAAGGGTCACTCAGAGGTAATATTAAACATGTTGACACAGTTAACCCCTGTAGTTCGTAATCTCTCACTTTCTTCCGCGTTTCGCTTCCGTACGATTTATGATTTATTCGTTTGAAGGTACAAGCATTTATTTAGGGTTACTATACAGTATATTACCCTTGTTGACCTTTATAACCCTCGAATTTATATACTTTCAAGGTTTGTCAAAATTAGTCCTTTATTTATTATCAATGCCACGTGTAAACAAATGACACGTGTTAACACATCATTGGACACAAAAATTCGAGGTGTTACATAAATTCAGCGGTTTAGGCACGAAGAAATTCCCCCTAGACTTAGGATTTAATTTAATTCGTTGATCTTAGGATTTTTCGGGTTAGGTATTGTGTTGAGAAATTGACCAAGTTGACTAATAATTAAAATCACTATATTAAAACTTGCATCCTCATCTTGTGACTCGAAAGACGATTAGGGTGAGCTAGGTTATTAGCTAATTATTGGTGGGTAGATTGGGTGACCGATAGCTCGGGCTCGTTTATTGCATCGTAATTAGGGTTTCCTAGGATTTCAATTATCAAAGTTGGGTTTGCTTTGCGATTTTGGGATCTTCTCTTAACATAACTGTCTCTGAGGTCAATAGGATTCTATTTTCGTAGGACTTGGTATCGATTGCTCGAGCCGGTTCATTCTAGCACTTCACATTTAGTCTTGCTTTCTTGTTTGGGACATCTCTAGCGGGGGGTCAATCGAGGGAAATAGATATTTAA
The DNA here is from genome assembly GCF_002127325.2 of Helianthus annuus. Lineage (NCBI taxonomy): Eukaryota > Viridiplantae > Streptophyta > Magnoliopsida > Asterales > Asteraceae > Helianthus > Helianthus annuus. The sequence continues at coordinate 101,408,815 of NC_035447.2, read as the reverse complement.
CCGTTATCATTGTCACATTAGCATTGCATGATTCTAAGGATTCGACACATAGGTAGCCTTTATCTCATATATATTTGATCACAATTTGCTCGCGTGTTTGCTTCGTTTGTCTGTTTTGGTTCCTACGTTTTCTTGCTTATTTTAGTTATTAATTAATTAAAATCACTCAAAACAAATCTAAAAAATTTGACTATTTATTCGATAGAGGTTCATTATCTAGAGTTTGCATATAGTGTCCACGGATTGATATCCGGTCTTGCCATCTACACTACATTGCGACCGGTGCACTTGCCGATTGTGTGTGGTTTAGGTTGTGATTCCATTTTTAAAACTTGTTCGAATTTAATATACACATTTTCAACCTTCCACTAAATCACATCTTACCAAATAATTTTCATTTAACCCCCCCCCCCCTTGTGTCATAAACGGCCCCATAAGTGGCCCCACCCAAGATTTATGCAAATCTTCCCTAAATCCCCACTTAATCTTCTCCTTGGACTTGTTGAGATTTGTTTGTACTTCTTGAAGCACAAAATCCTTTGGACAATAGATCATGTTGGATTATAAGTAACTTACCATCTTCACTAAACACAACACTTCCTCTCCTCCTCCCTTACTAGCTCTCGGCCAAACACCCCTCTTTATACACCCACCATTTTCGATTTTGTTCATCCATTTCAAGTGCTTCTCAAGGTGCAAGGAGGTGAATTAAGAAGCTCGGTGATTGCGGAACTTGAAGGACCTCTACCACAAGCTTTTATCCACTCATTTTCTCCATTGTTTCTTCCCTAGCTTTAAGCTAGTTGTAAGCTTCTTTGATCTTTGTTTACTCCATGTTTTAGATGGTTAAAAGATGTATCTTGATGAAATCATTTGAATACTAAAGATCATACACATAAGTCTTGAACATAAAGCTTTACATAATGTGAAAAATGGATGAAACATGATGAAATAATGCTAGTATGATGTTGTCTTGAATGTGTTGATGATTACTTGTCGATTCTTAGTAATATGATGGTGATCATCATGATTGAACTTGTTAAAGTAAGACTAAAAACTTAAGTTAACAAGTTAGGAGGTGATTAGGGGTTTACATAAAAGAATCACCTCCATATTTAGACATGAACTTGGTGACAAAATGATTTCTTGTAAAATAACAAACAAAGTGATCTAGTAATCTTGTAGATCTAAAACTTGTGAATGATTTTCCTAAATAAACCAAGTTTAAGAGACGGTTTTCGAAAGATCATGATCCTTACACTATTTTGGAAATAAAGTAAGTATATTGTTGGGATTGAACCCTACCAGAGGAACAGATAATGTAAAGCCAAAACCAGATCACAACAGCGGATTCATAATAAGCAGACGTTTACACTAAGCTCTCCCCTTGACAGTGGTTGCCTATCTGCTGATACACTCTAAACACTGCTCAGAAGAACAACTGATGAACCAAACACTGATGAAACAACTAAAAGACTGCTGAAGACAAACGCTGAGCTCTATCTACTGCTGTCTCTTAAGTGTTGCTGAAGATTCAAGCACTGCTCATTCAAAGACTGATCACCTTTTGAAGAAAGCACTGATGATCAAGTAATCAGTGCTTAGGCTACAACAGTGGAACGTGAACAGTGTTAGACTTGTTTTTTATTGTACTATCAATGAGTTGTTAGACATCAGTAGTTTTGTATAGATCAGTGTCTATAGGTTGTTAGGCTGTTAGAGGTCACTATCATGGTGACGTCAGCTGAAGTACATCAGTAGTTTGGTTCGCCTATAAATATAACAGTACTCTGTACTGTTACATTTGATTCGTTTTGAGTGAGATCTTCTCCTCAATTCAATCCTTTCATCTTGTGCAACCAACTCTGGAGTATCAGGCTGAGGGGGAGTTTTAGTCTGTAAGCTTGCATTGTAACCTTTTGATTTTCATTGTAATCATTCGACTCAAGGTGAAACAAGTGTTTAAACATACTATTCTCTTCTATGTTTGTGTTTACAAAGTTTGTATACAATTCCACTGCACTTCACATAATTTCATATTCACTAAATGTTCATTTTGTACAAACAAGCACAATCATGAGAGCCTCGGATCCTAACAATTGGTATCAGAGCCTGGACAGTCAAATTCGATCTAACAATCAATTTGACATAACAGTTCTGCTCAAAATTCATTGATACTAAGGATGGTTGTTTTCAGTTGAAAAACAGAGTAACGAGTGAATCATGTTCAAAATGGTTATTCAGAAACTCTGTAAATCAACCAAGATGTCATATGACACACAAATTTCACGCAACAAGTGATATCATGCACAAGTCACTCATAGTTTTCAGATCTGTAAAGTATCTGATAAATTATGGGATCGTTCGTTATTTTCAAAATTGATTTCAATTGATGTTTTGATATTTGTGATGTTTTCATTAAATACTAAAGTATGAACCTCAGATTAACAAAAACCTATGTTCTTAAAACATTAGTGTTTTTGGTAACATAAAAGAGGGAAATGAAAACTTTAGTCATTCAGATCTTATGTGTTGAAAACAGGTTGAGTTCCTCAAAAGGACTAAATCAACTATGTTAAAATGCATTAAGAAAATCAGGAGTCAAAAATGTCCAGATCATAGGTAATGAGAAGGTTGGCATAAGCATGTGCAGAAATGTCCAAATCTTTCAAAACATTACTACAAAATGATTCTGGAACAAATATTCCTTCAATAAATACCCCTCAGTAAGTATTTTAATGCTTATGATTGGGAAGGGTGAAAAGGGAAGAAGAATATTCACAAAAACTCAGAAGTGTGTTTATCTCAAAACTTTTCAAGTCAAAAGAAAAGAGTATAAACATAAAACACTTATGAGTCACAGTTTAGAGTAATGATAATCATTCAGCAACTGTTTGCATTCATTTGCTGAGGAAAAGGTTTTGATTCCGGTGAATGAACCCCAAAAAGGACTAGACAAATTTCCATCCATGTGTCCTCACGTTTGCAATCAACTGACCATTTTGTTAAACTTAAGAATGATATGATTACGTATTGTATTGAAAATTTACCAGATCCTCTTTGATACCGTTTTCAGAAAATCCTTTAATCATTTTTTTCTTCAAAGGATTTTCTCAAATAACCAGGATACATTGTTAAATTTTTTTTTTAAATGTATTTTTAACCTTTGCTTGTTTTTGTTGGCAATAGTTTCTATTACCTGTCAGGATATAATACCTTATTTTTGTTGGTATTTTTGTCCTCATAAATGGGTCAAGAGGAAAAGGTACATATGTCAAGGTCATGTCATTTTCAAAGATTGATTGCTAAACAGTGCTTAAACTACTGAGGTATCTTATGTTTTAATTTGAATATTAAACGATAATGAGATGCCTTAGTAAAAAGTTTTCATCATATGGGGTACTTAACCACTGTTCTTCAAAATTGACATGTGGCAAAACCTTGAATGAAAATTCTCAAAACAGGTGCTGAAATATTTGTTCTTCAAATCTGTATCATCTTCTCTAATCACTGTTTTGTTCAAACATCTGACCTCTAAAAACTATCCACTGCTGAAAGTCAACCACTGATTTCTCATTTTGTTAAGACAAGCACTGATGCTCAAAATCAGTGTCTTATCCACTGATATACTATCCACTGATGGTAAAAATCTTCCACTGTTTTCACATTATTACAGTTGTAACCACTGATGCTTGATTCATCAGTGGCTCATAAAACAACTGTTCTCCACCCTTCATCCATTTCATCAGTATTTGACACGTGGTCAGTTTTAAGCCTTCAGATCAAAATAACCGCTGCCACATCAGCGATCACTTTTTCCTTAATAGGACCCTGCCCTAAACCCCCAAATAGGGTTTTACACTGTCGAATTGAATTCCAAAGTTCTCTTCTCAAAGCAGTTTCCAACCCTTCTTCTCAAAATATTCTCCGATTCTTCTTCATCAAAATGACGAAGTCAAAATCAAAATCAAAATCTAAACCAAAATCACCATCATCTTCAAAAGAGGTCGCTCAAACGACCGAAGAAACCATTGAAATCCCATACAAATCACCTCATAACTATGTGGGACTCCTCACAAAACCTACCGATAACCACACCTTTGACTCCATCATTGATACACTATCTGCATCAAAGTATAAAACTTTGTTGACAGTGGATGCTCCCATTTACTTGCAAACCCAGAGAGAGTTTTGGAAAAATGCAAATCTTGAAAAACAAGACGGAAAAATAGTAGCCATTAACTCCTCGATACAGGGTAAAGCAGTTCAAATCACCCCAAAATCAATCTCAGAGGTCTTCAAACTCGATGATCTGAAAGGTAAAACTTCTTTTGATAAAACCGAGTTAAAAGCTGATTTTCTGAAAAGAGGGTATGCAGAACAATCAAAGGTAGATACCTTACAAAAAGGTTATTTTCCATCTGCACCCAAATTTTTATTTCACACACTTTTAAGTTGTGTTTCTAATAAAACAACTGCGTTTAATGAAATACCATTGAAGATTCAGTGTCTGGGATATGCTATTCTAAACAATAAACATTACAACTATTCCCAGGAGATCTTCAATGACATGGTAAAGAATGTTGACAGCAAATCATTTCTTCTTTTTCCAAGATTTTTGAGCTATTACTTTAAACAAAAATTTGAAAAAGAGGATGAAAATTTGCCCAAACAAGATGTCCATTTTCAAATAAAAAGTTTAACAATTGAAACATTTTCAAGAATGATGGCACCAATAAAATTAAAAGCAAAGGTGCCTGAGCAGACTTTAGAAACTGCCACTGATCCTCAGGCAACTTCTGCTGAGCCCACTGCTCCAGGTGATCAGAGCAGCACAACCACTGCTCTGAAACCCACACCTGACATTACCAAAAAGACGAAAAGAAAAACATCCAGAAAACCCACCAAACCCAAATCAAAGGCATCTCTGGAAGATGAGATCCCAGAGACAATGCCAGTGACAGCACAAAAGTCACCAATAACCACTGCTGCTACTTCCTCACAGCAGTTGGAAGAAAGATCTCAACCCCAGCCTCAAACTCCTCCTGCATTCTCACAAAAGGATCAGGTTGTAACCACAGGGATACCAAATTATGAAGCTCTGGATCCACTCGGGTCTATCTTCCACAGTCCTGATCCCAAGGACATGTCTCTTTCAACACCCATACCCTCACCAATCATAATGCCACAATCAATAATACCCTTGTTGCATGCAGTTGATATTGCACAGATACAAACCAGTTCCTCTCTATCACCCATTACTGAGAGTATACCTCCACATGTGACTGGGTCTGATGCTTATACCTCTGCTATCCCAGCAACAGCTGAGGAGGCTACACCCCCTGAGTTACAAGTAACTCTCGGTGGTAGTTCAAGTGGAGCAGCAACTACGACTGATGGATCAACAGATCTTCAGTTGGACAGTTGTTACATTAATAAGACTCCCTTGAAGGCAATTTCTTCTATGGCAACATCGGTAACCACCAGTGAGTTGATTTTAACCACCGGTACCATCAAAGGTTTATCGAGTGCTGAAGAAAGAAGTCCCCAGTACCAAGAACAAGGGGCATCAATGGATGATTTTTGGGACTCAGTCCCTAAGTCACACATTGGTACAACCACCACTGGTGGGGATTCAGATGATCCTACAAATGTAGGTGATGATTCAAAATATCAAGAATTGACGTAAAGAGTTGAAAAACTTGAAGATTCAGTTGCTGAAATTAAAGACATGGTGCAAGAGATTTTAAAAGCTCAAAAAGCACAAGCCACTATTGTTCCTGCTCAAGCACCTGCACAACATGCATTTGCTGCAAATGAGCTTTGGAATATTTTTCAACCCATGCTTGAAAAACAGCAACATATGGCTGATCAAAAGCATGCTATTCAAGTACAAATGCTGACCAACATGGTGGAATCAAGGTTCAAAGACAGTCAAGCAGATATCAAGGCTGTAAAAGCCAGCATACAAAAGACTGCCCATGGTGAAAAAGTTCCATCCTCCATCCTCTTCATGGATACACCCCTTGCAGATAATGCCAAAAAGGGGGAGAAAATCAAGCTGAGAAAGAAAGGAATAGAAGATGGGCGGTATATTGAACCAGAATAAGAAAAACAACCATCTAAATTACTTCAAACTACAAAATCCAAAACTTCAATTCAAACAGCTGATACATCAGTAGTTACAAAAACTGCTGTAAGTAGCCAAACAGTTGCCATGTCATCAACACACACACTTCCAACACACACCACTCTATCACATACCATCACAACCACTGTTCCACCACCATCATCATCTACAATCATATCACCACCACTACCTCCTGCCATAAAGCAGAAGACAGCAGATGTTATAACATCTGCTGTAATGACAACAGTGATTGAAACACCAGTTGTTTCAACCACTGTCAGTCAATCACAATCACAAACCACTGCCATCCAATCTCAAACCACTGATCCACTCAAAACATCATCAGCCTCTCCTACATTAAAAAGGAGAAGGGTTTTCATTCCTGATGATGAGTCACCACCACCATCACCACCATCAAATACTACCTCACATTTTCCATCCCCTGCTCAAAAGCAGAAGACATCTGCTGACATATCAGCAGTTGTAATGACAACAGTAGTTGAAACACCAGTTGTTTCAACCACTGTTTGTCAAACATCCACCACTGATCTCATCATTACAACACCACAACCTCCAAACTCTCACAAAAGAAGAAGAGAGACAACACAGGCTATTGATGAAAAGTATGGTCCTGTTGCTGCTAAATATCCATTGGAATTAGAAGCTGTGAAAAATGAGATGAAACAGTTTTACATTGAAGATGATCCTACAAAAAGGAAATTTCCTTCTCTCATAGGTTTCATAATTCCAGAAAACATGGATGAGTATCTCGAAATGAAAGCAAGACAAGCAAGAATAAGAGCCAAAGTTGAATGCAAGGATCAAGGTGATGAAGCCATTTTGGAAAGAAGGGAATTCCTGCTCAACAAAGTCAAACAAATGGAAGAATATGCAAGTGATCTGAACAAAGAAATGTCAAGTTTATTCCCTGAAGCAGATCAACGAAATGAATTGAGAAAAGAATATCTTGCATACATAATGAAAGAAAAGTTCTATCCCGCTGAAGAAATAGAATTCCAAGACTGGCCAATCATTGCACTAAAGCATGAGGCTAACATAATTGAAAAGACTAAAGTTGATCCACGGAAGAAAAAGACAGCTCCAAATTGGAACAAATACAACAAGTTCATAGCTGATCTTATTTCCGAGCATAAAAGAAAGCAGCAGGAGTTAGTGGATGGAAAGGTGGATACTGCGGATGCCATAGCAAAATGGTCAAAGCAGCAAACGGATGAAGCTTATGAAAGGCTTGAGAAGCAGAGGTTGAAAGTCTCTGATACTCCTAAAAAGTCTAACTACAAAAAGCTACAGGAGCAAGTCAAGACCTTTGAAACACAGATCAGCACAGCAGAAGCCTTTGTCACAGAGTTAAGAAAAGAAAGGAAGAAAATGTTGTCTGCTGGAGAAGAAGAGAATAAAGAAGCTGATCAGATTGAAGAAGCTATCAAGAAAATAGCTTCAGATAAAGAAAGATTAGCAAAACTACAAGGCCTTGCCAAAAGGGTCAAAGTAGTTAGCCAAAAGTCATCGGCAGATGTCACAAACAGTGAGCTGTATGACAAAGAAGTTGAAGCAGATATAGCTGCAGCTCATGATATAGCTGCAGCTCATGAGATCATTGAAAAAGCATTCACACAAGTGTCTGAAGCTCATGATACTGCTCTACACTTCTTCTCTAGGCCAAACATTTTAAGTTCATCTGTCAATAAACCTCTCCCAAGAAACCCATTTGGTTTTAAAATACTAAAGTGGCTCTCTGATCAAAAGACCCACGTATTGACTCTGATCAGAACTAATGGAGAAGTGAGGCATATATCAAGGAATCAAGCACTAGGCCTAAGTGTTGAAGATCTACAAGATCTCTTTGAGCTTACACTGTGCAGGGATGAGGCTGATTTAAGTTCCAAAGAGTTTGAAGAAGATTTTAAAAGAAAAGCAAAGGAACTTCTGATGAAGAATAAAGATCCAGAATAATGACAGGTTTTGGCATTATCTGTTCCAGGGGGAGATTGTTGGGATTGAACCCTACCAGAGGAATAGATAATGTAAAGCCAAAACCAGATCACAACAGCGGATTCACAATAAGCAGACGTTTACACTAAGCTCTCCCCTTGACAGTGGTTGCCTATCTGCTGATACACTCTAAACACTGCTCAGAAGAACAACTGATGAACCAAACACTGATGAAACAACTAAAAGACTGCTGAAGACAAACGCTGAGCTCTATCTATTGCTGTCTCTTAAGTGTTGCTGAAGATTCAAGCACTGCTCATTCAAAGACTGATCACCTTTTGAAGAAAGCACTGATGATCAAGTAATCAGTGCTTAGGCTACAACAGTTGAACGTGAACAGTGTTAGACTTGTTTTTTATTGTACTATCAATGAGTTGTTAGACATCAGTAGTTTTGTATAGATCAGTGTCTATAGGTTGTTAGGCTGTTAGAGGTCACTATCATGGTGACGTCAGCTGAAGTACATCAGTAGTTTGGTTCGCCTATAAATATAACAGTACTCTGTACTGTTACATTTGATTCGTTTTGAGTGAGATCTTCTCCTCAATTCAATCCTTTCATCTTGTGCAACCAACTCTGGAGTATCAGGCTGAGGGGGAGTTTTAGTCTGTAAGCTTGCATTGTAACCTTTTGATTTTCATTGTAATCATTCGACTCAAGGTGAAACAAGTGTTTAAACATACTATTCTCTTCTATGTTTGTGTTTACAAAGTTTGTATACAATTCCACTGCACTTCACATAATTTCATATTCACTGAACGTTCATTTTGTACAAACAAGCACAATCATGAGAGCCTCGGATCCTAACATATATGGATACTAGTGACACATGAAAATGTTGTAAATAAATATTTTTGTAAAATATGTTCACAAGTTGTGAACATCTAAAAGTCCCAAGAATGAGATTTTAAATAAAGTAAACACACTTTGGAGAGTAACTAAACCCACTAAACGCCTTACCAAGTTACTACGCGTTTTTATAAAACATCAAGTTCATGTTGGTTTGTAAATGGAATAGTTTGCTCTTGGTAAATTGTTGTTGTTTGTTGAATGATTTTTGGAAAAGAAAATGATATGCTTATTAGCATGGACGCCTCCATTTACAAAGGAAACTCTGGCGAAATTTTCTAAAAATTCCAACACATAGAAAATATTTTCTAACAAGTGTTACAAGTGTATTTTTAACTATGATCTTTCCACAAAAGTCAGAGTGTGACATTTGAATTGTGTGGTATGTGATAGAAGTAGTGAGTAGATAAACCGTACGTAGGATACGTGTTATGCATGCACGAAAAAACTGATTATTATCTGTACCTTATTAGGATGTGCTTGATTTCTGATTATTAGAGTAACTAATCTAACCGAGCAAACCAAGGTGAACTCACACACTTTCTAAGGCATGGGATTCCCGGTGGTTGGGAATGGGTTAAAGAATTAAAACGGAACCTACATATCCTCCTTGGTTAGGATATGTACCGCCATCCTCCGTGGGTAGGATGCCAATATTAATCATGCGTATTCTCCTTGGGTAGAATACGTACGTTCGTCCTCCTTGGGTAGGACAACAACCTTAAAACTTACTAGACGAAACTCTATCATTAAGTCCCTCATTTTATATCGACTTAATCGCCGAGGCCAATGGCGAGCGGGTCATTAGTTAATAGCGCTATTAGGTTTAACAAACCTCACACCGTGCCAGTCGGACGGGCGTGTACTAATGGACTATGGCAAACTGTCAATGATGATAGACATTGACGTAGGGCACAACTTACTTTCGCTAGTAGTCGATATGGTAACGGTCTAGTGGTTCACATGGGGAAGCCCCCCACTAATTATGGATATGGTTTGGGTAATAAAGAAGGAACTGGTTAATCATATTTTCAACTATGGGGTAACCCCCACGGCAAGTAAGCCAGCAAAGGACAAACCATGTTTTCGGAAACAACTTAAAACTAAACAACCAACTATGAACTCACTCAACTTTGTTGTTGACTCGTTGTTACATGCCTTACAAGTCGTTAGATGCTTATGGAGCTTGCACGAGGAGGAGGTCGTTGTGGGATATGGACTGTTATGTCCCGTGCTTAATATTTGAACTTTATGAACTTATAAGACTTATGTTTTGGTTTCACGTTTTATGCTTCCGCTGTTTAATTTGAACTTGGTTAACTAGCTTTTGATCACCAATTATATGTGTGGTTGGATTTTATCTGTCTTAAATACATGTGTCAATATGATTGGTGGCTTGATCCTGGTCATGTCACGCCTCCAAGCGGTGATACTCCGCATGGTGGATTTTGGGGGTGTGACACATAATGAGCAGTGTTTACATGGGCAGCAGGGGCATATCGGGAATACTGCACAGTGTTTTGGTTATTTTGTGGTCTAGGGCTAGGGTGTGTGCTGATTGGTCCACTGTTTTGACTCCTACACTCTCTAGCAAAATGACCTAACCTATTGCACTTGTAGCAATTGATTTTTGATTTATCCAACCCTACTTTTAATTTCCCATGCAGCCCTGGAAATTTTCTCCCTGTCCTTTTGTAAAACTTGCTGGTTCTAACACTCAGCAGTGCAAGTTGGTGTAATATGTCCATTTCCTCTAAATCAGTTGGATCAAAATGCTGGAGATCATTAAGTTCAAAGCACAGATTGTCAGAATTCTAGTTTTCTCCAGTTGCTGTAAAAGCATAATTGGATGAGTAAGAATCAGAGTTGTTAAAAGCTCCACCAGCTGTTATGTTAATGCAATGATCATAACTCTGATCCTTACTACTACCAGATTCTTCCTGACCCAAAAGAGTTGTGCTGCCAAATGAATAGTCATCTGCAACTTTCCCAGACTCTTGTAACTTCTTTTTCTGGTTCAACTCTCTTTCATAGGTCAAGAGTCTACCATGAAGCTGGGTTAGGGTCAGATCTTTGAACCCAACTAAATTCCTGGTTACAAAAGCAATTGTGTCCCATTTTTCAGGAAGTGATATGAGAAACCTGCTATTTTGTGTTGCATTTGGAAATTCAACCTTAACAAGTTTCAGTTCACTTATGAGACAGCTAAATCGCTCAAACTGTTGTGTTAATGATTCACCCTTAATGTGACAAAAGGTTTCATACTGTTGGTTTAAAATTTCCCTATTATTTTCAATTACTTCTTCAGTCCCCCCAAACTGTTCCTTAAATGCATCCCAAAATTCCTTGGCACTGTTACAATGTAACAGCCTAGCATAGATCTCATTCGGTAGTGCAGATGCAACGATGCTAAATGCCTTGGCATCCAGTTCAATTTTCTGAAAATCCTGGCCAGTATAGTTCTCAATTTTCTTAGGAACCATGACTTTTAGATCCTCAGCACTTGGCACCATTGGAACATGTGGTCCAAATATAACCGACTTCCAACATCCGGTATTTTATTGAGCTAGGATGTGACTCATCCTTCGCTCCTAGATGTTGTATTCAGATCTGACCAACATAGGTGGTTTGAAGAGAGAACCAACGCTATTAGTGTTATCCTGTGATTGTGACGTCATTCTGGATGTTTTCAGGCACTGAATAATCAACTTTGTACGTGATTATACCTTACTCTGTTTTACAACTAAAACCGAATAATCAAGAGTATCAATAAAATTGAGCTGAACTTTTACGTCAAAATGATTGTTAGATCAAGTTTGACTATCCAAGCTCTGATACCAATTGTTAGGATCTGAGTTTCTTTTGATAGTGCTTGTTGTAATAAAATGAAGACGAAACGGAGTTTAAATGCAGCGGAATTAAATGGACTAAACTTTTAACACACAATCAATGAGAGAATAAGTTTCATCAAACATGTTTATATTGAAATCGAATGATTGTATTTGTTACAAAAATCAATTCAATGCATGCATGCACATAATCTCCCCCTCAGCCTAAGCTCACAGTGATTGTTCATACAGACTTGGTGATGAAGAGAGCTAATAGAACAGTACATGGTACTGTTCTATTTATAGTACAGAACAAACCACTGAGGCATCTTTGGCTGACGTCACCATGAAAGTGACATCTAACCTCCTAACAACCTACAACCACTGACTATTACAAACACTGTTATCTAAACAATTGATTACAAACAATACAAAGGATAAGCTAAACTACTGCATCTTCATTCCACTGTTATAATCCTAGCAGTGCTTTGTGTCTTCAGCAGTACTTGAACCATATCAGCAGTTTGAGCATCAGTGTTTTATCTTCAACAGTCTTTAAGTATCAGCAGCAGTTGTTTGTGAAGGGCAGTACTTAGAGGTCATCTGATGTTAGGCCACTTCCAAGGGGAAATATCTGACGCAAACAACTGCTTATTGAGAATTCACTAATCTGATCCAGTTTTGGCTTTAATCAACTGTTCCTTTGTAGGGTTCAATCCCAACAAGAATTCGCACCTTGTGATGTTAATAAATTTTCACAACTTCATCAACATCAAAAATTCGACATACCTTATGATCCCCTAGCTTGGGTGATCGTTAATTCACGTTCATGCATTGATTTGAGGATAGAATTGACCTTCAATTTGTTGAATTTGGTTGAGTTAGGGTTTTGGCTCCTTGGAGCACTTCCTGGTCGATCCAGAACACGCACCACACACACTCTTGTGTGTGTGTGTTGTGTTATTTTATTTAGTTTTATAAAATCATTTTCAAGTTACCCAATTTTGGTCCCTCATGTTTGGTTAGTTATTAATTGGGTTACAACCTAATTATTTTTTAACAATATTCCCACTTATTAACTAGGTTTGGCATTCCTAGTTATCTTAGTGGGTTCGGGAAAGTTTATGACTAGGTTTGCTTTAAGTCCCGTTAACTCTGACCTTTTGTCCATTTTATTTCTTGAAAGTTCTTATTCGCTTTTTAATAATATTAGGATTATTTATTTAAATCCTAATATTTACCGGGTTACTTTTACCACTAACGGTACTTTACCCGTCTTTTAGTATTAACGGGGTCTGATTACCAAACCCGTTTTCGGGGTGTTACAAGTCTACCCCCCTTAAAGAGGTTTCATCTCCGAAACCTTATTTACCTAGTTCTTTTAATTTAGACTAAACGAACTTAGTTTCGTTTTCAAGACATTCTTTCGTTCCTTTCAGTCTAACGTTTTTATTTATATTGACGCGTACGTCTTTTATGTGTAAGGCCTCGCGGGCCGTTACTTTCAGATTATATCCTTTATCTTTATTGACCGAGTTGTCACTTGACCACTTAGTCTCATCTGTCTGATAACATGTTTATCCCGCGCTTGTCTTATATTAACAAGCGCTTTATATTTGTCATGACATTTTCCTAACTTTGAATAGTTTTACCAGCTAGACTAATTAGTCGCCATCACTTCATACCCCGTCATCCGCGTATACTATTTTGCCATCTCCGGCCTTATGTGTGTTTAAGATTTTCTAAATCCCCTCATACTACTTATGTTTATTAAGACGTTGCTTTTGACTAAAAAAACTAAACTTTTTAGTTTACGTTTTCTCTGTCTTACGTCTCTTTCTCTCATGTCTAGGAATTTTCGTCTAAGTTTTATTCCCAACTGTTATTATTTTACATGGAGAACTGTAACCAGTTTTCCACGCTTTACCCATATAACACGTAGGTTCTTTCACTTAGTTCTATAAACTATCTACAATTCGTTTCTTTCTATTTCTGACGCAAGGGTCTTTTTGGTCCCGTAAACCTTATCACTACTTTTAATCTCGTAGGTTATGATGATCCCGTAGATCATGTTTTATTCGTGTCTTCATTCAATGTACATATATGTTGTCGAGGCACCCCTTGCTATTTTTGGAATCAGTTATTTTCATTTTCGAATTTCAGTTGACCTTGACCGTAGTCTAAGGCTTCATTCGATTACTTCCGGACTAATCTTCCGACTTTATGACTTCTTACGTTATTTACACGTCGGTTTGTTCTACACTTACCGTTTCTCGGTTCATAATTATATTTCTTTACAACCCATTGCCCGGGTTCTTTTATCTAAATGTTTTTAACTTTCCGGTTTCACCGGTTTGCGTTTTCCTTACTATATCGAGCGTTATTTCTTAATTAACTCATTTGACTCATTTTGGGTGAAATTTCATCACTTATGAGTATCAAACTTCGTTCTTTATTCGACCCTTCCAACTTTGAAATAGTTGAACGCAGTTATCAAAATTTCTGTTTAGGAATTCTCATCGTCTTTTAGTCATGACTCATAATCCGAGTCCTTTGACTTTCTATTTCGCGTTCCCGTCTCTTGGTTTACGCATACTTTCAAAATCCTACCCATCTATCGGGTATTTTACCGAAGTCATTATCAAAGCAACCGTCCAGGTATGTATTAAGACTTCATTTTAATTTATTTGGTCGCCTTAGCGAAACCCATCGCTTCTATTCAATCAAGTCCTTTATTTATTTATTTTTTTATGATTTTTTTATTTATTTATTTTTATTTAATTCATTTGACTTGTCTGTGCGAATTTCATCACTTGAGACATTCAAACTTTAATCTCTATGCCTTAGCATTCCTATTAATCGGTCTGTATTTTTATTTACTTTGATCCTTGTCCCTTCTCTCGTGCTCGTTACTCTACCGTAATACGCATCCGTCATCCGACTTGGGTTTACGTTTATTATCAAACATCTTGCCTGTTTGATTCATTTGGGTACCTTTTTAGTTTGTCCCATTCACCCCGTCCACTACAAGAAGTTCATGGTATCATATGTCACTACTTACTTGGCCAGAGTAAGCGATTAACACATGACACACATGACCTTTTTATAGTTTTCACATCACGCCCTATGTAAGTAACGCCTCTATTTATTTCATATCCCTGATTTCATTTAGTAAAACTTTATTTAATTGCTAAACAACAAAGTCACTTGTTTTACTAGTTTTACTTTTGAACATCTAAAATGTTTTCCTTTCTATCGAACTATTATATAATCACATTCGTTAATGTGATCGCTACTTTTCTTAATAGCGTTATATTGAGAGTTTTCCACTTGGATAATTACCGCCCGTCCAAGTTTCCATATGAACTAATCCTATTATTTCTTTGTTATTCATCATCGTGAATAACACATGTTTCTGTTAAACTTTTCTTGGAAACATCATCCAGAATAGATATCCTATTCAGGTTTTATCAGATATATGCAACCGTCATTCCCTATGTGTTTGTTGCATATTACTACTTATGCAATTAAATTTTAAAGCATGCACCTGGTAATGCTTGCCCTTACGGGTTTCTCTTGCCGTTAACTTTGTTCACGATCGTCACGCGATTTAGGTCCTTAATGAGATGCTCTGCTCGTCATACGTCGGACCGTTCCACCATCATATCAACAATTCGTTCAACTCTCGTCATCTTCAGATGCGAGTGTCCTTCAACTAAACATTTACAAAAGTTAGTAATTCCGACATTAACAAACGCCCGTATCATAATACAAGGCTTTTTAATGTACGTGTCAACGTACGTAATTTCGTTAACTATACCTATCGTTTGGGGTAACGTGTATTACACAATAAACCTATGTCTTGTTCACAACACTTTAATTATACTAAACCATTAACATACCTGTACTTACCGGATTTACGATCAAGCCTCGAACCGAACACACTTTACTCTTTAACCATGAGCTCTGATTACCAACTTGTAACACCCTTATTATTATTTTAAAGGTTTTCATATATATTACGAAATAAACTTGTAATTATGAATTCATGTATGTTGAAAACATGGGATAATTAAATCTATTACAATTTGAAATATGTACAACACAATGTAATAAAGTTCGTCGTTTAAAAGTTGCGACAACGCACGTGCGGAAGCTTCATTTTCATACGATTGGTTCTTGTATGTTTAGTTCTTCATAAGCTTGATCGTCGTCCAGCATCCCATGATATACCTACATTTCATAAACCATGAAATGTTTTAGTCATACATAGTTTAAAATGGGTTAAAACAAGTTCTGCGTATCAAACAATTGAAACAAAAATAATTTTCCACTTATAAGTCTCTCGCGCCATGCGAGAGACTAGGTTAAGTTTGTCGCGTGCCACGACATGCCTCGTGTGTCACGCCCGGGTTTACGTACTCCCTCGCGTGGCGCGGGGGAGACCCTTTTCCAGCGATTCCATCTCTGAATCTGCATTTTTCCCAGCTATACAAGTTTTTACGAAAACTTGCATATCTTTCAATCTACGCATCCGTTTTACGTGATTCTTTTTCCTACGTGTTCATAATTTAATTCCCCATCTTAGGGAGTTAAAACCTGATATTCAACTTGTCGCAACCCCCATCCCCTAATAACCCGGGAACGGGCGGCCGCGGCCAGTTTCGGTGGTATCTGTTGTTTTATCAATTTTGGCAGCGGAAATTTCATCAGGACCGTAGTTAGGAAATATTTTATAAGAGTAAAATACCACACTTTCATAACATTAAACACATGGGATAAAACCCAAGTTTTAAGTACACACATTTTCATAAGAATAAATCCTATTTTTATTTAATAAAAACATCTATTTCTTTTAGGTAACTTTATTGCCACTTTTCCAAGCCTTCAGTGCCGTCCAGCTGGCTTCTATTTGGCTTTCACATTTTGTTACCTGAAACTCGTTTAAAAACATTTTGTCAGTGGGAAATACTGGTGAGTGAATCCATGTTTAATCAAGTTTAAATAAAAACTATTGTACAGTATTGAGGGCGGTCTCGCAATTACATTTGTTTCCAAGTCATATCAATTACCACCCACGGTACTGTCAACCCGACTTGTGGAAATGTTACTCCTCGCAAGGCAGTAACAAATTTTGTATACAGAACCCCAACATACCGACGATAATTGTATCCTTACAAATACTCAATAACTGTTTAATATATAATTAATTGTGTGAGGTTTTGTAATAACAATTTGCATAAAGGAGATTACTCACATTGTTGTCTTAGGTTTACAGTTAGGATTTCCTGGGAATAATCTATAAATTACACAAATGCACATGTGTTAGTACAATAACCCATTTTAACATTAGTAATACCCTCCCAGAGACGGCATTCCAACGACTACGTCGGGCAGAACCACGACAGCCATTACGGAACCCTAGATCAATCGGGCAGAGTATCTAATACGTATCCAGGGGTTATGATACTTACAACGGAGCAGAACTTCGTTATTTAGAGGGATATTATACCCGAGTATAGTGTATACTACGTGAAAATTGAGAGAAAGATCGAAGATTTGAGCGACGTAAACTGAAGGCCCGAGCTCCAGCTTTATAAGGCTGTTCTGGCTTGTCGTCGCGCCCCGTGACGGGATCAAGGGTAGGGTGTCGCGCCCCGCGACGTAGGGGTCGTAGGCCCTAGCGTCGATGTGTCATCGGTATAGCTTCGCCACGTGTCAACACGTGGCGGCTTCTGAAGAGTGCCTCGTAGCCAGACCTTGGCGGCCCGCGACGGAGAAGATCAAGGGGTGTCGCGCCCCGCGACGGCCTAGTAATTTATGTTTTTATTTATTTTTAATGTTTTAACGTATTTTGGGCTCGGTTTTCGCATACGGGGTGTATTTTAAGACATATTGGGGTATTTTAGATATATTAGGGTGTCGGAAAAATATTTCGAGGGTGTTGGTTTATTTTAGGGTTGTTATATCCCCCCCCCCCACTTTGTTTTAGAGCTCGTCCTCGAGATCTACTGGAACAAGTGCGGATATTTCCTTTGCATTTCTGATTCAAGTTCCCATGTGTATTCTGGTCCTCTTTTGGAGTACCACTTTACTTTGATCAGAATTAATCTTTTATGCTTGAGATTCTTGACTTTCCTGTCTTCAATCTGTAGAGGCCTCTCTACAAACTCAAGTTGTTCATTTACCTCTATATCCTTTAGAGGCACTACAAGTGATTCATCAGCTAGGCATTTCTTGAGATTAGATACATGAAATACATCATGTATTCCTGCCATTTTCTCTGGTAGTTGTAGCTGATAGGCTACAGGTCCTATTCTTCTAATAATCTCAAAAGGTCCAACATACCCGGGACTTAGCTTTCCCCGTTTGATGAATCTTACCACTCCTTTCCAAGGAGAGACTTTTAATAATACCTTATCTCCTATTTGAAATTCCAACAGTTTGTGTCGGTTATCAGCATAGCTCTTCTGTCGATCACGTGCTGCTTTCAGTCGTTCCTTGACTTGAATAATCTTGTCGGTTGTTTCTTGTACTATATCAGGTCCAGATAGTTGCTTTTCCCCAGTTTCTGCCCGCAGACTGGGGTTCGGCACTTTCGTCCATAAAGTGCTTCAAATGGTGCAGCATTGATACTTGTGTGATAACTATTATTGTAAGAAAATTCTATTGAAGGTAAGTGATCGTCCCAATTACCTCCGAAATCAATTACACAAACTCTAAGCATGTCTTCCATTGTCTGAATTGTCCTTTCGCTTTGTTCGTCTATTTGAGGATGATAGGCTGTGCTTAGATTCAACTTAGTTCCCATTGCTTTTTGGAAACTTGACCAAAAATGAGAGGTAAAACGGCTATCCCTATCAGAAACAATTGATAAAGGTTTTTTCCATGTAATGAAACTATTTCATTTACATACAATTTAGCTAACTGTTCCATGCTGAAAGTTTCTTTCATGGATAGAAAGTGAGCTGATTTAGTTAGCATGTCTACAATCACCCAGATTGTATCATTACCTTTCCTTGTATTGATAATTTGGTAACAAAATCCATTGTTATCAATTCCCATTTCCACACTGGCATTTCTAACTGTTGCAGCAATCCTGAGGGTTTCTGATGTTCAGCTTTAACTTGTGAACAGGTTAAACACTTAGAAACATAAGCAGCTATATCCTTTTTCATTCCTATCCACCAAAAATTCTTTCTTAAATCCCGATACATCTTATCACTTCCAGGATGCATCGTATATTTGGACTTATGGGCTTCTTCTAATATACGATGACGCAGGTTCCCAAATTTAGGTATCCACATTCTCTTTTTATGGAATCTCCAAATTCCATCTGTTCCTTGTTCTAATTCCTTAATCATTCCTTTTAATTTTTCAGTATCATCCTTGATTACTGATTCTTGTGCTTTTCTAATTTGATCATTTAAATCTACTTGTAGATTTAATTTAAGAGAACGTACCCTTTTTGGCTTTTCATGATACTTTCGACTTAAAGCATCAGCCACTACATTTGCCTTTCCTGCATGATACTGGATATTACAATCATAATCACTAAGAATCTTCATCCAGCGTCTTTGTCTCATATTTAACTCTTTTTGCTCGAAAACATACCTTAAACTTTTATGATCAATGAATATGGTAAACTTACTACCATAAAGGTAATGTCTCCAAATCTTAAGGGAAAAAATTATGGCTCCTAATTCCAAATCATGGGTTGAATAATTCTCTTCATGATTCTTAAGCTATCTAGACGCGTAAGCTATAACCTTTTGACGTTGCATTAATACACATCCATAACCTAACTTAGAAGCGTCACAAAAGACTACAAATCTTCAGTTCCCTCTGGTAATGCTAGTATGGGTGTGTGGGTTAATCTTTGCTTAAGAATTCTAAATGCTTCTTCTTGTTTTGGTCCCCATTTAAACTTAATGGATTTACAGGTTAACTTAGTTAAGGGAATGGCTATTCTAGAAAAATCCCTAATAAATCTTCTATAATAACCAGCCAATCCTAGGAAACTTCTAACCTCGGTTGGTGACTCAGGGGTTTTCCATTTGGTAATCGCCTCTATCTTTGTTGGATCTACATGAATTCCTTTATGGTTGACTAAGTGTCCAAGAAACTATACCTGTTCTAGCCAAAACTCACACTTTGAAAATTTAGCATAAAGCTTTTGATGTGTGTAAAATGCAACATATAAATTACATCAAATGAGGCATAAAACTAACCCTTTTTAATACTAATGTTGGAAAAAGAGTGTTTTTGTCTTCCTTTTGTATTTTCACGATTAAATGAGCTCAAATTAACAAAAGAAGCAAAAAGAAAGCTAAATCTAACATAAATACAAGAAAAGGAACATAAGTGGATTGCCCGACCCCTCGACAGTATCCTCCCAAGCAAAATAGAGAAGGCAGAAGACTGAACACGCCCCGTGCTCAGCCAGCACGGGGCCGTGCCCAAGAAGCAGTAGAAAAGACAAACCAGTAGAAGCTTCTATTGCCCACCACGGGGCCGTGCCCGGTGAACACGGGGGCATGGCGAAAGTACTGCAGGCGCATTAATTGTAATTACGAATTACAATTAATGAAGAGAGAGAATGTCAGACAGGCACGGGGCCGTGCCCAGCGGACACGGGGCCGTGCCAAGCCTTCTGTTCAGCCTATAAATAGGAGTGCTTGGTTTCATTGCAACTCATCCCTTGGCACACCACCTCTCTCACACTTCATCCACCACCCACCACCACCATAACACCATCATCCACCACCATCATCCATTGTCCATCATAGAGTGTGTGAGTCGTCTCGGGATCCAAGATTGATCGTAAGAGTTCTTGACAATCAAGGCCATGTTTGCCTAAGTCTCTTACATCACTTGGTGAAGACAAGTGTTTAGTATAATACTTTTTATTTTTAATCTTTTGCACTTTTTATTTGGTTTTGTATTAATGACTTTAATAACTAGTTGCTTATGTTGAAGGTGATCTTTCCTTATCGTTTGTCCGTGGTGTCTTGGCATTATTTTACTGTCTATATAAAATAAAAGATTTTCACCATTCATATCTCCACGGTCTATATGGAGGTATGTTGGCTACCTGGTCGAGGGTTAAGGGAACGGTTTGGTAAGGGTCTTGCCCTTGTTCAGCGTTTAGAGGTCCTGCAAGGGACCTGGGTCAAATTTAGTAGGATCTCCTTCAATACCCATAGGTATTGGATGGCGGGGATCCAAACTCTTTGACCCCCTCATAAGTTAACCACTATTAATACTATAACCCGGCTATTTAGGACTGTATCCCTGCTGACTCAGACTACTTAGTCGAGGGTAACGTCACCTCCAAAAGAGGGGCCTACCATAATTTGCATTAATAACTTAATTCATTATCTTTCAATAATCCGACCCTTTAGGATTGTATCCTTGTTGACTCAAACTACTGGGTTGAGGGTAATGTCGCCTCCAAAAGAGGGGCCTACTACAATAACTAAGATAATCTCTTAAACAAGTGCAAAAGTGCGAAAATAATCAAAGGTTATACTAGTACACGAGTCGGATCCAAGTGATTCATCTTGTCTATCTGTTTTTATTTTTGTTTTTCAGCATTTAGTTAGTTTTTATTTTCTTAGTTTAAAAATCTTTTCTAACATTTTTTATTTGATTAGACGTTGAGGATAAACCGGTACTAAAAGCTCTTGTGTCCTTGGACGACCTCGGTATCTTACCAACACTATACTACGTCCACGATGGGTGCACTTGCCCATATGTGTGTTTAGTGTTTGTGAATATCGTGTTTTATAAATTTAAAACTTGGCTAAAAGTGTAAAAAGGGCTTAAAATATACATCTAAAATATATTACACCTAACGCACATCAAGTTTTTGGCGCCGTCGCCGGGGACACAAGGATTTTAAGAATGTTAGGAATCAACGGCCTAATCATATTTTTTATTTTTCTTTTTAATTTTTTTTAGGATTTTCTTAGTTTTTCAGCTTCTGCAGAGCTCAGCACGGGCCGTGCCTGCTGAACACGCCCCCGTGCTCAATCATTGGAACTGGCAATCCTGTTTTAAGTCAGACAGTAAGCTGAACACGGGGCCGTGCTCACTCAACACGCCCCCGTGCCCAAGATTCACTTACTGAAAACAGAACCGTTAGATCCCGGCGGTTGGTAATTTCTGACACAAACATGAGTGATGGTAATTCTTTTTACTTTCGGCACTCTTATGGTACGTGGTGTCAATTATGTGGAGGCGAACATAAAGAATTAGAATGTTACTTTCTAAATTATGGGCCCCACTACATAGACCCACCGACTCCTTATAACCTTAAGAGGGGCGAAAGTAAAAATAATCACTATCTCTCCCTCGAATGCGCCCAGCCAGATATTCTAGGAGAAATGCTCCTTGACGAGTTATTTCAACTAGAAGATCTAATTTTAAATTGGTCAAAAGAGCTTAGGAAGGATTTTATTGATCCACCCCAAGACAATGACCATGAAGAAATGTTGGGACCGCATTCCAACAACCTCGTTGCTTCCAAAAATACCTTCATACCTAGCGAAGACTTGGACGATAGTCGTCCCTGTGCCGATTGTGCCGTGAAGGACTCTCCATCGACTTCGTTTGGTGCATACATAGACCTGAGCGATTCGGCATATACCTTCTTTAACGAGAGCCCGGGAAAGGGTTGGACTTGTCCACCTAGAATGAAAATAGGAATTACCCTCACCGACAACCTCTTGCGTTCACGCCTTAGTCTAGGACAATTAAGGTATCTTAGGCACTTTGGGGTTGTTCCCACCAGTAAGGAACCACCCGATATCAATAAGATCCTTAGAAGTAAAGAAACTCCATAAGACAGTTTCCAGACACGGGGTCGTGTCCAGGTCAACACGCTCCCGTGCTCACCTAAAAGATTCTCTGCTAATTTTGTCAGAATACGGACAAAATGTGTCAGGATTTCATCTGCACACGGGGCCATGTCCAGCCAACACGGGGCCGTGTCCAGTGCGCTGTCGTTTTCTTTAAATGCAACCTGATTCCTGCTCATTTTTTACCACTTCAAAAGACAGAGATTCCTGGGATCTTCACTTATACCATCCTAGGTAAGTTCTAAAAGAAGGTTCCCAAGAGCCATCTTGTCCTTTCCACTTTTTATTCATTACCTCTTCTTTCAAATTTTTCAAACATTTCCTCCATGAAAGCTTGGAAACTCCATGATTCTAACCTTTTATGTGAAGTTTGTAAGATTATTTGCTAAGGATTCTTGTTTAAAGTTAGTTGTATAACTTTGTTTTAAATTATCTGTGCTTAAAACCCAGCTGAAAATCATAAAAATAATTTAAAACTCCAAAACTCCTTAGCCTAAAATCCTGCAGACAAGTGGACACAGGGCCGTGCTCAGCGCGCACGGGGCCGTGCCCGAGGCTCTGTTTTGTAAAAATTTTGCTTTCTTCGGTTTATTTCTCAGAAATGGCAAGCAGAACAAGCGGAACCTCTTCAAGGAGTAACCGACAAGGGAGGAGATCATCAACAGCAGAAGACTCTCTTGTAAACTATGTTTACGCTCTAAGAGAGGCTATTGATGAAATGATGGGGGTGGAAGAAGCATTGGTCGACCGTATCAATCATCTAACGGTGGGACTGGAGGGATGTCTCCGAGAGGTGAACCTCTTGCACCAGAGGTTAAACCTTCTCGCCTCCCTGCCTTTGGTATCTATAATAACCCAAAGGGCGTGGAACGTGGTGCCCGAAGTCATCATTCCGGCCGAATGGTACGCCATGCACCCTGAGCCTCCGCAAAGGGTGGTGCAAGGAGTCCCGGTGAATGTTCCCCCTCCGCCACAAGTTGCTGAGGAAAATGAAGCCGCCTTCTCCCTTCCAAGGGAGATAGAAGAATGGCTTTAAACGACATCTAGGGAAGAAAACCATCGGCCGAAAGTCCTACTATATCGGGAAACTATTCTCGAAATTTTCTTAAAAAGTAGAACTCTTTATGATAACTTCGTGTACCTCCTGACCTAATTAGTTAAGTTTTTATTTTATTTTAGAAATATTATGTATCTCTCTATGGTTTTAATGGAATGATGGTTTTAAGGTTTGAATGGTTCATAATGAATAAAACACACTCATGGTGGTAAAGGATGATAAGGGAAATGAGAAACATGGCCCCACGCACAAGAACAAGGCCACACGTCAACAATTTCTCCATTACAGAAGGTTCAGCACGGGCCGTGCCCAGCCAACACGGCCCCGTGCTGAACACCCTGCAGAAAAATGCCCAGTTCAGGTAACTGGACACGGGCCGTGTTCACCAGACACGCCCCCGTGTCCAGGCTTCTGTTTCTTTTCTTTAATTATCGTTACTAGCACCTAAACACGAGGCTGTGCCCGGTCCCCACGGGGCCGTGTCCAGACTGCCAGTAACATAAATTTTTGCTTTTAACACCATGTTACACATCTAATCAACCTAAAAATTTATTTTTGGGACACATTGAGGACAATGTGTAATTTAAGTGTGGGGGGATGCTAAAACCTTGAAATTTTGCAAGTCCTAATAACAAGTCTTACACAAAACTCTATTGGAACCGCTAATCACCCCAAATTTTTTTCAAAAAAAAATTTCATTTTTTTTACTTGTCTAAATTTAAGTTGGGAATTCTAAGACTAACAAGGTTATATTTTTATAAATTTACAACCGATAGCGTCGTGATAAAAAGAACTAACATAAGAAAATTATGAAACGGCATGACAAGCTTAGTTAAAATTCAATTATATATACTTGATCACATAGAAAAAACCCATTCCCACAAAAAGTGAGTTTTGAGCCTTTATTGAGCATACGAATATACATCTTTACACTAAATGCTCATTTTTCGTTTCTTGTGTGAATAGCCGCTTGGTTCTTACGACTCTAGAACTTGCCACGACGATTCATTCCCGGTCCTTACCAACTTAAACCCAAGTAAGTAAATGATGGAGGCATTAGGACTAACCCTTTTTCTTTCAAAACCATTATTTTTTATTTTTCTTTTCACCTACCCAAAAACTCCCCCTAGTTAACCCCTTTGAGCCTAAACCTTTCATTTCTTTACCCTAAAAACCTTTTTACCCACCAAAAACCCTTTTTATTTTTACCCTTTATTTTAGTAACAAGCTCGGTTTTCATGTGACTGAAAAAAAATGAATGAAGTTAGAAATAAACAAACAAAGCTCTTAAAACAAAAGCTTGTTTGAAGAAACACTTCATTAAGAATAAAAAGTCACTAAAACAAAATGTTTTACAAAAACCGACGCTTTTTACGCTTTTCGCCCTTTTACTAACCACTAACCCAACTACCTACCTTTAGCCCAAGCCTTTACCCAAAAAGTCCTCTTGATATTTACAAAGGTAAAAAGTTAAAAAGGAGGAGGATTGATTGCTTGGCAAGCCTATGGTAGGAATAAGTTCCATGCCGCTCTCGAGTGATTCACTAAAAAAATACACCTTCGGCCGAGTGTGAGTGATTTCCCCCGTGAGGTATGTGAACTTGTATATAAATGGAAATTTAAAAAGGCATGCTATGCCCAAATAAGTAATTCCTCTTATGAAACGTTCTAAATAAATCATAACGAATAGGATTGTAAATAAATAAAAATAAAACCCAATAAAGATCTTGGATTCCCGACACTCTATGACAAGCCAAAACCTTCTCTTCTACCCATTCCATTTGGGAGTGAAAGCCACATATTAAAGAGTTTTGCTTGAGGACAAGCAAAGATTCAAGTGTGGGGGTATTTGATGTGTGTAAAATGCAACATATAAATTACATCAAATGAGGCATAAAACTAACCCTTTTTAAGTACTAATGTTGGAAAAAGAGTGTTTTTGTCTTCCTTTTGTATTTTCAGGATTAAATGAGCTCAAATTAACAAAAGAAGCAAAAAGACAGCTAAATCTAACATAAATACAAGAAAAGGAACATAAGTGGATTGCCCGACCCCTCGACAGCATCCTCCCAAGCAAAATAGAGAAGGCAGAAGACTGAACACGCCCCGTGCTCAGCCAGCATGGGGCCGTGCCCAAGAAGCAGCAGAAAAGACAAACCAGTAGGAGCTTCTATTGCCCACCACGGGGCCGTGCCCGGTGAACACGGGGGCGTGGAGAAAGTACTGCAGGCGCATTAATTGTAATTGCCAATTACAATTAATGAAGAGAGAGAATGTCAGACAGGCACGGGACCGTGCCCAGCCTTCTGTTCAGCCTATAAATAGGAGTGCTTGGTTTCATTGCAACTCATCCTTTGGCACACCACCTCTCTCACACTTCATCCACCACCCACCACCACCATAACACCATCATCCACCACCATCATCCATTGTCCATCATAGAGTGTGTGAGTCGTCTCGGGATCCAAGATTGATCGTAAGAGTTCTTGACAATCAAGGCCATGTTTGCCTAAGTCTCTTACATCACTTGGTGAAGACAAGTGTTTAGTATAATACTTTATATTTTTAATCTTTTGCACTTTTTATTTGGTTTTGTATTAATGACTTTAATAACTAGTTGCTTATGTTGAAGGTGATCTTTCCTTATCGTTTGTCCGTGGTGTCTTGGCATTATTTTACTGTCTATATAAAATAAAAGATTTTCACCATTCATATCTCCACGGTCTATATGGAGGTATGTTGGCTACCTGGTCGAGGGTTAAGGGAACGGTTTGGTAAGGGTCTTGCCCTTGTTCAGCGTTTAGAGGTCCTGCAAGGGACCTGGGTCAAATTTAGTAGGATCTCCTTCAATACCCATAGGTATTGGATGGCGGGGATCCAAACTCTTTGACCCCCTCATAAGTTAACTACTACTAATACTATAACCCGGCTATTTAGGACTGTATCCCTGCTGACTCAGACTACTTAGTCGAGGGTAATGTCACCTCCAAAAGAGGGGCCTACCATAATTTGCATTAATAACTTAATTCATTATTTTTCAATAATCCGACCCTTTAGGATTGTATCCTTGCTGACTCAAACTACTGGGTTGAGGGTAACATCGCCTCCAAAAGAGGGGCCTACTACAATAACTAAGATAATCTCTTAAACAAGTGCAAAAGTGCGAAAATAATCAAAGGTTATACTAGTACACGAGTCAGATCCAAGTGATTCATCTTGTCTATCTGTTTTTATTTTTATTTTTATTTTTATTTTTCAGCATTTAGTTAGTTTTTATTTTCTTAGTTTAAAAATCTTTTCTAACATTTTTTATTTGATTAGACGTTGAGGATAAACCGGTACTAAAAGCTCTTGTGTCCTTGGACGACCTCGGTATCTTACCAACACTTATACTACGTCCACGATGGGTGCACTTGCCCATATGTGTGTTTAGTGTTAGTGAATATCGTGTTTTATAAATTTAAAACTTGGCTAAAAGTGTAAAAAAGGCTTAAAATATACATCTAAAATATATTACACCTAACGCACATCACTTTTCCTTTCTTAGTAAACTTAGAAGTGCGTGCAAATGCTTTACATGTTCCTCTTTACTTTTAGAGTAAGGGGCTGTTTGGTAGCCTCTGAATGGTCATTAAGAGGCTACCTCTTAATGAAACCATTAAGAACTTTACTAATGAGAAGGTAGAAGAATGTGACATGTGATGATTTACCATTCAGAAGTTACCTCTTAACCATTCAGACTTGAGGTTACCTCTTATTCATTCAGAAGTTTTAAACCATTAAGAGGTAACATCTGAATGGTCATTAAGAGGCTACCAAACAACCCCTAAATGAGAATATCATCTATGAAGACAATTATGAATTTATCCAAATATGGCTAACATATTCGGTTCATCATGTCCATAAATGCGGCTGGGGCATTGGTTAAACCAAATGGCATGACAGTAAATTCATAATGGCCGTACCTTTTTCTAAATGCGGTTTTAGGAATGTCCTCTTCCTGTACCTTTAATTGATGATATCCTTACCTTAAATTGATTTTTGAGAAAAATCAAGCTCCTTGCAATTGATCGAACAGATCATCGATTCTCGGTAATGGGTACCGGTTCTTAATTGTGACCTTGTTCAATTCACGGTAGTCAATGCACATACGCATTGATCCGTCTTTCTTTTTGACGAATAAAATCGATGCTCCCTATGGCGATGAACTTGGCTATATGAATCCCTTCTCCAATAAATTGTCTAACTGTTTCTTCAGTTCCTGCATTTCGGCGGGTGCCAAACGGTAAGGTGCTTTGGCAATCGGTGCTGTTCCTGGTAATAGGTGGATTCTGAATTCAACTTCCCTGTCTGGCGGTAATCCTGGTAATTCTTCTGGAAACACATCTGAAAATTGAGACACTACTGGAATGTCTTTTAGTTCTTTTCCTTTAGTGTTAGTGATTATAGAAATCAAATACACTAATGATCCTTTTCTTATATAGCTTGCAGTTTTCATCACAGAGATGAATTTTGTGAATCTAGATGGTTTATCTCCTTTAATTGTGATCTTTTCACCCCTTGGTGAATTTACTTGGATTGACTTTTGATCACATAAAATACTGGCTTTATTGGCTATTAACCAATCCATTCCTAATACAATATCAAATCCTGCCAGATTCATTGGGTAAAGGTTTGCAATAAACTTTTGATTTAAAAACTCTATTCTTGCTCCCTGCAAGATTTCAGAAATCCTAACCGTTTCTCCATTTGCTGTCTCTACTAGATATTCTTGTGAGAGTTTAGTTAATGGTTGATTGAGAAGTTTGCAAAACGAAGTATTAATAAAACTTTGGTTTGCACCAGAGTCAAATAATACTTTAGCAAAAACATCATTAACTACAAACGTACCGGCTATCACGTCTGGAATCATTTTGGCTTCATCTGCAGTCAGAACAAATGCTCTAGCATTTTTAGTGTTCTTATTGTTCGCAGCTGGAGCCAATTTTGGACAATTTGGCTTGATGTGACCTTTTTCTCCACAGTTGAAGCACAGTCCATTACTGGATTTTCTCCTGCAATCTTCTTCCTTGTGTCATGGCATCTTGCAGAAATTACAGTGAGTGGAGCATTTTCCCGAATGCTTCTTCTTGCAGGCTTTGCAGTATGGTGCAAAGGTAGAACCTACGTTCCTACGGTTGGAATTCCTAGAACGGAATTCTTGGGTAAGCCTTTGGGCTAGGTTTCTCCTCTGTCTTCTTCTCTAGTACGGATTAAGTCATCTGTCAAGGTATTTGCTAGTTCTACAGCTTCTTCTATGGTTTGAGGTCTAGCTGCCTTGACTACATGCCTAATTTCTCCAATTAATCCCCAGATGTATCGGGAGATTAATACCGATTCAGGTGATGCAAGGGTTGGTACTATTCTAGCATATTCAAAGAATGTGGTAGTATAACCCTTACTATCTACCCCGGTCATTCTAAGGTTCAGAAATTTATTTACTATATGTTCCTTTTCATTGGGAGGACAGAATTTCCTTTCTACCATATTCTTAAATTCCTCCCATTGCATGTTGTATACCCTATCACTTCCTCTTGACTGGAGGATAGTGTTCCACCATTCTAAGGCTGAGTTATTAAACAGATTAGAAGAAAACATTATCTTGTCTTCTTCAGCACACTTGTTTTTTTAAACAGCCTCAGTCTTTTCTATCTAGCGTAGAGTTGCAATGGGTCCTTCATTGCCCGAGAATTCTATTGGTTTGCAGGACCAGAATTCTTTATAAGAACAACCATAAGGCATGGTTCTTCTTCTTTTGGGAATGGGCACTTGAAGTACGGGTCCATTGGTTACGTTGTGTTCTGGTTCAGCTGGTCGCTTACTGCTATGCTTACTTTTATTATCCGCTTCCTTAACAGTTTGAATAATAAATGGCATTGCATCTATGATTCCTTGTGCCATTATGTGTTGGATGGCACTATTATCCGCTTAGTTTCCATTGTTATTGTTGTTCGGATTCTCATTATTCAGATTATGGTTATTCGGGTGGTTATCACTCTGGTTTTCATTGTTCAGGTTTTCCTGGCTCAATTCGTTGTCCATCTGAATTTTAAACATTTACCACACATTAATATAACAAAATAATATTTAATATAGCCAATCACATGACACGCATTTTGGTCAAAAGCGTCGATCATTGCGACTTTACTCTATTTATATAATATGCATCTATTACAAACCAGTACTGAAATTAAAATTACAATACCGACTGAAATTTAAAGTTACACTACTAGTAGTAGGCATCCGTAGTTTTTTTTCATACACATACACACATATGTTATTATTATATTATATTATATTATTATTATTATAACCTTTTCCACCATCACTTCTACGGATATGGATTCATCCAGAAATCCATATTGCGCTCGTCGTACTTCCAGACGAGTCGCTCTCCCACCTGTCTCATCCTTTCACTGTTCTCTAAAATTTCCTCACCAAATGTCCTAAGTTCTTGTACATTTTCTGCACTCATTGGAGGTGTAGGTTCTAGGACTGGGTTCGGAATCTGGGGTGCGGGTTCCTAGTATGGAGGTATAGGGGCCTGGTATGGGTAAAGATTTTCTAGAATCTCCCTAATGAATACATCATTATCGTAATAGGGATCTAGAGGGTCTAACCCTGGGTAGGCTCCTAGGTTTTGCATGGGCATGTCTTCGTATATCGGGTAACGTTGCACATAGTCCCTATTGTCGTCCCACCAAGGGTCGTAATTTGGGTCTAAGGGATTTGGTGCGGGTACCCTAGGTATTTCCTCCGGATTAAAATCATGCATTTCTACTTGATTTTTTAGGGTTTTCTATCTCCATCGGTTAGTCAGGAATTGGTGGTTGTGGTTGAGGTGCTAACAGTTGTTCCAGGTTAGGGTCGGCTGCAGTGGCTGCTAAGATGTGAATATTGGCTATACCCCTATTAAGCATGTCCTGGGCATAGGCATCGGTTTCTCTTTTGGCTGCGGCCAGTGCTCTCTGTTCTTGTAACTTTTTCATACGCTTTCTACGCTCATGTGCTCCCCTACTGAACCATTCTCTCTTTTTCTGAGGGAATGGCTCTTCAAACTGAGACTTAAACATGAATATTCCTTCTTCAGTATCAGCAGAGTACCCTGAGAGGGCAGGCTGAGAAGAGGCACCTTCGCTTCTAGGCGAACCAAACAATTGACGGTACGCGTCAAATGGTCCTTGGTCGCTCATACTGTAAACTAACAAATAGTCAAATAACATATAACAAGAAAATTCAATTATGCACGTACTTTCGGAATTTATTTCCTAACAAATTGAATTTGGGTGTCAGCAGAACACTTCTGTGGCTAAATCAGTAGCTTAGCTCTGATACCACCTTCTGTCGCAACCCCTGTCCCCTAATAACCCGGGAACGGGCGGCCGCAGCCAGTTTCGGTGGTATCTGTTGTTTTATCAATTTTGGCAGCGGAAATCTTCAGCAGGACCGTAGTTAGGAAATATTTTATCAGAGTAAAATACCACAGTTTCATAACATTAAACACATGGGATAAAACCCAAGTTTTAAGTACACACATTTTCATAGAAATAAATCCTATTTTTATTTAATAAAAACATATATTTCTTTTAGGTAACTTTATTGCCACTTTTCCAAGCCTTCAGTGCTGTCCAGCTGGCTTCTATTTGGCTTTCACATTTTGTTACCTGAAACGCGTTTAAAAACATTTTGTCAGTGGGAAATACTGGTGAGTGAGTCCCAGTTTTATCAAGTTTAAATAAAAACCATTGTACAGTATTGAGGCCGGTCTCGCAATTACATTTGTTTCCAAATCATATCAATTACCACCAACGGTACTGTCAACCCGACTTGTGGAAATGTTACTCCTCGCAAGGCAGTAACAAATTTTGTATACAAAACCCCAACATACCGATGATAATTGTATACTTACAAATACTCAATAACTGTTTAATATATAATTAATTGTGTGAGGTTTTGTAAAAACAATTTGCAAAAAGGAGATTACTCACATTCCTGTCTTAGGTTTTCAGTAAGGATTTCCTGGGAATAATCTATAAATTACACAAATGCACACGTGTTAGTATAATAACTCATTTTAACATTAGTAATACCCTCCCCGAGACGGTATTCCAACGACTACGTCGGGCAGAACCACGACAGCCGTTACGAAACCCTAGATCAATTGGGCAGAGTATCTAATACGTATCCAGGGGATATGATACTTACAACGGAGCAGAACTTCGTTATTTAGGTGGATATTATACCCGAGTATAGTGTATACTACATGAAAATTGAGAGAAAGATCGAAGATTTGAGCGACGTAAACTGAAGGCCCGAGCTCCAGCTTTATAGGGTTGTTCTGGCTTGTCGTCGCGCCCCGCGACGGGATCAAGGGTAGGGAGTCGCGCCCCGCGACGTAGGGGTCGTAGGCCCTAGCATCGATGTGTCACCGGCATAGCTTCGCCACGTGTCAACACGTGGCAGCTTCTGAAGAGTGCCTCGTAGCCAGACCTTGGCGGCCCGCGACGGAGAAGATCAAGGGGCGTCGCGCCCCGCGACGGCCTAGTAATTTTTGTTTTTATTTATTTTTTAATGTTTTAACGTATTTTGGGCTCGGTTTTCGCATACGGGGTGTATTTTAAGACATATTGGGGTATTTTAAATATATTAGGGTGTCGGAAAAATATTTCGAGGGTGTCGGTTTATTTTAGGGTTGTTATACAACTACTTTCAAAATTCGGATTTCAAGCTCTCGGCTTGAAATTCCTTTTTAACATTTTTGACCCGTTTCATGATTTATTAAACCAACATGTTTGTTATTCCAAAATTCCTATGAACATCACATTTCAATTGTTTCTTATGACACAAGATTTAAATCACGGGTTATTATGCATCATTAACCCGTCTATAATTATGCGATTATTTTGACCCGTTAAGGGTATTTAAGCGTTTTTACGCACCAACCCCGCTCATTCATTTCTAGCGTTATATTTTCATATTACTTGTCAAACGAACTTCCACCACAACTATCGCTATGGTGGTTAATGAATATCAATTGATTATTCCGAATTTAACCCCTTTCGGTTGTTATTTTACGACAAGAAGCTATTTTGAGGCATTTGATCCGAAAAGGATTTATGCCTATGCTTCAACACTTAACTAAGCTTTACTTTATCATAAAACATGTTTCTAAACGACTCGTAAGGGTCATTTGTCCAATTTACCCGTCAAGGGCATTTTGGTCAGTTTTAGTCCCTTTTTTACGACGAAGGACTTTCACTATTTATTTGACCAAAATTGCACTTTTAACTATAAATTTATTTATGCGTACCTGGCTCGGATCAACATATTGACCCGTTTTAATACCTTGCGTCCATAATATGCTAATTCATAGCACCGCTAAATCACAACCGTTTTATCCTGTGCGCATAAGACTCGACAACACTTATTAGTCATTATTTGTCAAATGTTATCTACATTACCATTTGACCCGTTTATGTCAAACGACTAAACATTTTGTGCTTATATTGGAATGGTATTTATTTACCATTTCATTAAATAACTCAATTCAGATTTCTCACCTGTTTAGCTATGTCTCTTAAACCCCTTTTTTATGTGTTTAGCCCGACATGCCTTATGTCACTTGGTGTCGTTTTATATTTCAGCTTTTATCTATTTGTTCGTGACTAAATCACCGTTTCCCCTTTTTCATTCGTTTAGGCTTACTTATAAGTAGTCGTTCGAAAACCCATTTTTATCTTAGTCTTTTCATGACTAATTTACTGTTTCACCCTTTTTACCATTAAACGTGATTTCTATCATTTATATTATTTCCGACCCGTGTCTTTTCGCGTCAGAAACCATATTTCGAATATTATCTTTATTGTATTCATAACTTATAGAATAAACACGTATTCTACGAAAAGGTGTAAGTTGTACTTACCTTGCATCCGGTTATGCTCTTTTTCCGCGTGCTCGATCCGTTTGACCCGCTTCTTTCCCAAGCCTTCATCTAGCTTGTCTAGAGTCAAACTATCATCATCACAATTCGTATGACAGTTAGATTAGTCATAATCATTTACGACTATTCCATCTTACGGGTTTTATGTCGAATTTATCATTCGATCATATCTTTGGTCATTTTGACTTTTTAGAAGTCAAAGTGCCTATTGACATATTCAAATGCACATTTGCTTCATTGAACTCACTTAGACATTTTCATCCGAACTCTTAACAATTCAAGTTTTTGCACACAAACTAGTAGGTAATATGATTTCTAGCATCTATAACATGATTTTAATATCAACTTCTTCATATCATACAAAAACCCCTTTTCAAGTCATTTATGAACATTTACTCAAACTTACAATTTGTTCAAGTATCTTGATTTCATTATTCAATATGATGATTCTAAGCACAAATTTAACCTTAACTTCATCATATTATTAAAATCCACTTAGCTAGGTGTGGTAATTCAACCAAAAACCTAAATCATAACAATTTATTCTAAATCTTCACTTAGGGCTTGTTCCTAAGCAATCATACATCTCAAATTCAGCCATAGCTTCTATGATTCATACAGAATTCGCACCTTGTGATGTTAATAAATTTTCACAACTTCATCAATATCAAAAATTCAACATACCGTATGATCCCCTAGCTTGGGTGATCGTTAATTCACGTTCATGCATTGATTTGAGGCTTGAATCGACCTTCAATTTGTTGAATTTGGTTGAGTTAGGGTTTTGGCTCATTGGAGCCCTTCCAGGTCGATCCAGAACACGCACCACACACACTCCTGTGTGTGTGTGTTGTGTTATTTTATTTAGTTTTATAAAATTATTTTCAAGTTACCCTATTTTGGTCCCTCATGTTTGGTTAGTTATTAATTAGGTCACAGCCTAATTATTTTTTAACAATATTCCCACTTATTAACAAGGTTTGGCACTCCTAGTTATCTTAGTGGGTTCGGGAAAGTTTATGACTAGGTTTGCTTTAAGTCCCGTTAACTCGGACCTTTTGTCCATTTTATTTCTTGAAAGTTCTTATTCGCTTTTTAGTTAACATTAGGATTATTTATTTAAATCCTAATATTTACCGGGTTACTTTTACCACTAACGGTACTTTACCCGTCTTTTAGTATTAACGGGGTTTGATTACCAAACCCGTTTTCGGGGTGTTACATGTCTACCCCTCTTAAAGAGGTTTCGTCCCCGAAACCTTATTTATATAGTTCTTTTAATTTAGACTAAACGGATTTAGTTTCGTTTTCAAGACATTCTTTCGTTCCTTTCAATCTAACGTTTTTATTTATATTGACGCGTACGTCTTTTACGTGTAAGGCCTCGCGGGCCGTTACTTACAGCTTATATCCTTTATCTTTATTGACCGAGTTGTCACTTGACCACCTAGTCTCATCCATCTGATAACATGTTTATCCCGCGCTTGTCTTATATTAACAAGCGGTTTATGTTTGTCATGACATTTTCCTAATTTTGAATAGTTTTACCAGCTAGACTAATTAGTCGCCACCACTTCATACCCCGTCATCCGGGTATACTATTTTGCCATCTCTGGCCTTATGTGTGTTTAAAATTTTCTAAATCCCCTCATACTACTTATGTTTATTAAAACATTGCTTTTGACTAAAAAAACTAGATTTTTTAGTTTACGTTTTCTCTGTCTTACGTCTCTTTCTCTCATGTCTAGGAATTTCTGTCTTAGTTTTATTCCTGGCCGTTATTATTTTACATGGAGAACTGTAACCAGTTTTCCACGCTTTACCCATATAACCCGTAGGTTCTTTCACGTAGTTCTATAGACTATCTCAATTCGTTTCTTTCTATTTCTGACCCAAGGGTCTTTTTGGTCCCGTAAACCTTATCACTACTTTTAATCCCGTAGGTTATGATGATCCCATAGATCATCTTTTATTCGTGTCTTTATTCAATGTACATATATGGTGTCGAGGCACCCCTTGCTATTTTTGGAATCATTTATTTTCACTTTCGAATTTCAGTTGACCTTGACCGTAGTCTAAGGCTTCATTCGTTTACTTCAGGACTAATCTTCCGACTTTATGAATTCTTACGTTATTTACAAGTCGGTTTGTTCTGCACTTACCGTTTCTCGGTTCATACTTATATTTCTTTACGACCCATTGCCCGGGTTCTTTTATCTTAATGTTTTTAGCTTTCCGGTTTCACCGGTTTGCGTTTTCCTTACTATATCGAGCGTTATTTCTTAATTAACTCATTTGACTCATTTTGGGTGAAATTTCATCACTTATGAGTATCAAACTTCGTTCTTTATTCGACCCGTCCAACTTTGAAATAGTTGAACGTAGTTATCAAAATTTCTGTTTGCGAATTCTCATCGTCTTTTAGTCATGACTCATAATCCGAGTATTTTGACTTTCTATTTCGTGTTCCCGTCTCTTGGTTTACGCATACTTTCAAAATCCTACCCATCTATCGGGTATTTTACCGAAATCATTATCAAAGCAACCGTCCCGGTATGTATTAAGACTTCATTTTAATTTATTTGGTCGCCTTAGCGAAACCCATCACTTCTGTTCAATCAAGTCCTTTATTTATTTATTTATTTTTATTATTGTTTTATTTATTTATTTTTATTTAATTCATTTGATTCGTCTGTGCGAATTTCATTACTTGTGACATTCAAACTTTTATCTCTACGCCTTAGCATTCCTATTAATCAGTCTGTATTTTTATTTACTTTGATCCTTGTCCCTTCTCTCGAGCTCGTTACTCTAACGTAATACGCTTCCGTCATCCGACTTGCGTTTACGTTTATTATCAAACATCTTGCCTGTTTGATTCATTTGGGTACCTTTTTAGTTCGTCTCATTCACCCCGTCCTTACTACATTGGACATAATGCGTCCACTACAAGAAGTTCATGGTATCATATGCCACTACTTACTTGGCCAGAGTAAGCGATTAACACATGACACACATGACCTTTTTACAGTTTTCACATCACGCCCTATGTAAGTAACGCCTCTATTTATTTCATATCCCTGATTTCATTTAGTAAAACTTTATTTAATTGCTAAACAACAAAGTCACTAGTTTTACTACTTTTACTTTTGAACATCTAAAATGTTTTCCTTTCTATCGAACTATTATATAATCACATTCGTTAGTGTGATCGCTACTTTTCTCAATAGCATTATATTGAGAGTTTTCCACTTGGATAATTACCCCCCGTCTAAGTTTCCATATGAACTAATCCTATTATTTGTTTGTTATTCATCATCGTGAATAACACATGTTTCTATTAAACTTTTCTTGGAAACATCATCCAGAATAGATATCATATTCAGGTTTTATCAGATATATGTAACCGTCTTTCCCTACGTGTTTGTTGCATATTACTACTTATGCGATTAAATTTAAAAGCGTGCACCTGGTAATGCTTGCCCTTACGGGCTTCTCTTGCCGTTAACTTTGTTCACGATCGTCACGCGATTTAGGTCATTAATGAGTATGCTCTGCTCGTCATACCTCGGACCATTCCACCATCATATCCACAATTCGTTCAACTCTCGTCATCTTCAGATGCAAGTGTCCTTCAACTAAACATTTACAAAAGTTAGTAATTCCGACATTAACAAACGTTCGTATTGTAATACAAGGCTTTTTACTGTACGTGTCAACGCACGTGATTTTGTTAACTATACCTATCGTTTTCATTGGGGTAACGTGTATTACACAATAACCCTATGTGTTGTTCACAACACTTTAATCATACTAAACCATTAACATACCTGTACTTGCCGGATTTGCGATCAAGCCTTGAACCGAACACACTTTACTCTTTAACCATGAGCTCTGATTACCAACTTGTAACACCTTTGTTATTATTTTAAAGGTTTTCGTATATATTACGAAATAAACTTGTAATTATGAATTCAAGTATGTTGAAAACACAGGATAATTAAATCTTTTACAATTTAAAATATGTACAACATAATGTAATAAAGTTCGACGTTTAAAAGTTGCGACAACGCGCGTGCGGAAGCTTCATTTTCATACGATCGGTTCTTGTATGTTCAGTTCTTCATTGAGCTTGATCGTCATCCGGCATCCCATGATTAACGGGGTTTGATTACCAAAACTGTTTTCGGGGTATTACAAGCGGAATCAATTATGCAGCGTTGAAGAAGATGATGCAGGCAACTAGGGCTGTAAACGAGCCGAGTCGAGCCGGGCTAGACTCAGCTCGAGCTCGGCTCGAACTTGATTCGAGCTGGCTCGGCTCGAGCTCGAATTTCAAATC
The DNA here is from genome assembly GCF_002127325.2 of Helianthus annuus. Lineage (NCBI taxonomy): Eukaryota > Viridiplantae > Streptophyta > Magnoliopsida > Asterales > Asteraceae > Helianthus > Helianthus annuus. Next base: position 101,370,755 of record NC_035447.2, on the reverse strand, counting down.
GAGCTGTGATTTGAGGCTCGAGCTCGACTAGAATTCGAGCTAGCTCGGCTCGGCTCGATCTAGCTCGAACTTACAAAAAACGCAAAATTTACTACTTAAAAACCCTTAAAAATGAATTTCTTCATAGACTAAGGGCCATAATTGCCATTTAATTTAACCATATGGCTAAATATGCAAGTATAAATAGTTAATTCACTTTGTACATTGTCTTTATCTTATTTTATAGGGGGAATACTCCCTTAGTTTTTGTTTTCTAAGCGATGTGGGACAAAAAAATGAAGGATGTAAACCTTATCGAGCCAGCTCACGAGCCGAGCCAGACCAAGCTCGAGCTCGGCTCGTTTACAAACCGAGCCGAGCCGAGCTGGCTCGTTAACAACCGAGCCAATTTCGAGCCAAGCTTTCTTCGAGCTTTTTTCGAGCGAGTTTCGAGCGAGCTGCGAGCCACGAGTTTTTTGAACACCCCTACAGGCAACGGAATCAATTATGCAACAACTTGATACTTTGTTCGATTGTTTCTCTAACATGTTGGGCTGTTGCAATCTCCATATAAATATGCAGAACTTTTCACACAAGTAATTAATTACCGTTGAAGAAGATGCTGATTGAAATGTAGGCATGGCATATAGCGACTGTTTCTCTTCCCGGTATGGTAAGTAATTGCCTTGCCAGTTGCCGCCATAACCTATACGACGCCTTTACCTATGTTGCGGCCTTTGTGGCTTTGTCTTTGAAGTTTATTTTGACCTTTCATAACTCTAATCATAGAGAAGCCCAATATCATATAATATATAATTTTTTTTTAAAACATGGAGGACCTATAGTTTTGGTGGTCCAAGGCTCAAGCCTCATTTGACTTGGGCTTGGACCGGCCCTGAAAGACACAATGGATCGTAAATATAACATAATTCATCGCAAAATATAAGGCTTGGGTAGAGGCTTTGGATGTATGATCAATAGGAGTTTTTGTAACGAGTTTTTGAGTGAGTTTTTTTCTTTGCAATAATAAAGTTCTTCTTTGTTTATCGATCAGTGCCTATCAATATTACATGTTTTGGGTTATAAGTTGTAAATTAATATAAGTGCAAGTAACAAAAATATTCATATTGTATATTTATGTCTTCGTGATCTCTTATGATTGTTATTACTACACATCATGACATATTTATACTTTAAGCATGAACTTTAAGACAATATATAATTTGAGAGAGGAGCATATCATAATTTATTGCGTGTCAATATATAGTTTCACATCTTGAGGAAGTGAGGAACATAGGTTTAATCATATACTTGATTTTTTTTAAAAAGAACATGTTTTTTTCAATAGTTGAAGTTTGATTATGTTCATTTAAAAGAATATTTTCACATCTGTACTAATTCTGGATGACAAGTTATCATTGATAACGTCATTTTATTTCGAAAATTTTATCATGAAATAAATGTTATTTATCATTTGAAAAAAAGTTACGCTTATTAATTATTTGGGTTAAACAAACAAGAATTTTTTGCAGAAATAGGTGTTTTAGGCCTGAAAAGAGTGCCATTAGGTGGTCACCAACATTGTTTTCATATCTAGGTAAGTTGCACATTCATTCAGCGACCTTCAAGAGAAATTTCTGCAAAAAGTTAGAGGTTCTGCAAAAGCTGCACATTGTCGGGAAAGTCGCTGTTTCGAAGTACAATCTTGCTGAAGGTCGCTGATTCATTCTACAACCTTGCTGAAGGTTGCTGTTTCATTCTACAACCTTGCTGAAGGTTGCTGTTTCATTCTACAACCTTGCTGAAGGTTGCTGTTTCATTCTACAACCTTGCTAAAGGTTGCTGTTTCATTCTACAACCTTGCTGAAGGTCGCTGAATCATTCTACAACCTTCATAAAAGTCCAGCCTGCATCATATAAAGTATGTATGTAGAGTCAATTAATATCAAGTATGTTTCGACACTCGTTACGTACGCTCGTTATGATACGGACCTACGCAGGTCTGTATCGTCCGTAATCAGCGTAGGTCCGTATCGTCCGTAACGAGCGTACGTAACGAGTGTCGAAACGTAGGTAGTCATTAATATATAATATTTTTATTATTTGTCGACGTCGTCCGTAACGAGCGTAGGTCCGTATCGAGCGTCGAAACTTAACTAGTCGTTAATATATAATATTTTTATTATTTAGTTGACGTCGAAACTTAATATTTTTAACTAGTCGAAACATAACTAGTCGATACGGACATACGCTCGTTACGGACGACGACGACTAAATAATAAAAATATTATATATTAACGACTACCTACGTTTCGACGCTCGATACGGACCTACGCTCGTTACGGACGACGTCGACAAATAATAAAAATATTATATATTAACGACTACCTACGTTTCGACACTCGTTACGTATGCTCGTTACGGACGACGTCGACTAAATAATAAAAATAGTATATATTAACGACTACCTACGTTTCGACGCTCGATACGGACCTACGCTCGTTACGGACGACGTCGACGAAATAATAAAAATATTATATCTTAACGACTAGTTAAGTTTCGACGCTCGATACGGACCTACGCTCGTTACGGACGACGTCGACTAAATAATAAAAATATTATATATTAACGACAACCTACGTTTCGACGCTCGATACGGACCAACGCTCGTTACAGACGACGTCGACAAATAATAAAAATATTATATATTAACGACTACCTACGTTTCGACACTCGTTACGTACGCTCGTTACGGACGATACGGACCTACGCTGATTACGGACGATACGGACCTGCGTAGGTCCGTATCGTAACGAGCGTACGTAACGAGTGTCGAAACATACTTGATATTAATTGACTCTACATACATACTTTATATGATGCAGGCTGGACTTTTATGAAGGTTGTAGAATGATTCAGCGACCTTCAGCAAGGTTGTAGAATGAAACAGCGACCTTCAGCAAGGTTGTAGAATGAAACAGCAACCTTCAGCAAGGTTGTAGAATGAATCAGCGACCTTCAGCAAGATTGTACTTTGAAACAGCGACTTTCCCGACAATGTGCAGCTTTTGCAGAACCTCTAACTTTTTGCAGAAAATTCTCTTGAAGGTCGCTGAATGAATGTGCAACTTACCTATATATGAAAACAATGTTGGTGACCACCTAATGGCACTCTTTTCTGGCCTAAAACACCTATTTCTGCAAAAAAAATTCCACAAACAACACTTCATAAGAGGACTCGGGGCGGGTACGTTATACCAAAGTTCCACGCGTGATGAAGCTTTAGCACACCGCCGCCGCCCCTTTTAAAACGCGTGGTAAAGTTGACGCGTGCTCCACACAACGCGTTAACATTTGAAAAAGAAACGTTTTTTGACCGTTTTTTTTTGACCGTTTGGGTTAATTTATTATCTAAATTTTTTATATAAATACCCCATATATCTAAACAAACTCAAAAACCTTTCAACAATTTTTACACCAAAAATTCAAAAAACTCTCAAGTATTTTCACACTCATTTTTTACAAGAAATATGGAAGGTGGCGGTTCAAGCAAGAGAGGTGGTGGATCGAAAAAAAGAGGTGGCGGTTCGGGTACGAAGAAAATAAGGCCCAAGGTTCGAGCGAATCTTGGTGAGCCCGATCGATTTAGGTTGCAAGACGAACCCGACCAAGTCCCACTCTTTCAAACCCAACAATACCCACCCTTTCAAACCCAACAATATCCACCCTTTCAATCGCAAACGTACCATAACCAACCGTTCGTTCCACCGTTTCAACCTCACCAATTTCAATCGCAAACGTATCAAACCCAACCCCACGCACTCGACCCACTACTAGAAGACAACACCCTCCTTCATCATTTTGCAAAAGCGTGGCATGAACCACGTGAACCACAACAAAGTGTTGACGAGGACGAGGAAGAGGAAGAGGAAGAGGAAGAAGAAGCGGAGGAAGAGGAAGAGGAAGAAGAACAAAATGTTGAGGTTCAAGAAATCGTTCCAATCGGCCGACAACCTTGGACGAGCGAGGAGGAGGTCTCGTTGACGAAGGCGTATTTGCACATCTCGGAGAGTAGGAAACACGGGAACGAGCAACGAAAGGAAGCGTTTTGGAGACGGGTTATTAATCATTTTATGAAACTTCCCGGTGCAAGGGTCCGAAACATGGACAAAATGACGTCGAAGTGGTCGGATTTGAACCGAAAAATGAGCCGGTTCAACGCTTGTTTCATTCAAAAGGTATGTTTTTTTATTAAAAAAAAACAGTTTTTTTTATAAAAAAAAAGTTTATAAAAACTGTTTATAAAAAACAGTTAAAAAAAACAGTTTTTTTATAAAAAACAGTTTTTTTATAAAAAACAGTTTATAAAAACTGTTTATAAAAAACAGTTAAAAAAAACAGTTTTTTTTTATAAAAAACAGTTTATTAATAAAAACAGTTTTTTTATAAAAAACAGTTTATAAAAAACAGTTTTTTTTATAAAAAACAGTTTATTAAACAGTTTATTAAAAACAGTTAAAAAAAACAGTTTTTTTTTTATAAAAACAGTTTATAAAAAACAGTTTTTTTTATAAAAAACAGTTTTTTTTATAAAAAACAGTTTTTTTTATAAAAAACAGTTTATAAACATTTTATTTTTTTTGTAGAGCCGAAACCCACAAAGTGGAGCGAGCGAGGCGACGATCATGCAACAAGCCACCGAAATGTATTGCACAACGTACCATAAGAGAACTTTTCCACACGTTGCGGCATGGCAAGTTGCGAGACATCACCCGAAGTGGGTCCCCGTTGAGTTGGTTGACACGCATGGTCCTACGGCTCCAAAAAATCGAGGCGGTTCGAAAAGAACAAAGACATCCGATTCGGGGAACTACACGACTTCCGCGTCGGATAACTTGCCCCAAATGAACTTAAACGACGAGCCTCTAGACGAACCCCTTGACGAGCCCGTTGAGGAAGATACACCCACAAGGCCACGACGCAGACGAGGTGGTGATTCGTCAAGCAAAGGGAAGGAGGCGGTGGCGGAGTCGATCTTTAGAATCGAAGAGGAGAAAATGACCCAATACAAGATGGCCGAACAAAGAAAAGAAACAATGATGACCCTAAAAGTTGAACGGGAGCAGGCGTACAAGGAACACTTGAAAACGATCGAAAGACAAAATGATTTAAAAATCTTGTGTGAAAAACACGCCCATCTCGACGAACCGTTCAAGTCAATTGTCATCGAACAAAAGCGCGCGATTTGCGCAAAGTGGGGTTGGGAGATGCCATCGGTTTAGTTGTTTTTTTTTTTTAAATCGGTTTAGTTGTTTTTTTTTATTTGGTTATGTAATTTTTTTTAAAGTTTAATGAAATTTATAATTTAGTGTTTTATTTTTATTTTCTAATTTTAAAATGAAAATTAAAAAAAATGGGAGTGATAGAATCCATCACTAGTGATTCCACCCCTAGTCCATTTCTATCACTAGTGATGGAAATATGGTTGATGACATGGCATTTGCTGATTGGATAGTGGAAGTGATGAAATCCATCACTAGTGATTCCACCCCTAGTCCCCTAATATTTGCATGTATGTCTTTCTTTCACATGCATGTCACATACATCGTGTACAGTAAGTTTATGTTTGTTTTGTTCTACAAACATGACATAATCTGTTAAAATGATATATTGTTCTTCATTTATTGGGCTTTATTTCATTGGGCTTTATTATGTAATATTATTATTATTATTTTTGTTACAACTGGACTTATCAGGTTGTTAAAGTTGTTGGACTATTGGGCTGACTAGTTTGTTAGTTGTTGTGTTGTTGTAACAGTGAAAATATCTTCAGGGGCTTCAATGAAACTTTGAGGGCTTTTTATCATTGTGGAGCATACTTATGGACTGAAGTGAAACTTATATAGTTTCAGGATATAAAAGCTTGTTTACCGATCATTATTGTACTTGTAACCATTTCATCAGTTGCTCTACTAGGGTTTCGGTCATCTTAGAGATTTGTATAAACAATCTCTCATCTGTATCTGAGAGATTGTTTTGATTGTTGGTTGTATTGTTCTGTTGATGATCATCAGTGGATGATCATCAGTGGATGATCATCCTTATTCTTTCTGTACTTTGTATTTGATCTTACTATTGTAAGATCTTTGGGTATTTGGGGGGGGGCAAATCTCTTTGGGTTGGTTTAATAAGATTTTGTCACCTGTTTTTGTCGCTATTTCTGTTGTTCTCTTGTATTTGTGTTGAATCATAGTTTTCTACCTTATCTAGTTATCTTGTGTATTTATTCTAAATGTTTTTTTTTCTCGCAAGGATGTCAACATATAGGGTATGTTTGGCAAAAAGTAGCTGGTGGCTGGTAGCTATAACTGGTAGCTAGTGGTTGTAACTTTTTAGATATATTTGGTGTTTGGCAGTGTAGTTGGAGTTTTTAATAAAGTGTATAAAATAACCAAAATGGACATAACTAAAAATTTAAAAATTTTGTCTATTAAAAAGTTCATTATCTTTAGAGGTTAAAATAGTCATTTTTTCTCTAAAAGCTTGTAGCTCCTTCTAAACGCCACTAGTAAGAGCGTTCAACCAAAAACTTAAAGCTCTTAACCTAAAAGATTCAAACTCTTTCAACCAAAAAAGGTTTTTTATTGAGTAGGAGCTTTTTCTTAAAAAAAAAAACTCAGCTAAAAGCTCCTAACCAAACATACCCATAATAAACTAATAAGCACATATGACTTATCATGTTTGTGTCTAGATTCATTGTAGATTTGTATCTATCATATAAGTTGTTCGTATTAGCATAAAAGTAGGTGGAGGATTCTTATTACTCCAAGTATGGTTCATGATGCGGGCCCAAGTGTGGAGAAGCGGGCTATTTTGTATTTGGAGGCCCAAGATCATGTAATAAAATGGGCTTCACTAAAATGGCTCTAACTTGTGCTACGGGGGTCCGTTTTGGGCGTGCGACCAGGCGAAACGAACGTGGGAACGAGCTCCATCTTGCTGCAAACTGCCTACGGCGGTTTGGGTCATCGTCCGGGCCAAAAAACACTTTTTTCATGAGGCCCATTTTCGAATTTCGGTCTCTATTTATATGTTGCTAAAGCTAATGAAAAGTTCAGACTTGAATTTTGAAACTACTCAATTTTTCACTTCAAATTTCGTGCCCTTTGGGTTGCAATTTGGGGGGTTGGGGAAGAACTACACGGGTATTCGTAGAATCAACGTGTTTGATCTTCATTATCGTACTACACACTACATCAGTTCAACTGATGAACATAACCTCCCTTGGTGGCTCCGAGAGTGTGAACCGAACGACATTCCAGTCATCAATAAAGATGATAGGTAGGGAATGCTTCATCTTCATCAAAGAAGAAAGAGGAGAGTACAAGAATTTAATGATGTTAGGCGAAGGACACGAAGAAGTTCACAAGGGAAATAGAGATTTGATAATAAAAATATATATTTTTTGCTTTTTTGACATTAAGAGTATAGTTGTCAATCTAAAAACTTTCATCGACTAAGTTACGCCAGTTGGTAACATAAACAAACATGATACCAATAAATCAATGCCAGATCATGCATGTAATTTTATAAAGGGATTTTTACATATTTCCCCCTCCTAAGCAGCTTTATTACATATTTCCCCCTCCTAAGCAGCTTTATTACATATTTCCCCAACTCATAAATTTAATTACATATTTCCCCTTCCTAAAGAAGCCTTATTACATATTTCCCTAATCTCTAAATTTTTATTACATATTTCCCTAATCTCTAAATTTAATTACATATTTCACCTTCCTAAACCTCATATATTACATATTTATCCATTTCATTAAAGATACTCTTACAGAATTACTATTTTACCCCTAATAAGTTTATTAAATAAATAACTATAATACATGTTTACTCTTTGAACTTTGGACGGGACTCTGGTTAAATAAATAACTACAATATATTTCCTAGCTTCACCTTTGAACCCGGATATTTTCCACCAGCTCATATTAATAGTAACTATTTATTTATTTAACAGTAAAAATGTTAGCTTTTTTGTTTTATTTTATTTAATTGGCGTGTTTATCCTTTTGTTATTTATTTTATCGGTTCATTATTTTGTAATAAGAGGTTGTTTTTCATTCGAATATTATCCTTTTGTTATTTATTTTATCGGTTCATTATTTTTTAATAAGAGGTTGATTTTCGTTTGAATATTTTAATAACATTTTTATTGTATAGATTATTTTCGAGTTTTTATAAACAAAATAAAGAAAATTTTTGTCAAATTCATCAGTGGAACTGTTGAGGAAGATCCAGATTCCAGAAGAAGAAACTAGAACGAGACTTGTTGGTCCGGCCAATTTCTTGTATGGAGAAAAGTTTGTTGTTGGTCAAGGTTAATCTTTGTAGCCTTTCTCCTAATTAGTTCACCTAAAAAACCAAATACAACTTACTTGAATACCTAAAAGGTTTATAAACACTTAACATATTTCTTTGTCAGCGGAATATATTCATCGTTATGCCTGACTTTGTTTTTTCTTGGTTAGGGAACTAGAGTCTCGTCCAACGTTCAAAGAGTAAACATGTATTATAGTTATTTATTTAATAAACTTATTAGGGGTAAAATAGTAATTCTATAAGAGTATTTTTAATAAAATGGATAAATATGTAATATATGGGGTTTAGGAAGGTGAAATATGTAATTAAATTTAGAGATTGAGGAAATATGTAATAAAAATTTAGAGATTGGGGAAATATGTAATAAGGCTTCTTTAGGAAGGGGAAATATGTAGTTAAATTTATGGGTTTGGGAAATATGTAATAAAGCTGCTTAGGAGGGGGAAATATGTAAAAATCCCTTTTATAAAAACAAAAATTATAATATTACCTGACCACGCTAATCATTTGTGGTAAAATAAAGGTTAAACCACACTGACACACCTTCTAATCCGCAGTTGAATGGCTGTTTTGGCTTTAAGACCATATCTAGTGGTGAAGGAAGAGCCTTGGACATTATTTGTCGTGTGATAGTTCAGTCAGTAATGAGGCATTATGAGGTGTTTATCTAAAATAGGTGTAATGGTATAATGCCCAATAATGCCTCATCCAATGATTGATATTTGACCGTGTAAGGGTCTGATTGGCCCAAGATTTCTTCACCTGGCGTTTAATTTGGAACGCCCCACCCCAATTTAGCAACAAAAACGCCCCTAGGGGCGGTGATTGGGCGTTTTTTAAGGGGAAAAAAAAGCCAAAAAAACCCACTACGGGTGGTCTAATCAAACGGCAATTTGCATATATGTCAAACTGATGTTCACAGGCTTGATCGTCACCGAATTCGATGACATGGAACAATGTAAGCTTAGAAAGAGAGAATGTGGGTATAGTTTTTATTTTTGATTTTAAACGATACATTATACTTTACTTTACACTAAAATCCTAAATTACTCTTTTTTATCTAAGATAGAACCTATAACCTTCATTTTAAAAGATATAGGTATGGGCTAATCCCAAGTCGATAATTTGTACGCACAGTACCATCCTAAAATAAAAGAGTTAATTACTGTTTTCGTCCCTGTGGTTTGTCAAAAATCACTATTTCAGTCCATTAGTTTAAAAATTGCGATTTCTCCTTTCGTAACAATTCCAGTCCCTGTGGTTTCACTTTTGTAACCATTTCAATCCGTTAATACTGTTAGTACAGGGACTGAAATGGTTACGAGATGGACTGAAATGGTTACGAAAGTGAAACCATAGGGACTGAAATCGCAATTTTTAAACTAATGGACTGAAATAGTGATTTTGACAAACCACAGGGTCTAAAACAGTAATTAACTCTAAAATAAAACCTAAAGCATCCAATTTTTTTTATAAGAGTTAATTACTGTTTTCGTCCCTATGGTTTGTCAAAAATTAGTATTTCAGGCCATTAGTTTAAAAATTGCGAATTCAGTCCATGTGGTTTCACTTTCGTAACCATTTCAGTCCCTGTGGTTTCACTTTCGTAATCATTTCAATCCATTATTCTGTTAAGTACAGGGACTGAAATGGTTACGAGGTGGACTGAAATGATTATAAAAGTGAAACCACAGGTACTGAAATCACAATTTTTAAACTAATGGACTGAAATAGCGATTTTTTGACAAACCACATAAATGGAAAACAGTAAGACCATGTGTTGTGAGGCGTTTTTTTTTTAAATAAAAAAAACGCCCGGAAACGCCCATGCCCCATTACATAGGGCGTTATTTAAAAAAAAATCAAAAAAGCCCATTTGGCGTTGTTTTAAAAACGCATTCCCCCACTTTCATCTTCCAATCATCTTTCATCTTTCACCTCCTTGTCCAATAAGATTTTTTAGGTTTTTTTTTTCTTTATTTTATTTAATGCTCCAATAATGCCTCATCCCCACTACACCCATTTTAGAAACCACTCAATAATGCCTCTTTACTGACTGGACCATCACATGATATAAAATACTTAGGGTAAGACTGTAAGAGCATTATTTTCTCCTTCCACGGTCTAATTAACTCTTTTTATAAATATTCCAACAACTTAGCATCTTTCTAGATGGGATTACGTACCACATAAAACAAATAACAAAAACCAACTATCCAACATTAAAATGGCTTCAACTTCCACTTAGTTATTCCCCACTCAAAAAACGACATATTCCCCACTCACCAACTCCAAAAAAACCGCACCATTGTCCGGTTTTTTTCACCATGACCACCACCACCACCACTCTCACCACCCTCCCCTCCGACATCATCCACACCCACATCCTCCCCCGCCTCGACGGCCCCTCTCTCTCCTCCACCGCCACCGTCTCCTCCCACCTCCACCACCTCTGCTCCGACGACCACCTCTGGGCTGACGTCACCAAATCCACGTGGCCCTCTACCACACACCCACGTGTCAACACCCTCATCTCCACCTTCCCCTCCGGCCACCGCTCCTTCTTCCACGACTCATTCCCCGCCCTCTTCTCCGACACCCACTATCGTAGCTCCACCCCACCCCCACCGTCAACCACCGTCCCTCCACAACTCATCTCCGCCGTCGATATACGCTTCAAAAACGACGTCGTTTACTCCGCCGTACAGTTCACGGACACGTCACCGGACTTCCTAACGTCGGAGTTACAAATCGGGTTTTCCGACGACCCGACTTGCCCCGGATCCGGGTCCGAGACGCGGATAACCCGACCCATTGACGTGGAGGTCGATGAGCTAGCCGGGGCGGACCTAGCTACATTAGCGGATTTAGAACAATCCGTTACATTAAGCTGGATCATGATCTACCCGACCCAGAGACGATCCGGGAACATTTCAAGTATTAAACCGGTTGCCGCAAGGCAGGACTGGATGGGGAATGAGACGGTTTTAAAATTTGTTACCGTATTACCCGGATCCGACCCGGGTGAGATGGTGAAATGTAAAATAGAGCTTGTGTTAGGGGTAAATGTTGGGATGTGTAACTTGCATGTAAAGCATGTGGGGTTAAAAGTGGAGGATTTGAGTTATAGGGGGTTAAATGGTGGGGAGTTTTTGGTAATTTTGCAAAGGGCAATTTTGGAAGAGAATAATGTGAGAAGAAAGGTGATGGATGGTGAAGATAGATTAAGGAGGTATAAGGAGTTTAAGGAAATGAGGAGAATGAAAAAGGAGTATGAAAGAGTTGAAGAAGAAAAAAGGGTGTTTGTTGTTAAGATGAATTATGTTGTGATTTTTGTGTCTTTTTGTTTTTCACTTTATTTTTTGATGTTAATGTTGCAATGATGTTGTAAGATATGTGTCACAACAAAGCATCATAGGTTTATTTTCCAAAAATTGTTGATATATTATTATACAAAATGTCTCATTATTTTGAGCTACGGAAATTAGGTCGCGCTATGATGACTAGACAACATAACGTTATTTGGTTAAGTTACGCCACTGCTTTGGTCAACGACATGCCACTATTGTGTGAGACACCCAGGGCCGGTTCAAACATTTTGGTGGCCTAAAGCAAATTCAAAAACTCGAGGCCTTTTTTCAAAAACACTATTTGAGAAAACAACTCTCTTTTACCCAGGCTTGGACCAGCAAAATAAACTAAAAGGTTTATTGTTGGCAAAGTTAACTTAATTTTTTTGTATTTTTATATATTTTTTGTATGTATAAAGATAAGTTTAGCCCATCCCAACCCAAATATCATATATATATTTTTTTTAAGCTGGTGGCCCTATTGATTTGAAGGTTTAAAGCCCAAACCTCAAAATACTTGGGATTGGGCCGGCCCTGGAACCACCTCTTTTATTCACTACATGTTTGCGGTATATATATAAATTGTTATTAAGGGCATGTTTGGCTAAGCTTTTTGAAATAACTTATTGACTTATTGGCTTTTTGGAAAAGTCAGTATGGGGTGACTTATTGACTTATTAGCTTTTTCCCCTCACATACACCCTCATTGCCAAATATCATTTTGTAGCTTATGACTTTTCAAAAAGTCAATAAGTCAATAAATTGTTTCAAAAAGTTTAGCCAAACATGCCCTAAGCATAAAACTTGTTATATGAAGTGAATTCAAATATTTATATCATACACAGAAGTTGCTAAATGACATGTACATCTAACATAAACAATAAAACGAAATGTCACTAGCTGAGGTAGCCACTGATACGTAAGTCATTGTATATTCTATGATTATTGCATTGTCGCTTACTATCAGCAAGGTAAAGACAAGAGAAAAAAGAAAAAGAAGAAGATACAAAGAACGTAATATTTTTTGAACTAAAAGTGTTAGTCATAATCTACTTTGTATCGATAATTTTAAATTACTCCATATTGCTCATGTTTAAACCTGATTAGGTTTGTCGCAACTTTTAAGCTTGAATGTGAATAGGAATAAACAACACTAATTATCATGTTTCATTAAAAAGTTATTATTTTATTAAATACAAAATTGTCATATGAATTTATATGTAAGTTTATATGTATTCATGTATTATAAAAAAATTTACACGTGTAACTCAACAATTTTTTTAGCCATATTGCCTCACATGCAGCAGCACACATTGCCCTATACTCAGCCTCGACTGAAGATCTAGAAACGGTGTTCTATTTTTTACTTTTCCAATAACTCAACAATTTCCAAGAAATACACAAAACCCTATTACAGACTTCCTAGAGTTGAGACATTTAGAATCAGCATAAACAACAAGATTAAATGAATCACTTTTCTTAAACAAGATCCATCTTCCAAGAGCAGATTTAAGATATTTAAGCAAATGGAAATCAATTTTTACATGTCCTTCAGTAGGACATTTATTTCCTTAACGAAAGGGCACGAATAAGTCCACGCTCGTTTGTGTTCAGTTGTGTTCGTTTGTGTTCGTTACCTAAAATTAACGAACGAACACAAAACAGACATTAACACATTTATTTCCTTAATGAACGAACACAAACAAAAGATCTTGTTTCGTAAGTGTTCATGAACAGTTTATGAGCACATCTATTTCCTTAGCGAATGAACGGGAACACGCGCTTGTTCGTATTCGTTTGCAACCCTAAATAGTTAAATAAGATATTCACTCTCGAAAATAGTAAGAATCTAATAAAGGATCCGGTATGAACCTTTTTACCCATACTAATTATTCTTGCAAGAATTTCTTAAGTCGTTACCTTGTTGAAATTATAATATAATGTTCAGTTTTATATTTTATAAACATGGGTGGACCCAAGCCCAGCCCAAGGTGGGCGGGTGCACCCCCGGGGAAAAAAAATTAGTGCTAAATTCCGTTGAAAATCCCGTCCGCACTCCTTGGAATTTTTCGTCCGCACCCCTTGTAATTTTTCGACCGCACCCCTTGAAATTTTTCGTCCGCACCCCTTAGGTAAAAATGTTATCAATTTATATTTTAATTTTTTTAGTAAACTCTTATTTAAAAAAAAAATATTGCCTAAATTATATAACTTTTAATACCTAACTAACTAAACCCAAATACCCATACCTTTACCCACTTATAATTCCTAACTAGCTAGCCCACTAAGTCTTAGCCCATTAACCAAACCTAACAATATTTTAAAGTATAATAAAATAATTAAAGCCCAAAACCTTTAGAAATTCTCTCCCACTCATTCTCTCTTGTGTCCCTACACTGCCAACGAACAACATCACCCAGCGACAACAGTCCAGCAGCCGGCGACCACCATAATCAGCCACCATACCACCGTGGTTTGACACCAAATCTAACAGGAATCCGAACACGGGTAAGTTTCTTTGTTATTTTGATGATTTTGGTTGATATTATAGGAGAAAAAATGGTAATAAAGTTGTTAAATAGGTTTGAAATTTTGTGTGTTTTGACGTTGTTTATGGTTGTTTAGATGATTTTTAGGGTGATTATGTTGTTTATATATTTTTAGGATGATTACAACTTACGTTATGATTTCTAAGGCTTGAATAGTTGAAAATTAAAATTGAAATATTATGTTATGGAGCGATGAACTTATGTTATATAGAGAAAGAATTGCTTAAGAAATTAGCTTTAGATGATGTTTTGGATAGATTTAAAAAAAATGAAAACCCGTAGGGCGTCGACGTTTTAATTATGTTTGTAACAAGGTTTGACATGTTTTTGATGATTATATAAATTTAGTTTGATATTCGTTTGTTTTACATGACCCGACCCGACCCGATGTGAACTGATTTTTTTACTTATATACCTAGGGGCCTAAAATTTTTAAAAATGTTCCGCACCCCTATAGAAAAATTTCTAGGTCCGCCACTGTTTATAAATTATGTTTTAACCTTAGTTTATTTTATGTGAGGGAACTGGGCTGACTTCTATAAAGACATAAAAGTTGCTGATGGATTGTTCGTGTATGGGCTTGTTGGAGACTTGTGTGATATGGGCTTGTAGATGGATCCAGAGGAGCTGGTGTTGAGAGCATGTGTATATAAAGAATAGTTATCTCTATTTATGACATATAAATAATTGAGTCATTCTCTCACTAAAAGTATCTAGGGTTTGGTATTTGATCTCACACGTTATTCGTGAGATCTTGTAGTTGAGTAATAATCATCGCAGGAGAGTTAGATCTAGTTGTTATATAGATTTGTTAGTTTTTTTGTGTATTCTGTCAAGATTTGTGTATTTGAAAGATATTGGAGAAGTTTGATCTTGTTAAAGGTGTATATTCTGTATAAATATCAATTTGTGACATACCTATTAAACTGAGTCATGCTCACTCGCAAACGAGATATGGGAAATAGTTACCAGCTGGTGAATGACTTTAGGTGCCACCATTGCGGATATATTAGTGGTTTCTCTGTCTTTAGAATTAATAGAAGTTGTAAGAAAAATTAATAAGCACTCTGTTAGGTAAGAATGATTTTCATTTTATAATTTTATATATATCCTTCTATCTCTCCGTTAGAGTTATTTATATAAATCTTTAGGCGGTATTTTTAATAGGACATTTTGTACCCACAAATGTCATTGGAACGTTTGTAATATAGTATAAGCAAAATTTCATATATAACATCTGTAACATATAGTATAAAGCAAAATTTCATATATAACACCGTCACGTCATGTATCCGATTTTAAATATCAATACACAACTAGTAGACAAAACCTTTCGGTGGATGCGACAGGAATTCAACTGGTATCGATCTAGTTTGTTATAGCGCCGACACTTGCTATATCAATAGAAGAAGAAATCAGATAATTTTGTATGTATACATATACAATCTAATCTGTTGGTGCAGTTGTCTGTCGACTTCATCTTCGTTCAAGTCTTAGTTTAGGGCTGATTGTATAGTGCACGAGAATCGAGAAAACATGATTTAGTGTTGATTCCGCTCGAAATGACACCTTGTCATTTGGAGCGAAATCACTTAAGTTCTTGATTCCGCTCGAGATGGTTTTCACTGATTCCGCTTGAAATGTACATGCATGTTCAATATGCTGATTCGGCTCGAAATGCACATGCATGTTCAAGCGGAACCCCAAGCCTATATATAGGCAGTCTCAAGCGAAATCAAGTAGTTCAGTTCTTGTATGTGACGGCGAAGCCCTGTCAAAACGTCTCCAGCTTGTATATTGTTAGAAGATCAATAAACAGAGACAAATTAGTGATTTCTAGTGTTAAACAAGCTAAACAAAGACAGAATCAATGAATTCCGCCTCTGATTCTGTCTGCGCACTCTTCTGATCGACTCGTTAGGTCGTTTCACGATCCTACATGTGGTATCAGAGCTCAGGAGGAAGAGTTCTTACTGTTTAGCTCGTTTTCGCAGGAATATTCTGATTCCTACACCTTCTTTTCACAATTGTTCAAATTTTCACGGTTAAAATCGGCCAAATTTTTGACATATTGTGTAAAATTGGCAATTAACAAACCCTTGAGAGTTTCAGCTTAAAATACAGCTTAAAAGTGGTTAAAATGGCCTAGAATCTAATTCCGCTCGAACGAAGCGTTTGGTGATTCCGCTTGAATTTCAAGCGAAATCAAGTGTTTGGTGTCTAAGGTTCTAATTCCGCTCCAAAATTATCCTAATTCCGCTCCAAAATCATCCTGATTTCGCTCCAAACATCTGATTTCGTTCCAAACATCTGATTCCGCTCGAGGGTTAACGTCTGATTTCGCTCGAAGTTTCCACTTGATTCCGCTTGTAAGTGAGGTTCCGCTCGAAATTTCAGTTGATTCCGCCTCGAATTGAGATCCCGCTCGAAAGTATTATTTTGATTTCGCTCCAACACATTACGTCTTGATATCGCTTGTAAAAATAGTAGACTGATTCCGCTTGAATCAGTACTGATAAGTTGTTTTTGCGTGAGGTCCAATCGGCAATCAGTTGGTATCTTTGTTGTCGGCCACATTTAAAAAGAGGTCCAATAGAATTAAACTTGATCTTGTCGGTAATATCAGTTGTCGAACCAATCAAAATATCATTGGCCCAATCAAAGTTCAGTAAATGCAATCGTGTATACATGTGAATGTCATTCTCGATCCAAGCTGTGTGTCAGATGCATTAAAATCTAGCATGAAAATTGTCAACCAACATATTAATCGGCCCAGTCAGATTATAAGTTTCAAATTGATATTGTCGATGTGAAGGTCCAATCAGACACGTTCAATTTGAAGGTCCAATAGATTGTTTGTGATAAAATCAATTGTCGGCCAATACTTGAAACCCAAATAGTTAATTGTGTTGACAGTCATTAATTGTTGATGGCCCAATCAATATTTGTGTTGACCCAATGAGAATTTAGTTTTCATTTGTGTTGACCCATTTATCAATATAAGAATTGGCCCAATCACATTGTTCTTCTTTAATCACATTTTTGTTGAATTGCTTATTTCACTTGAAGTGTTGTTTTTCAGGTGTTTTTGATTGAACAGATTCCGCTTGAAAAGGGTTCGTGGTTGGAAGTTTGTATTTTCGCTTGAAAAGGGTTGTCATGAAAAACGTGTTTCCGAATCATGGATATCAATTTCTTTAATATGACTAATGAAACAATTAATAGAATAAATGTATTAAAGAAAGAATTTGATTCGTTTTCAGGTTGTCCAAGAGAGGGTACAAAGAATATCATTGAAAGGTATAGCCATCTTGTTCGCTCAATGTCTGAGAAGGGTATTCAGAAAAGTCCAAATGAATGGGTTGAGAGATTAGCAAATGCCATACCTCAACAAGAATGGGGTACATATCTGTTGGATTTAAATAGAACTGGAGAATACTCTAGATTGACAATTTGTCAATTCATTGAGAAACTTGAAGAACAGATGGAGAGAAATGCTGATAAGAAGAAAAGTCAAAGTGGAAAATCAATATTCAAAGGAAGCAGGAATATAGGTATCCAAGTGGGAGATGAACAGATTAAAAAAATTTCAGCTTTGACGTTTGAGACGAAAGCTGTTGATAAACAGATTTCTGGGAAGTGCTTAAACTGTGAAAAATTTGAAGATGACAATGGCAAACTCTTGAAGGATGCGGAAAGTTTGACATTAGAAGTCAATAAGTTGAAAGATGAGAAGCAAACTGATGATAAACAGATTTTTATTTTGCAAGGAAATTGTGAGAAGTTGAAATCTGAATATGTCAAACTGTTGAATAATTTGAACAGTTTGACATTGGAAAACAAGAAATTGAAAGAAAATGCAAAAATTTTTGAAGAAAATTGAAAAGTTTTGAAAATGAAAAATTAGAAATGGAAAAAGATTTTCAAAGTCAAATAAAGATTCTTGAAGACGGGAGATCTGTTTTTAGCAAGAATAATATTGAAAAGCAAAAGATGATAAATTCCCATCTTCAGACGATTATTCGACTTGAAAAAGAAACTGAATGTGCTCGAAAGAAAATTAAAGAGTTAGAGTCTAAATTGAAAGGTTTTGTGACTTTTGCATCATATGTGTGTCCTGAACCGATCAATTCAGTTCCGATAAGTGACAATGTCACAAATTTTGACAAAGTCAAAATTGAAGATTGTGATGACAAATCTGATGATGAAAAAGAAAAAGAAAAAGAAGAAAAAAGGAAAACATTTTTGAAATTAAATGAAATGTTTCAAAATACTATTTTACATTCGACTGAAAAGGGGGAATGCTCTAAGCAAAAACCTTTGAAGAAGAAAATGGAACAGAATCAAAAAGTTAAAAATGAAAAAATTGAAAAAATTGTACAAAAAGAAAATAAAAGTGCATCAGATCAATCATCTAATCGCATTAAAATATCACAAAAATTGAAAAATCAAAACTCAAAAATAGTTGGTGATGTGTGGTGCAGGTTTGACCACATTGCTTCAAAGCCAAATCTAGCTTTTAGGAGGAGAAAGGATTATCACCAAGCCAAACAGTGTTTTGATTTGAATGTTTGGGCTGAAAATGGTGACTAGTACGATAACAGAGTGTGTTACAGATGCGGCTATCAAGGACACATTGCTGTTAACTGCCAGAGTTGGAATTTTGAGACAAGGAGGTGCTTTAACTGCAATATCTTAGGTCACATTGCCAGAAATTGCTCAAGGAGATCAAATGAAAGATCGAGGGCTAATTTTCAGAAAGTGGCAAAGAAACCAGTCACTGTCAAGCCCAAAGAACAGAAGGTTCAAGAACCTAAAGTTCAAGAAAAGAAAGTGAAGCTTTCTCAGGGGCAGAAAGACAGACTGAGGAAGAAGAGAAAGAAGGCCAAAGAGTATCTCGAGAAGATTTTGTCCTTGGGTACAACGGTTAATTCAGATAAAAGTTCTGATGAATCGCTTTGCTCAACAAAAAATCAGTCAAGTAAAATGAATCCATCAGATACAAATCTGAGGACAAAAGGTAGAGTAAAGGTAAAATTTGTTGATCAAACAGTTCCAATAAAGGTTGGCGATGAATCTGTTTCTCTGGAAACAAAGAAGCCACGTGTCGGCGATGAATCTGGCTCATCAAAGTCAGACAAGCCACATTCAGGCAATGATTCTGGTATGGTAAAGCCAGAAGAGCTATGTGTTGAGGTAAAAGTCGAGAATTCTGGTTTAACAATGGATGATGCAAACTTTCCACCATTGTTGAACAAGAATTCGAAATCACCCAAGGACCGTCAGGCTTGGGTGAATCTGTTTAAATAGAAAAACCTGACTTGCCGGAGTTCCCAGGTTGGTAAGCGTGGAACATGAATCAGCATCTTTCTTGAGAAATTCACTTAGGTGAAATTTCGATCGACAAGTGGTTAATCAAGGACATTAAATTGTACTTGATTTTCTACAAGTGGTGTTGAGGTTTAAAACTGGATATGATAAATCTACATGTAGATGAAGAAAACAAAGTGATGAAGTGACCCCAAACCTACAAGTGATTGGTTAACAAACTAATTTTCCGGAAAAACCATTTTGATTAAAACAAACTTAAGTGTTTTGAAATCATAATGGGAAAATAGTTTGTTGTGAGGGGGAGTTCTGATTGTTTACGCCATGTGGATGGAGAATTGATGTGATTCTCATCAAGTTGTCAAGTTTGTACAGGTTGTTTCAAATTTTCCCATAAAATCAAAATTGAAACATATTTGATTTTAGGGGGAGTAAAATTTTAAAAAAAATTAAAAAATTTGAAAAGATCAAAAACATGAAAAATTTAAAAATGAGTTTTGCTGAAACAAGAGGATATGATAGAAAATCAGTGGACTATCACAGCATGCTAAAGAAATGTAAAGTCTAAAAGTGATAAACGGTCTCACTAAAGATGTGACGATAGGCTCAGCTAGACTAGTAGATTTGCAATAACGATACAAACATAAAGGAAAAGCCTAGTTCTAGTGGAAAACATGATCAAAAGCATAGTACTTAGTTTTGTCCTTCTTGATTGTGTACCTGCTCAGTAATCGCTGAATGCCAAAAAGCATAAAAACTGGTTAAGTTTGTGAGCTTTCACAACTTTGCTGAAAATGACACTGTGATTGTGTATTTCTTTTGCAAAGATTTAAACTTGTTTTATTTATTTATTTTGTTTAAGCATTGGACATCCTCTGCGTATATGTGAGTATCGACCTGGATGTTATTGCCTAAACGTTCTGCTTTATTTTCTTTGGTGTTTCGTTTAAGCTTTGGATCACCTCTACGTATACGGAAGTATCGACCTGGTGGTTAAAGCCTAAACAATTTCAACTTATTTTTAGTTTCTTTATTTTGTTTAAACATTGGACTTTCTCTGCGTATACGGAAGTATCGACCTGATTGTTAATGTTTAAACATTCTGCGTTATTTTTTCACAAATCACAGTTGATGAAAGTTTAAAGGCATTACTTGAGTTAGTGTATTGCATGATGAGGGGATATGCTGAGATCGTGGGGTCCATAAGAATTTTGTGCAAAATTAATATACCTTAATGTATCTGTAAGCATTTCGAAAGTTTTTAGTTTGAGTTTATGTGGACAACAATATTGTCAATCTATGTGAATTGTTTAAAACTTAAAACGATTAAAAGCTTAACGGTGCTTGTGATATGTCTCAAAACTGATATGATCCTCTTTCACAAACTCTCAAAAATAATATTTGTACATATTTCATTCCCGCATTTAATTTTTGTTCTTGCATTTTTGTTTCATATCCAAAAATCCAAAAAGATTTTCGACAACTGATGATGGAAAGCTGATATTCAAAATCTCAAAGGCTAAACAAGACGAACTGATGGTTTGGATAAGAATGTTTGAATTGAAATTTTTCATCAGAATTTAGAATGTTTCAAATTTTGGAAAGTTCTTTAATGAGTAAATCCTCAAATGTTTAGATGATTCATTAATTTGAATGACAATATTGTTTGTCATATGTTTGAGAGTTTGAGATGTGTAGGTCTCTGATCCTGTTGTTAAAGGGAGCCAGGAGATGAATCAGAACCTGTAAAAAACTTATGTTTTGATGAGAAGATGTGTGTAGGTGAAAGAAAGGTTTCTGATCCTGTTGCTACGGAAAGCCAGGAGATGCATCAGAACCTGAGAAGAGCTTAATCAGAGAAAATGCCAGGATGTAATTTCAAAGGCGATAACAAATTCCAGACGGAGATCCCAGCATGGTGAAAGGGGGAGTCTGATAAGAGTTAGAGCCAGAGAAAGATCCGGGTACATGATTCCAGGAAAAGTTCCTGTAGAAGACCGATCAAGATTGAAGAGTCGTCATATTGAAGACTCTCACTGAAGATTCCGTCAACATTCAAGGGGGAGTCTGTTGGTGCAGTTGTCTATCGACTTCATCTTCGTTCAAGTCTTAGTTTAGGGTTGATTGTATAGTGCACGAGAATTGAGAAAACATGATTTAGTGTTGATTCCGCTCGAAATGACACCTTGTCATTTGGAGCGAAATCACTTAAGTTCTTGATTCCGCTCGAGATGGTTTTCACTGATTCCGCTCGAAATGCACATGCATGTTCAATATGCTGATTCCGCTCGAAATGCACATGCATGTTCAATATGCTGATTCCGCTCAAAATGCACATGCATGTTCAAGCGGAACCCCAAGCCTATATATAGGCAGTCTCGAGCGAAATCAAGTAGTTCAGTTCTTGTATGTGACGACGAAGCCCTGTCAAAACGTCTCCAGCTTGTATATTGTTAGAAGATCAATAAATAGAGACAAATTAGTGATTTCTAGTGTTAAACAAGCTAAACAAAGACATAGTCAATGAATTCCGCCTCTGATTCTGTCTGAGCACTCTTCTGATCGACTCGTTAGGTCGTTTCACGATCCTACATAATCTATTAATTTGAAAACCTATTTAATAAAATATTGGCCCAGTGGTCAAAAAGCCTACCTTCCGAGTAGAGATCCATGTACGACTCCCGCTTGAGGCATTTTCGAGAGACATCTGGATTAAAGGACGAATCGGGGTTTTATCCCGGGTTCAAACCTAACGGGAGGCGAGAGTTTACGGATTCCATCTGATTTCCGTGCATATGGGGCACAGTCTCATGGTGGTTGAGGAGCCAACCTAAGAAATAGCCCCGAATAAAATGGGTTTAGACGTGAGATTTTTTGCTGTTTAGAAAAAACAAAAAGGGAAAATCGCCAAAATGGCCACGTTTTGGTCAAAGTTTCCAAACTAGCCTGGTCAACCGTCTCGTGGAGACGTCTAAAATCTGCTGAGACGTCTTGACGGCTGCCCAACCACAACGTGCCACGTGTCCGACAGATAACTCATGGTTCTTGACGTCTTGGCTAAGACGTTAGCGACGGCTTGAGACGTTTCATAATGGCTAGCCGTTAAGCTGATACTTTTGCATGGCTTGAGACGTTTCAAGCCGGCTTCGAGACGTTTGAACACGGCTTGAGACGTTTCATTATATAAATATATTTTTTTTAATATTTGATTGTAATGTTTTTTTTTTCTTTTTTAAATATTAGTTTCTAATTACTTTTTTAATACAATTTTTTAAAACACTGAAAATAAAAAAAACCGGTCACATGGGGGGATCGAACTCGGGGCGTTTCATTCAACAAACGACGTCGTGACCAGTCGGGCTAAGCCCTCATCCGTTGATATGTTAGACATATATTAAATATATAAGAATTTGTTTTTTAGAATTTGTCTTTAAACTCTAACCCGGTTAGTTATAAGTTTATAATTTATATCAAAAATATTGAATGTTTTTTTTTAGTTTAGATTGTTTGTTATTATAAATATATATTTATTTATTAATTTTTTTAATGTTTTATTTTATTTTTAAAAGTTTTAGACGATTGAGACGTTTCACGGTTTCCAACGTTACAAACGTTTGAGACGTTTGAGACGTGTCAGACGTTTGAGACGTTTCCCGATTTTCGAAGATATTTTCAAGACGTTTGGAACCGGTTTTTAAGTCGTTCACAATTTCCACCCTGTTATACACAATGTTTTCTTGTTCACCATATTTTCTACAACATTGGTGTTCACAGCTTCAAAAAATGGGCAGACCCCCGGATTCAACAAATGGTTCTAGGAAGTTATCTACAACTGGTCTAACAAGTCATCTACAACGGACACAGATCTTCCCAGTTTTGGTGGGATCAGATCTGATATCCCCTTCTACGTGCTCTGCGGGGTTGATCGGGTTCAAGAACTCATCTACAACGGACACGTGAAGGGTTAAACGGGTTGTTCAGGTAATGACGATTCTACCCGTTTTGGATGGTTGATAAGCCTTTGGCTAACACAATGGGCTCTCACCAGTGTGTTCGCCAGGTCTTGTAACATCACCCAGCGGGGGAACCGCTTAACCAAATTTGAACAACCCGTTACATATCACCTAGGCCAAAATAAATGTGGGTTGATGGAACTTACCAGTTCACAACCCATACTATTTTTTCCTAGGTGTTTTGATGCGAATTTCCGGAATCAACTTTCGGATGGGAAACCCCATTTTAAATTTATGGAAGTTGCGGGTTAAAACATTGTAGTTCAAATGAAGTAGCGGTTTAGTGTATTCTAGTTCAAATGAAGTAGCGGTTTAGTGTATTCTAGTTCAAAAGATTATATTTGTATCAGTGTTATGTTATTCGGATTATGTACTTTGTATTCAATAATAATAAAGTTAAAAATTTTACTATTTTACGTTTTAATTCTTGCTCAATCAGTATTATCAATGTGTTTAAAGATGTTATAAATTCAAGGCGTTTAAGACGTTTCAACCTGTTAAAAATTCAAGACGTTTCAACCTTTCAACAGCCACTTCACCACCTATATATACCCCTAAATCTAAACATTCACACGCCGTTCTTGTTCTTCCACATCTTTGTTCATCTTTCTACACACAACCACACATGGCTGCTCACGGGTGGACGGAAGTTGAGGACATAGCTTTGGTGGAGGCTTGGGAGGAGGTGTATGTCAATCCTCCTCGTCGAGGGCAGGGGGGTCTATGGGTCCGGGTGCAACAATATTTTGCACAACTCCGTGGTCCGAACCACGGCCGTACCGTTGATGCGTTATCTTCAAGGTTTCGGGTTATACGGTTGGAATGTAAGAAGTTCGAGAATTACTACAAGTCTGTGGAAAATTCATCCGAGGGCCTTAGCGAGGACGACATCAAGGCGGTTGCCCTTATCAACTTCCGCCACGATGAAGGACATGATTTCGAACATGTCTCGCAGTGGGAAACGATTAGGGTTTGGATTTAGATGTTTGTTTGTTTTTTTATCTTTTTTGGGAATGTAATGTTTTTTTTCTTTAAGGAATGTAATGTTTTTTTTCTTTTGTAAATATTTGTTTTTTAAATTTAACGTTTAGTATGTATTTCCCTTATTTACTATAATGTTTTAAAAGTTAAACCTTAAAATAATAGCACGTCTGTATATATAAATATATGTCTAGAATATTAACGGATGAGGGCTTAGCCCGACCGGTCACCACGTCGTTTGTTGAATGAAACGTCCCGAGTTCGAACCCCCCATGTGACCGGTTTAACAGTTGTGTTTTTGTTTTAATGTCTTTGAGTTATTAATATTTAATATTAAAGTCTGTATATATATAATATATGTCTAGAATATTAATGGATGAGGGCTTAGCCCGACCGGTCACCACGTCGTTTGTTGAATTACACGTCCCGAGTTCGAATCCCCCATGTGACCGGTTTTTAGGTATTTTTTTGTTTTAATGTTTTTGAATTATTAATATTTAATATTAAAGTCTGTATATATATAATATATGTCTAGAATATTAACGGATGAGGGCTTAGCCCGACTGGTCACCACGTCGTTTGTTGAATTACACGTCCCGAGTTCGAATCCCCCATGTGACCGGTTTTTAGGTATTTTTTTGTTTTAATGTTTTTGAGTTATTAATATTTAATATTAAAGTCTGTATATATATAATATATGTCTAGAATATTAACAGATGAGGGTTTAGCCCGACCGGTCACCACGTCGTTTGTTGAATTACACGTCCCGAGTTCGAATCCCCCATGTGACCGGTTTTTAGGTATTTTTTTTGTTTTAATGTTTTTGGGTTATTAATATTTAATATTAAAGTCTGTATATATATATATATATAATATATGTCTAGAATATTAACGGATGAGGGCTTAGCCCGACCGGTCACCACGTCGTTTGTTGAATTACACGTCCCGAGTTCGAATCTCCCATGTGACTGGTTTTTAGGTATTTTTTTGTTTTAATGTTTTTGAGTTACACTTAAGTCCCTGTGTTTGTAAAACTGACGCAAACCGTCCCTGAATTAGTTAGTTAACTCAAAGTTAAAAAAATAAATAGATGGAGTTAAGTTAGTGGACTGAAATGGTTACGGAAATGAACCTAATGGGCTGAAAACGTTATTTTTGACAAACCTCAGGGATGAAAACATGAATCTAACTCTTATAAAAGAAAAGAAATATCAAATTGGAACATTTGATTCAACATGTCCTCGTCTTCTACCTCTGGTCTAATTCGAAGACCAAGACTTTTCAAGGTCGATTTGGATGGAAATGTGTACTGTCATCATGACATTCTTGCTGTTCTTCGGGTTGCTGGACTTAAAAGTCAAAGACATGGTGAAGAATTTTACGGGTGTTCTCACAGGCCTGTAAGTTGGATTTGGTTTTTTGTAGATAGTCAATTGCAATTACTTTATAGTTGCTGTGTTTTTGTAGAGAGGTGATTGCAAATTCTTCTTGTGGAAACAAGATGTTGATAATATGTTCGTTGAACGTTCATACGGCACCTCAACTACAGTGACGTTTAAAGACATGAAGATAAAGAACCTAGGATTACAAAACCAGTTATTAATAGAAGAGAACAATAACTTGAAAGCAATGAGATTTGACCCAAAGATGAAGTCGAAGAAACTATATGTGCTAAGCTTTTTAATTGCAATTGCAATATTGTTGTATTTGTGGAATTAGTATGTATTGCATTGCTATCCTATTTAGTGTTTGTAAGTTGCGTTATTGGCATCTTACGCGAGAATCTAGACAAAGAGTTAATAGACTCCGCACTATTAGATGTCATATAGTGGTATCGATTGCCGGGACAATGAGCTCTTGCCCATCTACAAAACCCAATATTTGTTAAAACCTGCCGTATTCGAGGAACAGCAAGACACAAAGCATTAAATGACTCGTTAAAGTCAGACATCCGATAAGATTTACACGTCTTCCACCATAGTGCCTCGTACTCTTTTTTTTAGACGACGGCAAACGTAAATTCATCATTAAATGACGACAACACAAGCCGTGGTACACACGTGGAAACACATTTCTAACACCTACATGTATCGAATTCGCCCTATCCGAAATGATCGCCATATCTGCTATTTCACCAACACAATCTCTAAGCTTTGAGAGAAACCATGTCCAAGATTCACCATCCTCTGATTTTCCAATGCCATAAGCAAGTGGTAAAATCTGATTATTTCCATCCATGCCCACTGCTAAAAACAACGTCCCTTTAAATTCACCCTTTAGGTGTGCCGCGTCAATGATAACGACAGGTCTTAGATTAAACATAAAGCTACGAATCTGAAAATTAATGAAAATGAAATAAGACAAAAACCCATGTTACTTTAAAAAAAATAAGAGAAAGTAGAAAATAAAATGTGTAATTTACCGCAGCCCCTAAAGCAACAAAAACCATTTCAAAACGACTCTGCTCATCAACCAAGATGTGGGTAACGCTTCCAGGATTTGCAAGTTTCAAATTGTAACAATATATTGGTAGTTCGGCAAAAGAGTCTCGTATTGTTCCTTGTAGTAGTTCAAGTGCATAGCTTTTACCACTCCAAGCTTGAAGGTTTGTTATCTCAACCTCGAACCTTTGTCTAAAATCTTTGACAATCTCTTTCGCTCGATATATCCTACCACTGTCTTTTAGTTGTTCCTTCAAAAAGTGACCCAAAACCTTTGGGTTAGCCTGACGGAAATGTGGGTGTGTTTGCGTCTTTGAACAGGTGTGTCTATCGTTCATATGTTTAACAAACCATAAATTGCCACAAGGAATAGCATGAGCCTTAAATCGCCATTCACAACCATCACCCCTGCATGAAACTTCATACCGTGTCTTAGATGATCTATCAACTTTAAACTCGAAATGCTCTAACAAACATTTCTTTCCCAACTCGAGCTTCATCTCTTCTTTGTTATTGAATATATGACCGGCCTCGAACACTATAGATGAAGAACCTGATTCGTTGTGAGACGTTAAAGATTTTTCAAAATATTTTTCTAAATTAGGACACTCATCGTTTAAAACATCAAAACTTTCTTTTACTGGAATATTTAGATCTGGAGCTTTGAAATTGTTTAAACAAGACAAACCAGAGGAACCAACATCAGACTCTTGAATAACATATAATTTATATAATTCAAAAGGATTCTGCATCGCCAAATCAAAAAAAAAAAAAAAAAAAATCTAACATCTCAATCATTGATTATATCGATCGGATCAGTAAACGTAGACATCCGGTATGACAACCGTGTAATGTTTGGAGTATCACACATCTTAGAAACATAGTTTAAAAAACTATTATATGAATGATCTGTTTCAATTTCTAAACCACGTCTCCTTGAATCGACACCAGTAACATACTCAATGTTTCCGTTAATGACATCCCACTTCCCCCCAGTATAAACAACAAACTTGACCCTCATGTTGTGAGATAATCACCAAAAAACAATATTTCCCTTAAAGTTCGTGTTTAAAATTAAGGGATCTATATAAATTCATAAACAAACAGCTTGAAATTCATATAAAACGTCTTAAATTCATATAAAACGTCTTGAAATCGTACAACACGTCTTAAAATCCTCCAACAAACGTCTTAAAATAAGAAATGGAGAAAAATGGCTCAAGCCGGCTAAAGGGAGAAAAATGGCTCAAGCCGGCCAGAAACGACTCAAGCCGAGGGGAAACGTCTCAAGCCGTCTTGATTAACGGCTAGCCATAATGAAACGTCTCAAGCCGTCGATAACGTCTTAGCCAAGACGTCAAGAACCCTGATTCCTTTGTCGGACACGTGGCACGTTGTGGTTGGGCAGCCGTCAAGACGTCTCACCATATTTTAGACGTCTCCACGAGACGGTTGACCAGGCTAGTTTGGAAACTTTGACCAAAACGTGACCATTTTGGCGATTTTCCCAAACAAAAAACGAAATGCAAGTGGTAGTCTCTGCTCTTACCGACAAAATCCAAGCTACAACTTGTAAGAAAATTACCGACAAAATCCAAGCTACAATGCAAGTTGCAGTCTACAAAATCCTAATCTACCATGATCTCAGGTCTTACAATTTTTCAACAACAATAAAAGAAAATAAACACAAAAGCAAAAAGAAACAAAAATAGCAACATAGTTTAACCAAATAACCATCTCCTTCTTTTCTTCCTTCATCTTTTCCCACTCTTTTTTCTCCCTCTTCAACTCCTTAAACACCCGACAACACCTCAACCTTTCTTCATCATCCCCAACTTTTCTTCTAACACCATTAACCTCCATCATAACCCCTTCAACAATCTTCAAAAACTCCACCCCATTCACACACACACCATCCATATCCTGCACTTTCATCACCACCTCCTTCACATACAACCCCACCCCCTTTTCACCCACCCCCAACACCACTTGTATCCTACACCGAACTATCTCATCCGGGTCACACCCGGGTAAAACCGTCGCGTATCGGATAATACTCTCGTTTGTCACCCAGTCTTGCCTCGCACTAACCGCTTTAATGCTTGAGAGGTTACACGCCCGCTTCCGGGTCGGGTCGATTATGATCCAGTTTAGTTTAACCGATTCTTTTAGGTGTCTCAGTGTTGCCGCGTCCGCTCCGGCTATTTCGTCGACCGTCAAGTCAATGGGTCGGGCGATTCTAAACGGGTCGGACCCGGTTCCAGCTCCGGGTCGGATACGGGTCGGGTCATTTTGAATCCGGGTCGGGTCAAGTCGGGTACGGGTCGGGTTGTCTTCGGATAGTTCGGTGAGGAAACCGGAAGATAGGAAATGAGAGGTGATATCGGTGAACATTGGTTTGGAGAAAATGACGTCGTTTTGGTAACAAATATCGACGGTGGAGATGAGTTGAGATGGGGAGGAGTGAGATGAAGGGTGGAGATTGCAAGATGGGTGATCATATTTGGTGTGGGACCAGGAGCGGCGGGGGTTGCGGTGGGTGAGGTCGGTGGTGATGGTGGGGAAGGAGTCGAGGAAGAAAGAGCGGTGGCCGGAGGGGAAGGTGGAGATGACGGAGTTGACGTGGGGGTGGGTGGTTGAGGGGAAGGTGGATTGAGAGATCGGAAACCAGAGAGTGTCGTCGGAGCAGAGGGATTTGAGGGAGGAGGAGGCCGTGGCGGTGGCGGAAAGCGATGGGCCGTCGAGGCGGGGGAGGATGTGGGTGTGGATGATGTCCGGGTGGAGATCGGTGAGAGTGGTGGCCATGGTTATGGGTGGGTGGAGATCGGTGAGAGTGGTGGCCATGACCAATGGGTTGGTATTGTTTATGTTATTTGTAATGATACAAGCTTAGTGGGAATATTTATAAATGAGCAATGGGTTGTATTGTTTATGTCAATCATACAACTTTACTGGTAATTGGGGCCCATCGTATTATAATAGTTAGTGGTATTTTAGGGTGGGACAAGAATTTATAGCTATTAGAGCATTCACATCTAAAAAAGTAAATTGCGAGTGTGGGGTTTTTAAAATATAAAGAGTATAAAAAATGATTGTGAGTGGAGGAGAGAGAAAATGTTATTGTTCATCTGTATATTTGGGGGACACTGTTCACCCACTATAATTTTTTAATATATATTGAAAGTGGTTGTGAGTGAAGGAGAGAGAAAAATGTAATGATAAAGGTATAAAAATATTATTTAATTGAAAACTAGCATTAAGGGCCCCCGCGTTGCGGGGGCGCCGGGAGGTGGGGATACACCGTGCCAAGTAGCACTGATGCTACACAGCTACCAGCGATCAACAACACCAGAAAAGCTCGTTAAAATAAAATAAATAAAAAGAAAAAATAACACCGAACGAAAAGCATACGTAAAATCGTTGAACCACGTATATTAGTTGCGACATGTTAATGCGAAAAAACCACGCACGTTGCGACGAACCTGTCAAACAGGGAAAATAGACGCGTTGTGAGGGTCCTGTCAAACAGGAAAAAATAGTTGAAAAAACTTTGAAACCCACACGTACGTTATGGCGTGTTTACTCGCAAAAGTATCACAAAACGTAAAACGAAAAAATTGAAAAAGATGAAAAATACATGGATCAAAGTTGAAAATAAAAATGTGTTTGGGTTAAATTGCAAAAGATGAAAACTTTTGGGTTAAAAGTAAAAAAAAGCAAAAAGGTTAAAATGCAAAACATAAAACATTTGGGTTAGAAATGAAAAATCAACAATTTTTTTTGAAACACTCCCCATGCTTAAGTTACAAATCATAATGCACAAACATTTTGTTAACTTATAATATGGTAATGAGAGACAAAAAAATATTTGTTTTTAGTGGAAATATATTGATATAGGAGTTGTTTTTTAGTGGAATGTATGTATAATTTTAGAGGGCTGGATGTGAATGCTCTTAGCTACTGAATTCCGATTCTCGAAAAAGGTTTTCGCTAACTTTATTAGGTTCTTCCAGAATTGGTATGCATGTATTTTTTTTATGGCCAGCAGAATAATTTCGATACTTCGAGAGTAATCCGAGTTCACCATCAATTTCAGGGAAATCACGGTAACCCATCCGTCTGTAGGCACGGTGATGAAAATTAACAGTAAACCCCGTTTTTCTCAAGAATCGTACCCAGGTTTTCCTGGTCTCCTATCATTGTCCACTAGTGTCTCATTCTACACCAAATGAGAGTTAAACATGCATCTCTCAAGATAAATGTAAGTCTTGCACCACTTAATCTACAGATAATTCGATAAAATAAAAAAAAAAAGTGGAAACTAGGGGATGCATTTATAAATCATAAATGAACTACCTAGCCTTGTTTCATTGGATAAAAAAAGTGGAAACCAGGGAATGCATTTATAGCCCATGGCTTTCTAGCCTAGTGGCATCTTGGTGGTGAGATAAGGCTTTAGGACTAATAGGTCCTGGGTTCGATTCCCACAAGGGAGGTTTTCTCATATTTATTGGGTTTCCTCCTAAATTGGTGTATAGGCATTATGCCTGGTGGAGATGGATATGATCGGGTGGTTCCGCTGGTGGTACAATGATACTCCAGTGGTACGTCAGTGATCCAAATTTGTCATTCAAAAAAAAAAGAGAATGCATTTATAAATCATAAATGAACCATCTAGACTTGTTTAATTAATGATCCAAATTTATTAGTTAAAAAAATGAAACTAAGGGATCACTATTCTCACATGTCTAAATCTTATTCACGTATTTTTTTCACTCTATCACTCTATATATATATATCTATGTATGTATAGCTACAGAGGAGAGAGAAGAGTGTATAAGTATTAACTCCCTTTATAAATCATAAATAATCTATCTAGACTTGTATAATTAAAAAGTTGATTTACAGGTATACTTAGACTACGGGTGTGGTGGGGTTTAGATTGGGTGCATTGCTCGACACATGATAGGTGTGGGCTTCACTAGTTCACACCCAAAAAAAGTGGGGTGTGGAAGGGGCGTGGTCAGGTCGGCGTTATGGGAGAGGCTAGCCAAACGGTTATCAACACCCAACCAACCATTGCCAGACACGTCACCCTAGGCCAGCGTCCCACGGCAAGCACTATTGCCACACCAAACGGGCAACGCTCACCAAAACGGCCACCCGGGATAGAGCACCCGGCGTTAAAGGGCCAACAATGCCCCTTGGCCACGCCCACACCCACCACTCTTAGGAAAAACCAATGGGCTTCGTAGCCAACTATCATATCTAAGTTTTTTTTTTATAAAAACAAAGTACACCTAGCTAGTTTAAGAGCATTCACATCTAATCCACTAAAAATATACATACATCCCACTAAAAAACAACTCCTATATCAATATATTTCCACTAAAAACAAATACTTTTTCTCTCTCCTTTTCAATATATATTACATTTTCTCTCTCCTCCACTCGCAACCACTTTCAATATATATTAAAAAAGTATAGGGGGTGAACAGTGTCCCCCCATATATACAGATGAACAGTAACATTTTCTCTCTCCTCTACTCACAACCACTTTTTATACTTCTTATATTTTAAAAACCCCCACACAAATTTTGGTGGTTTGGATGAGAATGCTCTAAGACATGTGAAGGGAAAAATGTTTACATTGGAAGGTAAAATTAGATAGTTTATGAATTAGTTATTTTAGAAAAACTAAATTATTTATTTGTTGCCCGTTTACTTTTTATATTGATGTAACGTAATGTAATTTAATTTTTATTTGAAGAGTTAATTGTCTTTCATATCCTTGAATACATACGTTAGCACATAGTATAAATTTAAAAGTGAGATTACAGTGGGTGTGTGTGAGTTGACTGTTTTTGTAAGAGCTTTAACATCTGATCCCCATTCCTAATCATATTCTTAAATTTGATGGAAAATGACAAAAAAAAAAAAAAAAAACAAAAAAAAACATAGAAAAAATCTGTACAACCCATCCTTTATTCTCATACACATTCCACATATCTTTAACGGAAAACAACCTAATTCTCAAAATTTGTTTCTCCTGTTTTATATATATATATATATATATATATATATATATATATATATATATATATATATATATATATATTTAGGGTGTCCGGAGTGGACGGTAAAGGGGGGCGGCAAACTCGGTTTACTGAGCGGGAACACCGCCGCCGACCCCTTTACCGATCGGCAAACATAAAGGGGCGGGGACAGCTTGCCGACTCGGTATTCTTCAATCTTTTGACCGTTTGTGCTTTCCAACGATAATAATACCGTTAAAGTAAAAAAATATATATATTTTTTGTTTAAAAAAATTACACTATACATACTAGACCAAATACCTTCTTTGTCATCCACTTTTTTACATCCAACTCTCTGTAAACTTTCAAATATTTTGATAAAAATGGAAGGCTCATAAAAGAAGGGTGAAGGCAATAAGAAAATGTAGGCTCCGGTTCGAACTCGAGGGGTCAAGATAAACGTGGTTCGGGTGGTACTAGTGGCCCGTTTCATCCGCAACTTGGGTTTGCGAATCAAACCCAACCTCCATTTTATTTCAACCAACCCATGTATCAACCTTTCGGTTATGATACCCAACCCATCCAAAATTGGATGCAACACGGTCCGACGATGGCTCGACCCGGTTATTATGATTACCCCCTAGAATCACAAAATGCTTTTGACCCGTTTGCTTTTCAAACCTCAATGTCACAATCACCAAGAGACTTACAAAATGACTCCGATGAGGAGTTCGTGGCGGAAACCCAAGAACAAGAGTTGGATGAGGATGAAGATGTTGCGGTTGAAGAAGTTGTAGCCGAACCGGGAAGAAAAGGAAAAGCGAAATGGGAAAATTGGACGCATAGACAAGAAGAGGCGTTAGCAAAGGCTTATGTTCATTGCACTTTGAATAAAAAGAAAGGCAATCAACAAAGGGCGGATGGGTTTTGGAAGAAAGTTCTAAACCACTACAATGAAACGGTCGGAGGAAGTAACCGAACCCACCACCAAGTTCACTCAAAATGGATGCCGATGCAAACAAAAATTAACACATTCAACAGCCTATATCATCAAGCGGTAATTTTTTTATACGGTTTATTTTTTAACGAATTATTTGGATTAAGTTGTTGATAATTTATTATTTTAGGATCGTTTACGTCCTAGCGGGGAGGACGATGCTTATGCAATGAAGCAAGCGCTAAAGGATTACAAAAACAAAGAAAAAATTGACTTTGCTCATATTGCGGCTTGGGAGGTTGTTAGAACAAATCAAAAGTGGTCGCTGGTACCTTTATTGAATGAAGAAAGCTCCGACTTGGGTCGAAAAAGAAAGTCTTCGGATTCAGGAAATTATGCACGAGGATCACCGAATGTCGAAATCTCGAGCGGATCCGATCTTCCCGACATAAACGAGAATCCTTCACCACCACCAAGACGACAAGCGAGGAAGGACAAAAAGGACAAAGGCCCGTCTTCAACAAACGAAAATCCAAGAGATATAACACACAAATTCGAATAGTACAAGGCCATGAAAAAAGAGATAATGGAAATTAAACGTATACGAGAAGAAAAATACTTGACCTTGGCGGATGAGCAACGAGAGGCGTTGCGACAAACAATGTTCGACAAGGACTTGGAGACGTATAATCGGCCCACCGACAATGTTCACCCTGCTATGTTGGCAATCACACTCGCTAGAAAACGTGAGATCGCAAAAAAATATGGATGGCCTTGTGATTTTTAGTTTTTTTTTAAAGTTAGATTTTATTTAAGATGTAATGATTTATTTTTATTTAAGATGTAATGCTTTATTTTTATTTAAAATGTAATGCTTTATTTTTATTTATAAAAAGTTTATGTTTTTTCCATTTTATCTTAAATTTAAAAAAAAAACCAGAAAATAAAAAAAAAAGTTTACCACTTCAGCAAGTGTTTAAACCATTGCCAACACTTTTCAGCAAAGTTTAAACACTTTTGCCTGATTGACATGGCGAGCTCTGATTGGTCGGTTTTTTAGTTTAGCACTTCAAAGTGTTTAACCACTCCTTACACCCTTATATGGGTGGATGTAACAGAAGAAAGAGAAAAATATTAGAAAGAAGAATAAAGAAATATTATGTATTTGATTAGAAATTAAGGAATATGATGTAGGAGTTTCTAAAGAATTTAAAAAATTAAATTTTTAGTTAAATTATATGATTAGGGATGGAAGATGGAATAACAATGCTCTAAGAAACACTTTTAATTATTTTAGAATATAAAATATTAAAATTAAAATATGGTTATCACATGAATTCCTAAAATGATGAATTGAACTCGTATAAGCATTTGGAACATTGCTATTAACATAACCCTTCTGCTTATATATTATGTTACTCCACCCATTTCACAAAAAATTCGGCCAGAATATATCTTAAAACATAGATTTTATGATGTAAGATAAATAAATAATTAGGCAAAAGATCAAATACAAATAATCTTAACATACTAAACATACAAATTGAAGGAAAACCCAAAAAGACAAGGTGGCATTTTTGTAATTACCACCAACTATCAAAGTTACAACCAAAAATACCTAAAAAAACACAAATTTTTTTTTTTTAACATTTTTTATTAAAAAATCGCTACATTTTTTTTTTTGCTGCTACTAAAAGTAGCGATTTTTTAATAAAAAATGTTAAAAAAATAAAATAAAATAATTTGTGTGTTTTTTTTTTATTTTTTTAGGTTTTTTGGGGGTTTAGTTTTTAGCATTTTAGCTTGGGTGGGTGGGGTGGGGGGGGGGGGGGGTTTAGGTTTTTTTTAGGTTTTTGGGGGTTGGGGGGGGGGGGTTAGGTTTTTTTCAGGTTTTTTGGGGGGTTTAGTTTTTAGCATTTTAGCTTGGGTGGGGGGGGGGTTAGGTTTTTTTTTTTGGGGGGGGGGGGGTTAGGTTTTTTTTTAGGTTTTTGGGGGGTGGGGGGGGGTAGGTTTTTGGGGGGGGGGTGGGGGGTTTAGGTTTTTTTTGGGGGTGGGGGGAGTGGTTAGGTTTTTTTAGAGGTATTTGTAGAGTAACTTTGATAGTTATTGATAATTACAAAAATGCCACCTTGTCTTTTTGAGTTTTCCTTCAATTTGTATGTTTAGTATGTTAAGATTATTTGTACAAGAACTTTACCCTAAATAATTAATATGTGTTTCAATAATTTGTTTTGTTTCAATTATTTCAATTACCTTATTAAGGTTTGAGATCACCAAGTGGTCGTTCTAATGGTCAGATCACCTTAAAAGCGCATACACTCATAATTATCTAAAGAGTTAATTACACAAAGACTCAGTGGCGGAACCAGAACGATTTAGTTAGGGGGTCATCATAAACTTATATTCTATACTGGTTCAAATTAGGGGGTCCATCTCTAAGAGCATTCACATCCATCCCACTATATTTTCACTCTAAATTACACTAAAAAATACTACATTTTCTCTCTCATTTTCAATTAAATAATATTTTTTATACCTTTATCATTATTTTTTCTCTCTCCTCCACTCACAACCATTTTCAAAATATATTAAAAAATTATAGGGGGTGAATAGTGTCCCCTCAAATATACAGATGAACAGTAACATTTTCTCTCTCCTCCACTCACAATCACTTTTTATACTTTTTATATTTTAAAAACATCACACTCAGAATATGATGCCTTGGATGTGAATGCTCTAAGTTTGTTCTTCAAAAACTCATAATTTATAAATAAAAATTCAAAAAGTTCCGGTGACCGGAGGGTCAACGGACCCTCCTAACCCCCCTCTGATTCCGCCCCTACAAAGACTCTTTGGTTTGGTTTAATTGAAACGTCCCAAACTCGGGGTCTCATCTATTGGATTTACTTTTTTGTCACATAGTTCTTAAACGTTAGAAGTTCAAGACATCCAGCTTTCAACATACCTAAACATCAATCTATCTGTATACTAAAAGTCAGTTAAGTTAATTTAGTTTTAGTTACTAAAATAGAAAAAAATGACAAAAACAAACACAAAGAAATATACTAAGTACATATATATAAACACGAAAGACATGGTCGTCTCTGAAAATCACAACAAAAAATTTTGGCCCTGTGCGAGATAAAAAATTTGGGCCCTATTCGCAAATCTCTATTTAATATAAACTCATTAGTCACTAAAATTTTTGTGGATGTAATTTAAATAGTTATTTTTAGCTAAGTTTAGGAAGTAATTTATTAATTAAAGGGAAAGATGTAGTTGACAATTGCAACTAACAAAAAAAAACCAAAAAATAAGCTAAAATAAAGAATTTGGAGACAGCGGGATTAGAACTCGCATCTCCTTGTTGTCTAAGCAAGGCAGTAACCACTAATACAACGGCTCATTTATGTTATGCCTTGATTCAGTGCATATATTGTCACACCCCGAAATTATCAGAGCTGGCGTGACTGGACCGGTATCTTCATTGCACAGCGGAAGCAAAAGGTTAAGACTTCTAAACAGTGAACGCCTGCTAGGTACTCGAATTTCCATGGGTTCTCCTATTCCAACCGTTCCTTAGTTTTAAAAATGCAACCTGAGAAAGAACATGCGAAAAAGTCAACATAAAGTTGAGCGAGTTCATAGTTTGCTTTGAAAAGATTTAAAATAAATCTTTTTGATAACCGGTTTAAAAGTTGTGGAGAAAATTTAGTAAAAATCATTTTCTCGGCATGATATATGAAAAATGTGAGTCTAGCCCACGAAAATCTTTGTGCATTGTACGAGAGAGAATGGGCCGAGCCCAAACGAACCTTTGTAAGCAGGATCAGCGCTTCCTCTTACTTAGGTATAACTTGAAAACCGTTACTAAAGTTTGTAAATCCATGTACTTGTGAGTTTACATCAAATGAATCTTAAAAACATTTGAAAGTTCAGTTTATAAGTAGGTATGTAATGCGTCTATGAACATGTTGATCATTAATGTGTAGCTAAGACATTAATATGTGTGCCGACATAGGAAGCACTCAACCCGGTAGATGATTTAAGTGTCGATTCACTTCGACAGGGACACAAAAGCACTCTAAGTGGCCGCACAAGGACCGTGAGTGGGGCTCGCCCGTACCCGATAGATCTACCCCCTGTTCCGTGGTCCTTAAAAGGATTAATGGTGCCTAAGTTTGTCACACCCCGAAATTATCAGAGCATGGCGTGACTGGACCGGTATCTTCATTGCACAGCGGAAGCAATTAGCTAAGACTTCTAGAAAATGAACGCCGCTAAGTACTTGAATTCCCATGGGTTCTCCTATTCCAACCGTTCCATAGTTTTGAAAATGCAACCTGAGAAAGAACATGCGAAAAAGTCAACATAAAGTTGAGCGAGTTCATAGTTTGTTTTGAAAAGATTTAAAATAAATCTTTTTGATAACCGGTTTTAAAGTTGCTGAGAAAATATAGTAAAATCATTTTCTTGGCATGATATATGAAAACTGTGAGTCTAGCCCACGAGAGTCTTTGTGCATTGCACGAGAGAGAATGGGCCGAGCCCAAACGAACCTTTGTAAGCAGGATCAGCGTGTCCTCTTACTTAGGTATAGTTTGAAAAACGTTACCAAAGTTTGTAAATCCATGTATTTGTGAGTTTACTTCAAATGAATCTTAAAAACATTTGGAAATCTGAGTATTAAAACTGGTATGTAAGCGTCTATGAACAGATCATTAATGTTTTGCAAGGACATTAATATGTGTGGCGACATAGGAAGCACTCAACCCTAGCGGATTTCCCCCGGTCCACCCGGTTAGAACAACAAAAGCACTACATGGGCCACACAAGGACCCAAGAGTAGGGCTCGCTACACCCGATAGATCTACCACTTTTGCCCTCGGTCTTATACAAGATTAATGGCACTTAAGAGAGATTACTATTCGCTCACCTGATCTAACAGTTCATTCCCTAGCTTAACCATACCCTAGTTAACGTATAATGTGAGAGTTATTCATGTCCTTGGGCCTCTGCCCATGTCCTTGGGCCTTTGCCCACGCCATTCGTGTTATTAAAACTCATGCATGTTTCGAAAAACACTAATATTTTTATAAACCGGTATGTTTAGCATAATCTTTTCGTAAACCATTTGAGTTTGTTAAAATCATGTCGCAAAATGGTTTATAAATATGCAATATTCATTTATCGAAACCTTGTGTGATTTTGCAAAACTTGCATGTCTTTCCACCCCCGAAAACATTTTATAAAAATGTAAAACTGTAAAAAGTGGGGGTTATGAACTCACCTTAATATTCCTGTGCAAAGCTAGCTTAGTGTGATCCGTAGTGTCATCCCATGAATGTGAACTCGCTAGCGTGCAACTAATGCATTCCTAATCAAGGAATAATTATAAGTTTCTAACTAAATTGGCGTAGCTAAACTACGTGTCCGAGCTCTACCGAATCGTTAACTAAACGATTCTATAAATGTGTTATTGTTTTGATTTAGAATAACCATTCTATGGTTAATTGATCCCGTTTATAAATGGGATAAAACTGAGTCACGAAATCGACCTATTTTTCTAGTATTATAATATATATATATATATATATTTATATGTTTAAATATAAATATACGTACGGCATCATGTTAGTCATCGCGAATAAAAGGCGTAGATGAAATAGTAATACGACTCTTTGTAGTTTTCGTAAGACGTAATTAAAACACGTTTGTTATAATCTTACGGTAAAATATTATGGTAAAATATTACGGTAAAATATTATATGTCGTTTAGGGTTCGAAGATAAATATAAATAATATATTTATTTTATCAAATTATTCGGAGTCTATCGGCGTTTGAGATAAATGTAAACACTTACATTTATTTTATAAAAGTAATCGAAAGCATTCGAATTATCGACATCTAAAAAAAATATAAATAATTATAGTTGTTTTGTAACTTTCGAGTCGTAAATCAAAATAAATACTCTTATATTTATTTGATAAAAATACCTCAATCTCGCTAGATGCCGTGTTTGTGTTATGAATACGTTTCGTATTACGAATTTTACGAAAAACGGACAGAGTTTCCTCTGTTTTTCGAATAACCCCGACAACACAAGTTTTCGTTATTTTGTTAAAAAATTCAACAATTGTCAACAAACAAACAGTATTTATATAATTCTTGTCGAGTATATCAAAATGTAGACTATTATCTAAATGAATCGGTTCAAGCTCGGGTCGCGTACTACTATAATCTACATAACGAAACAAAACTTTTGTGTCGTTTAAACTTTACCGGTCTCATGTTGACTGACTTTGACTTCTGTTGAACACGAACACAAAAATATGAGCCCGAACAATTCTGACCGTTCACTTTTGTTGACTGAAGCTGACCCGTACTCGAAACTGAACCGAGATACGAGCTGAGACTCCACCGAGCCTGAACTGCCAACATAAACACCACTGCTCAATGGTTGGAGGTCATCCCTGACCTGACCGTATCTGACCTGAGCTCGAAACACCCAACTCCCTTCTTAAACGCTTGAACCGAAGCCACACATATCTGATGTTGACAAATTCTGACCCGAACCGAGACGTCACCCAAACCCAAAACCCGTCTCGAACTGAACCTCCTCTTGAACCAAAACCAAGTCTGTAACCCGAACCAAAACAAATCGAACCAAAACTCGAACCAGCTGAGCCGCGAAATCGGAACCGAAACAGATCATCATCTTCAACTTAACGTGACCGTCATCATCAGCGGACTTCAAATAAAAAAAAGAAGTAAGCAGAGGATGTTTACCGTGAACTCGTCGGACCAAAACATTGTGCCGCCGCCTCCTGCCGCCGCTGTGAGCGGCGGCGTCGCTGCCACTGTTGCTGTAAACTGGGTGTCGACCTTCCTCCTTTCTCCGATTCTCTCTCTCTCTGTTTCAGGTGTGCTTGTGGAGAGATAAAAGGGTGGTTGTGTGATGTGTGTAAAATGCAACATATAAAACACATCAATTAAGGCATAAAACTAACCCTTTTTAAGTACTAATGTTGGAAAAAGAGTGTTTTTGTCTTCCTTTTGTATTTTCAGGATGAAATGAGCTCAAAATCACAAAAGAAGCAAAAAGACCACTAATTCTACCATAAATACAAGAAAAGGAACAAAAGTGGACTGCCCGGACCCTCAACGGCACCTCCCAAGGCAAAAAGAAGGAAACAGAGTCTGAACACGCCCCGTGTCCAGCGAACACGGGGGCGTGCCCAGGAAGCAGCAGAAAAGACAAACCAGTAGAAGCTTCCATTGCCCACCACGGGGCCGTGTCCAGCGAGCACGGGTGCGTGGTGAAAGTACAGCAGGCGCATTAATTGTAATTCGCAATTACAATTAATGAGGAGAGAGAGTGTCAGGCGGGCACGGGGCCGTGTCCAGCGGACACGGGGCCGTGTCCAGCCTTCTGTTCAGCCTATAAATAGAGGAGCTTGGATTCATTCTCTCTCATCCCTTGGCACACTACCTCTCTCACACCTCATCCACCACCCACCACCACCATAACACCATCATCCACCACCATCATCCATTGTCCATCGTAGAGTGTGTGAGTCGTCTCGGGATCCAAGATTGATCGTAAGAGTTCTTGACAATCAAGGCCATGTTTGCCTAAGTCTCTTACATCACTTGGTGAATACAAGTGTTTAGTATAATACTTTTTATTTTTAATCTTTTGCACTTTTTATTTGGTTTTGTATTAATGACTTTAATAACTAGTTACTTATGTTGAAGGTGATCTTTCCTTATCGTTTGTCCGTGGTGTCTTGGCGTTATTTTACTGTCTATATAAAATAAAAGATTTTCACCATTCATATCTCCACGGTCTATATGGAGGTATGTTGGCTACCTGGTCGGGGTTTAAGGGAACGGTTTGGTAAGGGTCTTGCCCTTGTTCAGCGTTTAGAGGTCCTGCTTGGGACCTGGGTCAAATTTAGTAGGATCTCCTTCAATGCCCATAGGTATTGGATGGCGGGGATCCAAACTCTTTGACCCCCTCATAAGTTAACTACTATTAATACTATAACCCGGCTATTTAGGACTGTATCCCTGCTGACTCAGACTACTTAGCCGAGGGTAACGTCACCGCCAGAAGCGGGGCCTACCACAATTTGCATTAATAACTTAATTCATTATCTTTCAATAATCCGACCCTTTAGGATTGTATCCTTGCTGACTCAAACTACTGGGTTGAGGGTAACGTCGCCTTCAAAAGAGGGGCCTACTACAATAACTAAGATAATCTCTTAAACAAGTGCAAAAGTGCGAAAATAATCAAAGGTTATACTAATACACGTGTCGGATCCAAGTGATTCATCTTGTCTATCTGTTTTTATTTTATTTTTATTTTCAGCATTTAGTTAGTTTTTATTTTTCTTAGTTTAAAACATTTTTCTAACCTTTTTGATTTGATTAGACGTTGAGGATAAACCGGTATTAAAAGCTCTTGTGTCCTTGGACGACCTCGGTATCTTACCAACACTATACTACGTCCACGATGGGTGCACTTGCCCATATGTGTGTTTAGTGTTAGTAAATATCGTGTTTTATAAATTTAAAACTTGGCTAAAAGTGTAAAAAGAGCTTAAATATATATCTAAAAACATATATACACTAACACGCATCAAGTTTTTGGCGCCGTTGCCGGGGACACAAGGATTTTAAGAAAGTTAGGAATCAACGGCCTAATCATATTTTTTATTTTTTTTTATTTTTTTAGGATTTTTTTTTAGATTTTTAGCTTCTGCAGAGCTCAGCACGGGGCCGTGCCTGGTCGGACACGGGCAGTGCTCAGCAAAGTTACTGGCAGTTTTTGTTTTTCAAGTTACAGAAGGCTGACCACGGGGCCGTGCCGGTGCAACACGGGGCCGTGTCCAACTTCCAGTAACTGGGATCTGGAAAACAATCACTGTATTTCCGACCACGGGGCCGTGTTCGCTCAACACGGGGCCGTGGTGAACCTTCTGACCGACATTCTTTTTTGTTTTTATTGCAGGACTTGGAACCCGACACCATCCTCACGTAGTGTATGAGCTCCAGTTCCAATAAAGACATAAAAGAACCGCTAGAAGAACCCGAACGCTTTCTCAGAAAAAGGTTAAAAGCCAAAAACCAAGAGAAGGTTTCGGGTGATCCACCCCCAATGGCGGACCAACGTACCCTTATGGATTATCTACGGCCCACCGTAGGTAATCTAGGCGCCGCTATCAATGCTCCAAATGTCGAAGCCAATAACTTCGAGCTCCGACCGCATTTGATACAAATGCTCCAAAACTCCGCAACCTTCCACGGGCTTGCGGACGAGGATCCTCATCTACATATAACTAATTTCTTAGAAATATGTGATACCTTTCGGATCAATGGAGCATCAAACGACGCCATACGCCTCCGTATGTTTCCGTTCTCACTAAAAGACCGAGCGAAAGCTCCAGCTGGATCGGTAAACACCTGGGATGAACTAGCCCAAAAGTTTCTATATAAGTATTTCCCTCCTTCTAAAACTGCTAAATTAATGGCTGAAATTAATACATACTCACAAGAGGACGGGGAATCCTTATATGAAACATGGGAAAGGTTCAAGGAGCTATTACGCAAGTGTCCCCATCATGGCCTCGCAATATGGCAACAAGTATCCACTTTCTACAATGGATTGTTGCCACACACTAGGCAGACACTTGATTCTAGCTCCGGGGGACTTTTAGGTAATCGACGCCCACACGAAATATATAATCAAATTGAGGAAATTGCTCAAACCAATTTTCAATGGCACACTCCCCGGGGAAATAAGTCTATCGCCCCGGGCGCCCATAAGGTCGACGAAAGCACCTCTTTACAAGCCCAAATCGAGGCCCTTTCTTCAAAAATAAAAAAACTAGAAATGACAAAAACAGTCT
This sequence comes from Helianthus annuus, assembly GCF_002127325.2. Taxonomy (NCBI): domain Eukaryota; kingdom Viridiplantae; phylum Streptophyta; class Magnoliopsida; order Asterales; family Asteraceae; genus Helianthus; species Helianthus annuus. Next base: position 101,326,834 of record NC_035447.2, on the reverse strand, counting down.
CGGTTATGGCTTGTGAAGGGTGTGGTGGGTCACATGAAAATTGGAGTTGCATGAAAGAAACGGACGATCAACAAGAAATGGTAAACTACATTGATAATAGACCTAGGCCGTCGGGTCCTCCAACGGGAACTTACAACCAAGGATGGCGAAACCACCCAAACCTTGGTTGGAGGGAAACCGGCAATAGTAGTAACCAACAAACCCAACGAACAAACTTTCAGCAATCAAGAAACGAGTCACAAAATTTCACTCAACAACAAGGTGGACGAGAAAGGCTCGAAGATACTATATCTCGCCTCGTCTCCGACACTGATAAGAAAAACTCGGAAAGATTTCTACAATTAGAATCTAATTTTAGGAATCAACAAGCTAGCATTCAAAACATAGAAAAACAAATAAATCAACTAGCACAAAATTTTTCCGAGAGACCGCAAGGCGCATTACCTAGCAATACCGAAACAAACCCAAAGGCGCAAGTTCACCTCATCACAGTACGAAACCGCACCGTAGGGCCTGCAGAAGTAACTCAACCAACGGAAGAAACAATGCCAACACATCTGCAGGAAAAGAACTCTCCTCCATCACCAGAACCTACCAAGGCTCCTCGAGTTCCATACCCCGGTAGGTTAATTCGTCAAAAAACCAATGAGCAATTCGCAAAATTCGAAAGTTTGTTAAAACAATTGCATGTCAATATTCCTTTTATCGAAGTCCTAACCCAAATGCCCAAATACTCTAAATTTATGAGGGACTTCCTTACACATAAAAAGAAAATTGAAAATTTGCAATTAGTTAATTTAGGCGAAAAATGCTATGCCCTCGTACTCAATAAACTACCCCAAAAGAAAATCGATCCCGGAAGTTTCACGATTCCATGTTCAATAGGGGAATCACCCGTTCGCAATGCCTTGGCCGACTTAGGGGCTAGCATTAACCTCATGCCCTCATCAATGTTCAAAAGGCTTGGCTTGGGAACCACGAGCCCTACAAAAATAAGCATACAACTCGCTGATCGATCAGTCAAATTCCCACAAGGTGTCATCGAGAATGTCTTGGTAAGGGTAAGCAAATTCGTCTATCCCGTTGACTTTGTCATACTCGACATGGAGGAAGACACCGAGGTCCCCCTTATCCTAGGGAGACCCTTCCTTGCCACAGCACAAGCAGTGGTAGACATGAATGAAGGGACACTGACTTTGAGGTATGGGGACGATGAGGTGAAGTTCGGAGTTGGGAAGAAAATAGAGGACGACGACCCAGTCAATTACATGAAGGTTATTGATTCAAGCTTGGATGCCGCTCTCCGACGGTGTAACTTGGGAAGCAAGGCACTCCACTCAGAAGAGATATAACCAGAAATCGGGTCTAGCCAAGGACCCTTATAAACGTGGCGCACCACGGAGGCATTCCGCGGATCTATCCTTAGTTTAGTTTAGTTTAATCTTTTAATTTTTGCAGAATAAAACACACTCCTTGTCACACCCCAACCAATGGCGGAAACATCGGGATGAGACGAAGTGTGAAGATTGCTCGAGACATCATAACGCTATTTGTGACAATAATTTAATAATCCAAATTTCATTTCCAAAATAAATGTCAAAACATTACAAGAAAAGCAAATAACAACATTGTTCAACATAACATAAACAAAATTGATACAACACTTTAAACCTAAACGTCTAAGTGAGTATTTAGGCATCTTTGCTATCCGTTTTCATTTCATCATCATCAACCTGTAACATGTTTAAAAATACAATTCAATGCAAAAGCAAAGGCGAGTATACAAGTTTGGTACGTACATAGCATAAGTTAAAAAGTGTGATCAATTCCTCATGGCAAGCATATGATTCAAGATAAACCTTAAATATGGCATGTGTCTAACATATCAAACCAAGAAAACGCAATATGCTCAAGACATAACCTCAAGTTTACGGGCGGGTCGTTAATCCTATAGCGCTACATATGTCAAGGTTTGGCTCGTACGAAGTTAATGATAAGTTCAACACATAAGAATAACCCAAGTTTAAAGTATCAAGTCATCACGTATACAAGCATGTTATAGGAACGTTCATGTGTTTAACAAAGTGTTCATGTGTAAGTTAATAGGTAAACATGTTACACCCCAAAAGTGGTAAAAGTAAAAAGGGGGAAATACGAGTATACTCACGGTTTACAAGTGGTGACTTGAAATTCCGAGAGCAAGTTTGTAGATGAATTAGTTCGGAGCACCTTGTCCTTCTACACAAGGAAACGTAGGTGTGTGAGTTTGGCGTATAACGGAAGATTATAGATTCGGAGTTTTTAATATATAGAAAGTAACATAGGTGAAAATAATCATCTTGTACGCATAACTCTTGTTCTTGACACTATTGAAACTCAAAAGAGTTGGTATGATTTCATGGATTCTAAGATCCATTAGAGTCGTAACAAGGGCATGGTCATAGATGATGTAACGTCCACTTAACAAATAACTATTAAGTCATCATCAAGTCTTAGTTACTTAGATGTATACATATAGAATAACTTAGATATTATATAGTTTACAAGTCTTATGATTCAAGCATGAGGTAGGAGATTAATGTCTCCATTTAGGTACCTCTTTGTGTCATAGAATACATACATGAGGTAGGAAGAACAAGCTTCCATTTAGGCACCTCTATTGTTCACCACTACACTTGTTGTTATAAACAACAAGGAGGGTCATGAACATACAAGTATCAAGGTATTAACAACAACTAATCTATAGCAAAACATCAAGTAATGAGTGGATTCTTATGAAGGATAGCCCAAGCTAATCCAACCATCACACATTCAACAAGTTTCACACTTGAACATTACTTGTGGGTAAAACCCTAATTAAAAACAGAAAGTTTATGAGGTTTTAACCTCTGATTTAGATGTCTCAACCTTGTTTTTAAGCTTAACCAACCATGGGATAAGTTGTAAGCATTAGGACATAGGTATGAGATGTGTTGGACACAAGTTGCATAGATTTAAACAAGTTTTTGATGAACATAAAAACAAACAGAAAGTTTATGGACTATTTCGGGGCATTTCCAGGTCTGATTTCTCCAAGGAGAAGTCTAGGAATCGAACCCCATGATTATACAAGCAAGTAGGAAAAAGAATCGAGTGAATCGGATAAGAATTGAGTGAGTTATGCTCATTTTCGTGAAGGGGTGTCAATCTACTCGAACCTTTGCTTTCAGCTACGGTTTGGAGGATGTTTTGAGAGTTTTTAGTGTTGCAAAAGTGGTAGGGAGGCTGGTTATAAGTGGTATTTATAGGGGGAAGGATTAGGGTTTCAATGGGTTGGGCTTTGGAAGTGTTTAGAAGGGGTTACACCTTGAAACTAGCCCACAAAACCCAACTATATGGGGCTGAATTTTGCTGAATTTGGGCTGCCATGTTTCTTTAGTTTTTTATTTTTTTAAAACATTATAATGAGTAATTTTATTAGTTAAGTTGTGTAATAATATGCAACAATGTTTCCCCTAACTTGTAACAAGGTGAAATATGAAATAAAACATGATTTAACTAGGCAAAAAGTGTAATGTACAAGTATGTAACATGTTTGTAAGTAACAAGTATATGTCACATATTTACAAGTTCAACATATGTTTGTAAGTATCACAAAGAAGTATCAAATGATCTCATGATTAATCGTATTATGGTGTATGTATAGTATGTAACAAGGAAATGCAAGTTTTCATTCATGATCAAAATCTCGAGTTTACAACGAGTACTAGAAGGAACGAGTACAATGATACAAAGCTTCCAAAATTAGCAACACGAGTAAGACAAGCTATAAATAGAAAGTACAAAACACAGGGCGTTACAGTCTCCCCTCCTTTAGGAAATTTCGTCCCGAAATTTAGGAAGACTCAGGGAAAAGATGAGGATATTTCGATTTCATTTCGCTTTCGAGCTCCCAAGTAAATTCAGCGCCACGTTTTCCTTCCCATCGAACTTTGACAATAGGAATTCGACTGCGCCTCAATTGCTTGGTTCCTTGGTCCATGATTTCGACCGGTTTTTCTACAAAGTGAAGTGTTTCGTTGACTTGCAAGTCTTCGAGAGGAACGTGGAGTCCTTCGTCAGCTAGGCATTTCTTTAAGTTGGACACATGGAAGACAGGGTGTACATTGCTGAGTCCTTCAGGCAGGTCCAGTCTATACGCAACCTTGCCAATCCTTTCGAGAATCTTGAAAGGACCAACGTAGCGAGGTGCGAGTTTCCCTTTCTTGCCAAATCGAACCACGCCTTTCCAAGGGGATACCTTGAGAAGCACGTTGTCACCTGTCTCGAATTCCATAGGTTTGCGTCCTTTGTCAGCGTAACTCTTCTGTCGGTTCCTGGCTTTCAATAAGTTGTCTCGAACCTGTAAAATCTTGTCCGTAGCCTCTTGTATAAGCTCGGGACCGGTGATTTGGGCTTGACCAATCTCGTGCCAAGAAATAGGCGAACGGCACTTGCGACCATACAATGCTTCGAAAGGAGCCATTTGGATACTCGTGTGATAGCTGTTATTGTACGAGAATTCAGCCAAGGGCAAGTATGTATCCCAGTTGCCACCAAAATCTATTACGCATGAACGAAGCATATCCTCTAAGGTTTGGATAGTACGCTCGGTTTGACCGTCAGTCTGAGGATGGAAGGCGGTGCTAAGGTTAAGCTTAGTACCCATAGCAGATTGAAAAGTTTCCCAAAGACGAGACGTAAAACGAGCATCACGATCAGAAATGATATCAATGGGCGTCCCATGACGACAGATGATTTCCTTCATGTAGACCTTAGCCAATTTCTCGACTTTGAAGTCTTCACGAATGGGGAGGAAGTGAGCTGATTTGGTCAATCGGTCAACGACGACCCATATGCTGTCATGACCAGCTGTAGTGCGAGGAAGCTTAGTGATGAAATCCATGGCAATGCTCTCCCACTTCCAAACGGGAATTATTGGTTGTTCGAGCAAGCCAGAGGGACGTTGATGTTCGGCTTTTACTTTGGAACACGTAAGACATTTAGAAACGAAGGTGGCTATATCCTTCTTCATTCCAGGCCACCAATAGGAAGTACGCATATCATGGTACATCTTATCGGCACCAGGGTGAATAGAATATTTCGTGTTATGGGCCTCCTTCATCAGGAAATTGCGAAGATCGTCACGATTGGGAATCCAGATGCGATTGAGATAGTATAGAATACCATCGGGTTTGGACACAAGACTATTCTCAGCACCACATTGCATTTCGTTGTAGAGGTTACCCTCATTAACGGATGTATACTGGGCGTTACGTATGCGATTTTGAAGATCGTGGACGAGTTGGAAACAACGGATACTTTGGACGTGAGTTTTACGACTCAGGGCGTCGGCTACTACATTCGCCTTACCCGGGTGGTATTTGATTTCGCAGTCATAGTCGTTTAACAATTCCACCCAACGACGTTGACGCATGTTTAGTTCTTTTTGATTGAAGATGTGTTGAAGGCTCTTATGGTCGGTGAAGACTACACATTTAGTACCATAAAGGTAGTGTCGCCAAATCTTCAATGCAAAAACGACCGCACCAAGTTCAAGGTCGTGAGTAGTATAGTTTTTCTCATGAATTTTGAGTTGCCTCGATGCGTAAGCGATAACTTTGTCACGTTGCATAAGGACACAACCAAGACCAAGGTTTGAAGCGTCGCAATACACGACAAAATCATCGTTACCATCAGGAAGCGTTAGGATAGGAGCATTGCAAAGCATGTCCTTGAGCGTTTGAAAAGACTCTTCTTGTTCGGGACCCCAAACAAAAGGTCTCTCTTTTTGAGTCAAGGAGGTCAAAGGAACAGCGATTTTCGAAAAGTTGGAGATAAAACGACGGTAGTAACCAGCAAGACCAAGAAACGAACGGATTTCGGACGGAGATTTAGGTGCGACCCAATTTTTCACAGCTTCGATTTTTGCGGGATCAACGTGAATACCAAGTTTGTTGACAGTGTGACCAAGGAATTGAACTTCTTGTAACCAAAATTCACACTTGGAGAATTTGGCATATAGGTGTTCAGTACGAAGGAGTTCAAGAATAAGGCGCAAGTGTTGCTCATGCTCTGCTTGCGTCTTGGAATAGATGAGGATATCGTCGATGAAGACGATCACAAAACGGTCCAAGTATGCTTTGCACACGCGGTTCATTAAGTCCATAAAGACAGCAGGTGCGTTGGTCAAACCAAAGGGCATGACCACGAACTCATAATGACCATAACGCGTACGAAAGGCGGTTTTAGGCACATCTTCTTCGAGTACTCGAAGTTGATGATACCCAGAACGAAGATCGATCTTTGAAAAGCAGGTTGCGCCTTGCAATTGATCGAAGAGGTCATCAATGCGAGGAAGAGGGTATCGATTCTTGATAGTAAGCTTGTTGAGCTCACGATAGTCAATACACATACGAAAGGACCCATCTTTCTTCTTGACGAATAAAACGGGAGCGCCCCAAGGAGAAGTACTAGGGCGTATGAAGCCTTTGTTAAGAAGCTCTTGAAGTTGACTCGAGAGCTCTTGCATCTCAGAGGGTGCTAAACGATAGGGGGACTTAGCGACAGGCGTAGCGCCAGGCACTAAATCGATGCGAAAATCGACAGAACGAGCAGGAGGAGGACCAGGAAGGTCTTCGGGAAATACATCCGGAAAGTCACGTACAACAGGAACGTCACTTATGCTTGGGCCTTTATCCTTCTTTTCCACGATGTGGGCGAGAAAGGCGAAGGTACCCTTGCGTAAGCACTTGTTTGCCTTGATGCATGACATAAGCTTAAGGCCTTGAGAAGGCTTTTCACCATAGACGTGTAGAGAATCACCATTTGGAAGAGGCAAGCGAATAAACTTCTCAGAACAGACAACTTCAGCACGAACTCGCCTAAGCCAGTCCATACCTACTATGACGTCGAAACTACCCATTTGCATAGGTATGAGATCGATTGAGAACGTATGATCGTTAAGGATTAGTGAACAATTGGAGAGAACAGAATTGACTTTGACGGTTTTACCATTAGCAACTTCGACAGCGAAAGATTTTGGCAACTTAGAGCGTTTACACTTGAGCAAAGACTCGAATTCTAACGACACAAAACTTTTATCGGCACCAGTATCAAATAGGCATGAAGCATAGACATGGTTAATGAGAAACGTACCAGTGATGACGTCGTTTGCATTTTGAGCCTGAGCTGTGGTGAGAAGGAAAGCTCGACCCCTAGCGGGTTCTTGAACCTGTTGTTGTTGTTGGGGTTGTGGCTGTGGTTGTTGCTGTCGAGGTTGTTGTGGTTGATATCGTTGAGGACACACATTGGCCATGTGGTTGGTATCACCACACGTGAAGCATGCTCGCACAGGGGCGACTTGATTTGGAGCCAAAAGAGCTTGGTTTTGGTAGGCCTGTGGGGGGATACGACAGTATGGCGAGAGATGCCCATACCGGCCACACTTGTCACACTTTCGACAATGAGCGTTTGGGGGGTGATGATATCGGCATTTGTCGCACTTTGGGTGCGTTCCAGTATAAACCTTGCGTTCACCATCGAAAGCAGGCACAGTTTGAAGGGGTTGTGGGTTTGGCGGAGTGACGACCGCGCAGTTTTGGCTTGAAGCCTTCCGCTTCTTGCCTTGGTTTCTCTTAGATTGCTGGGAGGGTTTAGACTCATTAGGGGAGTCAATGGTGGCTTGGTGCGCATTCTTTTATGAAACCTTGTCAAAGGTTCCATGAAGAACACAATTGTTGTTAAGTTCGGTAGCTATGCGGTACGCGTCTTCAATGGTTTGAGGGTTGGCAGATGCAAGATGGTTTGTTAAAGAAGGTGCAACACAACGAATGAATTTGGCCACGGTTTTGGGGGCGGTTTCTACTTGACCAGGGCATAGAACACTAAGCTGCTTGAAGCGTGTAATCAAACCATCCATGTCACTCCCTTTTTGCGTGAGGTTCCAGAATTCATTTTCCAACTTTTGGAGTTCGTGAGGGGGACAAAAGTGATCCTTCATAAGTTGTTTGAGATCGTCCCACGGCATAGCGTGTGCGACCTCGTTTCCTCTCTTGTTACGCTCAGTTGTCCACCACTCAAGTGCCTTTTCACGAAACACACCGGTTGCATTCAAGGTTCTTAGTTCGTCAGGGCAACCACTTTGCAAGAAGGTAAGCTCGATGGCATCAAACCAGTTCATCATGGCGGTAGCGCCATTCTTGCCGGTAAATTCTAAGGGTTTACAAGCCATGAAGTGCTTAAATTGGAAGGTCGATTTGGGTTTGTCGGCCTTTGAGTCGACCGAACCATGGGGTGAATCGGTTTGGATCTTGCTAACAATGTCGGGTAGGACCTTTGCAAATTGTTTAGCCATAAACTTCATACAATCCTTTTGGGACATGGCGGAGGAGGTCGAACCCTTCTTTGACTTGAGTTTCTTGGATGAACTAGAAGACATCTAAAAGATTTGAAAGAGAAGGGAAAGGATGAGACTTTGATCATTAATTGAAAACAAGGTTTGTGTATGCAAAGCAAGTAGATGTTCAAGTACCAAGTAAAGTTCACATAAAGCATAAGTTTCCAACACACATTCAACATGTATAGCACATAAGTTGCGAATAGGAAAATATAAATTTAGTTGGTTCATGAGAATTATTATTGTTTGTGATTGCGATAATGTGCGACATGATTAAAACGACATTTCGAAATGAATGAACGTTCAAGTATAAAATCACATATAAATTGAGATACATAAAAGAGAGGCTCAATAAAACATAGGAATGTTTCGGGTAGAGAAACGTCGACAATTCCAAAGTGGGTCGAAAGTCCTTTCGATTTAGAGATATTGTGCTTTGGCCTATAAGTAAGATACTCTCGTCGAGAAGCGATTAACGGTATCTTACCCTTCCGGTTACTACACATCTCTAAATGATTGGAACATTCGGGACTTTGGCGAGAATAAAAAAAATCAAGGAATGGGACTTAATCGACAAGATGCGGGTTTCACCCCTAACTTGACGATTTCGTACCCTAAATGTGGTTGGTACTTGTCGGCCAAAATAAAATTTTGACACTTTGACAAGGGTCCACTAGAGTTGAAATGGGAATTACCATTAAGTTGTGGATGTCACTCCTAGCTTAATGGTGAAATTTCGTGCAAAAATAGATTAAAGGTAGAGTGAGAGTCGTTTACCAAATTGTGGGTTTCACGCCTATTTTGGTAAAGTTGTCTCGTTGATGTTACAAGAGTATAAAATAGCAAAAGTGTATTCGTGTTAGCCTTAGGAAAGGCACATAAATTTATTAACAAGAAGTGTAGCTAGGAAGCATGTAAGATAGAGCACAAATGTTTTAAACAACAAATAAGAGACAAAGTTCCTAAAACTATAGACTAGGGCAAAAGCATGGCAATTTTCCTAATTCCCTATAGTTATGGCTCTGATACCAATCTGTCACACCCCAACCAATGGCGGAAACATCGGGATGAGACGAAGTGTGAAGATTGCTCGAGACATCATAACGCTATTTGTGACAATAATTTAATAATCCAAATTTCATTTCCAAAATAAATGTCAAAACATTACAAGAAAAGCAAATAACAACATTGTTCAACATAACATAAACAAAATTGATACAACACTTTAAACCTAAACGTCTAAGTGAGTATTTAGGCATCTTTGCTATCCGTTTTCATTTCATCATCATCAACCTGTAACATGTTTAAAAATACAATTCAATGCAAAAGCAAAGGCGAGTATACAAGTTTGGTACGTACATAGCATAAGTTAAAAAGTGTGATCAATTCCTCATGGCAAGCATATGATTCAAGATAAACCTTAAATATGGCATGTGTCTAACATATCAAACCAAGAAAACGCAATATGCTCAAGACATAACCTCAAGTTTACGGGCGGGTCGTTAATCCTATAGCGCTACATATGTCAAGGTTTGGCTCGTACGAAGTTAATGATAAGTTCAACACATAAGAATAACCCAAGTTTAAAGTATCAAGTCATCACGTATACAAGCATGTTATAGGAACGTTCATGTGTTTAACAAAGTGTTCATGTGTAAGTTAATAGGTAAACATGTTACACCCCAAAAGTGGTAAAAGTAAAAAGGGGGAAATACGAGTATACTCACGGTTTACAAGTGGTGACTTGAAATTCCGAGAGCAAGTTTGTAGATGAATTAGTTCGGAGCACCTTGTCCTTCTACACAAGGAAACGTAGGTGTGTGAGTTTGGCGTATAACGGAAGATTATAGATTCGGAGTTTTTAATATATAGAAAGTAACATAGGTGAAAATAATCATCTTGTACGCATAACTCTTGTTCTTGACACTATTGAAACTCAAAAGAGTTGGTATGATTTCATGGATTCTAAGATCCATTAGAGTCGTAACAAGGGCATGGTCATAGATGATGTAACGTCCACTTAACAAATAACTATTAAGTCATCATCAAGTCTTAGTTACTTAGATGTATACATATAGAATAACTTAGATATTATATAGTTTACAAGTCTTATGATTCAAGCATGAGGTAGGAGATTAATGTCTCCATTTAGGTACCTCTTTGTGTCATAGAATACATACATGAGGTAGGAAGAACAAGCTTCCATTTAGGCACCTCTATTGTTCACCACTACACTTGTTGTTATAAACAACAAGGAGGGTCATGAACATACAAGTATCAAGGTATTAACAACAACTAATCTATAGCAAAACATCAAGTAATGAGTGGATTCTTATGAAGGATAGCCCAAGCTAATCCAACCATCACACATTCAACAAGTTTCACACTTGAACATTACTTGTGGGTAAAACCCTAATTAAAAACAGAAAGTTTATGAGGTTTTAACCTCTGATTTAGATGTCTCAACCTTGTTTTTAAGCTTAACCAACCATGGGATAAGTTGTAAGCATTAGGACATAGGTATGAGATGTGTTGGACACAAGTTGCATAGATTTAAACAAGTTTTTGATGAACATAAAAACAAACAGAAAGTTTATGGACTATTTCGGGGCATTTCCAGGTCTGATTTCTCCAAGGAGAAGTCTAGGAATCGAACCCCATGATTATACAAGCAAGTAGGAAAAAGAATCGAGTGAATCGGATAAGAATTGAGTGAGTTATGCTCATTTTCGTGAAGGGGTGTCAATCTACTCGAACCTTTGCTTTCAGCTACGGTTTGGAGGATGTTTTGAGAGTTTTTAGTGTTGCAAAAGTGGTAGGGAGGCTGGTTATAAGTGGTATTTATAGGGGGAAGGATTAGGGTTTCAATGGGTTGGGCTTTGGAAGTGTTTAGAAGGGGTTACACCTTGAAACTAGCCCACAAAACCCAACTATATGGGGCTGAATTTTGCTGAATTTGGGCTGCCATGTTTCTTTAGTTTTTTATTTTTTTAAAACATTATAATGAGTAATTTTATTAGTTAAGTTGTGTAATAATATGCAACAATGTTTCCCCTAACTTGTAACAAGGTGAAATATGAAATAAAACATGATTTAACTAGGCAAAAAGTGTAATGTACAAGTATGTAACATGTTTGTAAGTAACAAGTATATGTCACATATTTACAAGTTCAACATATGTTTGTAAGTATCACAAAGAAGTATCAAATGATCTCATGATTAATCGTATTATGGTGTATGTATAGTATGTAACAAGGAAATGCAAGTTTTCATTCATGATCAAAATCTCGAGTTTACAACGAGTACTAGAAGGAACGAGTACAATGATACAAAGCTTCCAAAATTAGCAACACGAGTAAGACAAGCTATAAATAGAAAGTACAAAACACAGGGCGTTACACTCCTGGTGGTAATGGATGAAAGAGGGAACGAGAAAAATGGAACCATGCACGAAGAACAGAGCAACCCGACAAAAATCTCCATCACAGAAGGCTCAACACGGGCCGTGCTCAACCAACACGGCCCCGTGCTGAACCCCTGCAGAAAAATCACCCAGTTCAGGTAACTGGACACGGGCCGTGTTCAGCGGACACGCCCCCGTGTCCAGGCTTCTGTTTCAATTCTGAAATTTTTGTTACTGGCACTTGACCACGGGGCCGTGCCCGGTGAACACGGGGCCGTGTCCAGACTGCCAGTAACATAAATCTTTACTTTTTAACACACTTTTATACATTCTAATCAACCAAAAATATTATTTTTGGACACATTGAGGACAATGTGTAATTTAAGTGTGGGGGGGATGCTAAAACCTTGAAATTTTGCAAAATCCTAAACACAAGCCTTACACAAAACTCTATTGGAACCGCTAAACACCCCAATTTTTTTCAAAAAACTTTTTCTTTTTTTTATTTACTTGTCTTGGTTTAAGTTAGGAATAACAAGTTCTAAAAAGGTTATATTTTTACAAATTTACAACCGATAGCGTCGTGATAAAAAAAGGAACCAACATAAGAAAATTATGAAACGGCATAACAAGTCTAGTTTAAAATTCGATTATATATGCTTGGTCACATTAAAAACCCATTCCCACAAAAGTGAGTTTTGAGCCTTTATTGAGCATAAAAATACACATATTTAGATTAAATGCTCATTTTTCGTTTCTTGTGTGAATAGCCGCTCGGTCCTTACAAATCTAGAACTTGCCACGACGATACATTCCCGGTCCTTACCAACTTAAACCCAAGTAAGTAAATGATGGAGGCATTAGGACTAACTTTTTTTCTTTCAAAACCATTATTTTTCATTTTTTTTACCTACCCAAAATCCCCCTAGAAAACCCCTTTGAGCCTAAACCTTTCATTTCATTACCCCAAAAACCATTTTTACCCACCAAAAACCTTTTTCATTTTTTTCACCCTTTATTTTAGTAACAAGCTCGGTTTTTCGTCAACTTGCCCTTTCATGTGACATAAAAAATATATATATATATATATATATATATGATAATGAAGTCAAAAACAAACAAAAGCTATAAAAAGCTTGTTTGGAGAAATACTTCAAAAATAAAAAGTCACTAAAAATAAGGTACTTCACGAAAACCGGCGCTTGTTACGATTTTTCGCCCTTTTTACTAACCACTAACCAACCACCCACCTTTAAACCCAAGCCTTCACCCAAAAAGTCCTCTTGATATTTACAAAGGTAAAAAGTTAAAAAGGATGAGGATTGATTGCTTGGCAAGCCTATGGAAAGACGTAAGTTCCGTGCCGCTCTCGAGTGATTCACTAAAATACACACCTTCGGCCGAGTGTTGAGTGATCTCCCGTGAGGTATGTGAACTTGTATATAAATGGAATTTTAATAAGGCATGTTATGCCCAAATAAGTAGTTTATCTTATGAAAAGTTCAAAATAAATCATAACGAATAGGATTGTAAATAAATAAAAATAAAACCTATAAAAACCTTGGATTCCCGACACTCTAGGACAAGCTAAAAAAAAAAAAACTTCTCTTCTACCTATTCCATTTGGGAGTGTAAGCCACATTTAAAGAGTTTTGCTTGAGGACAAGCAAAAGTTCAAGTGTGGGGGTATTTGATGTGTGTAAAATGCAACATATAAAACACATCAATTAAGGCATAAAACTAACCCTTTTTAAGTACTAATGTTGGAAAAAGAGTGTTTTTGTCTTCCTTTTGTATTTTCAGGATGAAATGAGCTCAAAATCACAAAAGAAGCAAAAAGACCACTAATTCTACCATAAATACAAGAAAAGGAACAAAAGTGGACTGCCCGGACCCTCAACGGCACCTCCCAAGGCAAAAAGAAGGAAACAGAGTGTGAACACGCCCCGTGTCCAGCGAACACGGGGGCGTGCCCAGGAAGCAGCAGAAAAGACAAACCAGTAGAAGCTTCCATTGCCCACCACGGGGCCGTGTCCAGCGAGCACGGGGGCGTGGTGAAAGTACAGCAGGCGCATTAATTGTAATTCGCAATTACAATTAATGAGGAGAGAGAGTGTCAGGCGGGCACGGGGCCGTGTCCAGCGGACACGAGGCCGTGTCCAGCCTTCTGTTCAGCCTATAAATAGAGGAGCTTGGATTCATTCTCTCTCATCCCTTGGCACACCACCTCTCTCACACCTCATCCACCACCCACCACCACCATAACACCATCATCCACCACCATCATCCATTGTCCATCGTAGAGTGTGTGAGTCGTCTCGGGATCCAAGATTGATCGTAAGAGTTCTTGACAATCAAGGCCATGTTTGCCTAAGTCTCTTACATCACTTGGTGAAGACAAGTGTTTAGTATAATACTTTTTATTTTTAATCTTTTGCACTTTTTATTTGGTTTTGTATTAATGACTTTAATAACTAGTTACTTATGTTGAAGGTGATCTTTCCTTATCGTTTGTCCGTGGTGTCTTGGCGTTATTTTACTGTCTATATAAAATAAAAGATTTTCACCATTCATATCTCCACGGTCTATATGGAGGTATGTTGGCTACCTGGTCGGGGGTTAAGGGAACGGTTTGGTAAGGGTCTTGCCCTTGTTCAGCGTTTAGAGGTCCTGCTTGGGACCTGGGTCAAATTTAGTAGGATCTCCTTCAATGCCCATAGGTATTGGATGGCGGGGATCCAAACTCTTTGACCCCCTCATAAGTTAACTACTATTAATACTATAACCCGGCTATTTAGGACTGTATCCCTGCTGACTCAGACTACTTAGCCGAGGGTAACGTCACCGCCAGAAGCGGGGCCTACCACAATTTGCATTAATAACTTAATTCATTATCTTTCAATAATCCGACCCTTTAGGATTGTATCCTTGCTGACTCAAACTACTGGGTTGAGGGTAACGTCGCCTTCAAAAGAGGGGCCTACTACAATAACTAAGATAATCTCTTAAACAAGTGCAAAAGTGCGAAAATAATCAAAGGTTATACTAATACACGTGTCGGATCCAAGTGATTCATCTTGTCTATCTGTTTTTATTTTATTTTTATTTTCAGCATTTAGTTAGTTTTTATTTTTCTTAGTTTAAAACATTTTTCTAACCTTTTTGATTTGATTAGACGTTGAGGATAAACCGGTATTAAAAGCTCTTGTGTCCTTGGACGACCTCGGTATCTTACCAACACTATACTACGTCCACGATGGGTGCACTTGCCCATATGTGTGTTTAGTGTTAGTAAATATCGTGTTTTATAAATTTAAAACTTGGCTAAAAGTGTAAAAAGGGCTTAAATATATATCTAAAAACATATATACACTAACACGCATCAAGTTTTTGGCGCCGTTGCCGGGGACACAAGGATTTTAAGAAAGTTAGGAATCAACGGCCTAATCATATTTTTTATTTTTTTTTATTTTTTTAGGATTTTTTTTTAGATTTTTAGCTTCTGCAGAGCTCAGCACGGGGCCGTGCCTGGTCGGACACGGGCCGTGCTCAGCAAAGTTACTGGCAGTTTTTGTTTTTCAAGTTACAGAAGGCTGACCACGGGGCCGTGCCGGTGCAACACGGGGCCGTGTCCAACTTCCAGTAACTGGGATCTGGAAAACAATCACTGTATTTCCGACCACGGGGCCGTGTTCGCTCAACACGGGGCCGTGGTGAACCTTCTGACCGACATTCTTTTTTGTTTTTATTGCACGACTTGGAACCCGACACCATCCTCACGTAGTGTATGAGCTCCAGTTCCAATAAAGACATAAAAGAACCGCTAGAAGAACCCGAACGCTTTCTCAGAAAAAGGTTAAAAGCCAAAAACCAAGAGAAGGTTTCGGGTGATCCACCCCCAATGGCGGACCAACGTACCCTTATGGATTATCTACGGCCCACCGTAGGTAATCTAGGCGCCGCTATCAATGCTCCAAATGTCGAAGCCAATAACTTCGAGCTCCGACCGCATTTGATACAAATGCTCCAAAACTCCGCAACCTTCCACGGGCTTGCGGACGAGGATCCTCATCTACATATAACTAATTTCTTAGAAATATGTGATACCTTTCGGATCAATGGAGCATCAAACGACGCCATACGCCTCCGTATGTTTCCGTTCTCACTAAAAGACCGAGCGAAAGCTTGGCTCAACACCCTCCCAGCTGGATCGGTAAACACCTGGGATGAACTAGCCCAAAAGTTTCTATATAAGTATTTCCCTCCTTCTAAAACTGCTAAATTAATGGCTGAAATTAATACATACTCACAAGAGGACGGGGAATCCTTATATGAAACATGGGAAAGGTTCAAGGAGCTATTACGCAAGTGTCCCCATCATGGCCTCGCAATATGGCAACAAGTATCCACTTTCTACAATGGATTGTTGCCACACACTAGGCAGACACTTGATTCTAGCTCCGGGGGACTTTTAGGTAATCGACGCCCACACGAAATATATAATCAAATTGAGGAAATTGCTCAAACCAATTTTCAATGGCACACTCCCCGGGGAAATAAGTCTATCGCCCCGGGCGCCCATAAGGTCGACGAAAGCACCTCTTTACAAGCCCAAATCGAGGCCCTTTCTTCAAAAATAAAAAAACTAGAAATGACAAAAACAGTCTCGGTTATGGCTTGTGAAGGGTGTGGTGGGTCACATGAAAATTGGAGTTGCATGAAAGAAACGGACGATCAACAAGAAATGGTAAACTACATTGATAATAGACCTAGGCCGTCGGTATTTTGTTCGCGTTTGCGTTTTGTGTTGTCTGAAAGCATAATATTTTCGAAAAATGTATTCCATAAGTACATGTTATATGTATAAACTTCGTAATCGACGACGTTGTCAGCATTTTGTACGGTGTCAGTTCGTTATCGCTTAATATTCAGTACATTTCACGAAAATCCCCATACGCACACTGCAACATCCGATCAGCGTTCCTAGGCATACCAAGAGCCTAATTAAGTTAACTCGTGCCTTAAACACTACTTATTATCGGCTTAAACGTTAGTTAATTGCGTAATTAGAAGCCGTTAATTACAGGTTGTCACAAAGTTAGCGCCTATTCGCACGTGATCCAAGAGTTCATTCCATAGCTTAATCATACCCTGGTTAATATGTATTTCAAAAGAAAAAGGGGGACATAAACCCATTGGGTTGTCTCGTTGTTCGTACGCAGAACAACCCAGTCCCGTTGTAGTAACTAGGACATTCCTGTCACTTGTCATGAAAATCATGCACGTTTGTGAAATACACGTTTGTTTTGTAAGACCGGTATGTTTAGTATAAACCGTTCGTAAACCATTTGAGTTCCTTGAAATCCATTCGCAATATGGTTTAGAAATATGAGTTTTCGTTCAACGAAAAGTTGTTTATTTTTGCAAAACTTGCATGTCTTTCCACCCCCGAAAACATTTATAAAAATGTAAAACAGTAAAAAGTGGGGGTTATGAACTCACCTTGATATTCCTGTGCAAAGCTAGCTTAATGTGTTTCCGTGATGTTGTTCCAAGAATGTGAACTCGCTAGCGTGCAACTAAAGCATTCCGGGTCTTTCGTTGACTGTTGTTGACCATCTGTTGACCCGACAGTTGACTGCCGTTGACTGGGGTTTGACCAGTTGACCGATTTGACTCGGTTTGACCGAGTCAACCAAACCCGAAATCTAACCCGAACACTCCTCAAATCTGATCCGAACAAACTCGTAGGTGACCCGAAACGCCTGAACCACGGCTGACCCGAACCGTTGACTGAGTTGACTCGGTTTGACCGAGTCAAACCGAGTAAAACCAAACCTTGTCACGAACCGAGTTGAACCGTGGTCTCCTGAATCTGACCCAGAACCGAAACCGGAACCATGTGTACTGAACCAAACCTTGAATCAAAGCGGAGGTTATATTAATCCAAGCCACCCGCCACCATTATCTGTCATCATCAGTCATCATCGGAAACAGCACACCCATACTACTATCCGGAAAAAATCATCACCATCTTCATCGATGTGGATAAAAGCTGAACAATCTTCGCGAAATTCCACCACCGCCACCGTCGTGAGCGGCGTCAGCGCCGCCTGTCGTCGCCGGTGCACCACCGGCTCTGATATCTTCGGCCGGCTGTGATCTTCGTCGGAACTGAGAGAGGGGCAAGAGGATGAGGGGTTTGTCGAGTATCTCGTCGCCGGTAGCTGGACCAACAGGAGAGGGAGAGAGATCGAGTGAGTGGGGGGGTATATAACAAGAAAGGGTGGGTGTTTGTCAGATTATCCGGCGCCGGAGTGGCCGGAAACCCGGCTCCGATCGCCGTTCAAATGATCGAGAGGGAGGCTGAGGTGTGTGAGGTGCAGGAGAAGGAAGGAGGTGCTTTGATTTTGGGTGGTTGAAGTAGAGATCAAGAGGGAAGGAGGAGAAAAATGATAATGTTTCATTCCTTTTCTCTGTGTTTGTGTGCGTGTTGAGTGTTTTAGGGGAAATGAGAACAAAACAACTATAAGGGTTTATTTATAGTTAGGGTTTTATGAAGTGGGTTGGGCCCAAAAGCCCGTTAACGAGTTTTGAGTGGCCCGACAATAATTTCGAAGCCCGTTTCTCGAACCCGAACATTGTAAACGTCGTGAATTACGATATTAAGTCAAAACACTCAAAGATCACGTTGAAAATCGATATCATGACACGTATTTCGTAGATTGCATCATAATGCGTAAACTGCTTCATTCTTCGTTTATGACCCATCTTTCGATCCGGTTTTAACTGTGAGCATTTAAATTCAAAAGCGAAGCAAAATATATCTAAACATTTCAGTTTTAAGTTAATACGCGCATCTAATGCTTCCGTTTCGTTGCCGATGCGTTTCCTGCTATCGCGTTTTTTTTTAGTTCACGTTTGCGTTTGTGTCGCACAGAAACCCAATAAATTCATAAAATTAAATTTATAAAATATTCGTAGAAAATCCGTATTTGTCGGCGTTGTCAGTATTTTGCACGGTATCAGTTCGTTGTTGCAGATTCCACGCGAATCTTCATACGCGTACTGTAAAAGTCGGATAGACGTCCCTGGGCACTCCAAATGCCTAATTAAGTTAATTTGCGTCTTAAACACTATTTATTGTCGTGTTAATCACCTGTTAATCACATAATTAAGAGCCGTAAATCGCCGGTTGTCACATTCTCCCCCTGTTGCAGAAATTTCGTCCTCGAAATTTAGTCTATGTTATTTCCTCAAAGTTGTGTCGTTTCGCAGGTAAGTCCAAAAAATACCAAAGTGAATGACCGTGTAATCGAACCAAAACTTGTTCAGATTACATGATTGCAAGAACATTTTGCATCAATAGGAACCCAACGGTTCAAATGAGTTTGTTCTAGAAATCGATTTTAAGTGAACGAGATGTTGTGATAACCAACGTGACTAGATTTACTGGGTTCAACAAAAGAGGAAATTCAACCAATGGAACTTCAAGTGAACGTTCACAAACCGCAAATCAATTTTTGAACAACGGAATTTATTACCAATGGAATCTCGCGTTGGTTGTTAGATAGCTGAAACTCAGAATCAATAATCCCAAATGGATAGAATCATGAAATGATTTGTCAACTATTGGCCCAATAAATGAATAAGATACAATCAACGTGTTTTCATTGTTGAGTTGCGAGGATACACCGAAACGAAATACAACTGAAACTGGTGTATCATCGTCTTAATACATAATTGCATTAAGACTATCTAAACGATATGTCAAACGAAAAGCATATACAGTTTCGCAAGAGACGATGATCGTGATTAGCACAAGCTACAAGTTAATATCAACACCACAAGGTGTCGTAGCGAATGAAATGTTTCAATAATAGTGGTGATCGAACAAGTATCACCTATGTTTTGCATGAAATGCTCGATTACGATTAGCCCAAGCTACAAGTTTATACCGACACCACAAGGTGTCGTAGTGATTGAAATAATTCAATAATAGCGGTGATCGAACAAATGTCACCGTGTTTGAAATCAAATAAGGGATTAATGAAGTGAATCTCAATGTTTGTTTCAAACAAATCTCATAGGATTTTCAATTGAAAATGAAACAAGTAAACAATGTTTTTCGATCGAAGACGAAAAAGCAATGAAAATCGCAAAATGTTCGATCGATGATGAAAGAACCGTTAAGAGGTACACCTAAATATGACATGAATTTGTGTACCATTGTCTTAACACACAATTGTATTAAGACTGATTTAACATAATAAATCAACAAAACAGATTTAATATCAATAAACAAATAAATAAATAATTAAATCCGTACATGATGTGAGCAACGAGAATAGCGCAAGCTTCAAATTTGTGAGAACGTCACCACAAGGTGATTGTGATCAAGGAAACGATTCAATGAAGTCGAAGACCAAACAAGCATGTTATGGTTCAAAGCAAATGAAGTGCTTGTTGGGATTATTTCGAATATGATGGCCTCAATCCATCATATGGAATCTTGAATCGAATGTATATTACGAGCAAGTTCAACAATTGAACTTGGTTTAGTCACATTCCAATGATGAATGCATGTGTTAACAAGAGATTTCGACATGGTTACAATGAACAAACCGTGTAATGTATTCAAAAGAAAAGAGTTTCAACTAGTTCGTTGACTCGATATCAAAGAGTCAATGCTTTGCAATAATGCGGGTCATCTAGATCACAATGCAAAGGGTGATTATAGCGAAATAACATTTGAAGTTTGATAAAGCAACAATTTTGAGTGAAGCCCCTCGATGGCCTTCACGAAGCAAACTAACCACATGCGCAACAAACAATGCATGTGTAACATATGATTTTGTCAAGAAGTGAACCAATTGAGTGTTCGCTATCATGAAGGGATATCTTTGTAATGCAATGACCATTAGGGGGAGTAGAAATGCAAAAATCTACCCACTATATGCAAAAAGTCGAAATTTCAACAAAAGAAATGTAAGGACATTACCTGGAATTCCGAACATAGCGTAATCTCCATTAATGAGGGAGGGGGAGTGCAAAGACATGTGACTTCTTATGCAGTGCCCATAGTTGTGAGTCTCTTTAGACTAAGCATCGATCGTTATGAAATCTTGTTTAAGCGTACCTCAACGTGATTCGTGTCGTTTGCAGGATCACGTGACAAAGTGTTGCATTGCAATCGGTAGTTCTCCCGCTGCCAGGATTACCATGGTTGTTATCGTGCCCGATCATGTTTTCCCAAGACCTTGTCTCGAAAGTCGTGTGTGCCGTGCTTTGACGTCCGCTGACGTATAGTTTAAGTTTCATGTATATTCGCACACTAGCGTTTCGTTCCACGTAGATTACCTGCTCAGGTAATTAAAAGAGCATAGACAATATAGATAATGGTGTTTGCCCGAGTTGTTAGTCATGGTTTCTAAGTGAGAACCTTTAATGAGTATCGACACAAGCTTTCCAAATCCTAAATGCGTGCTATACAAAACTCTCAAAGTTTTGATTGTTGTGTGTAATTGTTTCGTGAACCGTGTATCAACAAACACTTGTGTATTTTAAAACCAAAATTTTTAACTCATTGTTCTCGGCAACGGTTGGAACCCATATTAGAGTCTTAGGCGTTCTGTATGTGTTCAAGTCTTAATAATCTAAGTCCCCAGAGGATAGTGAGGTTAAAGCCTAGGTATCTCTACAGAAACCTAATTCGCTGAAACCTATAGCTCTGATACCAATCTGGCACACCCCGAAATTATCAGAGCTGGCGTGACTGGACCGGTATCTTCATTGCACAGCGGAAGCAAAAGGTTAAGACTTCTAAACAGTGAATGCCTGCTAGGTACTCGAATTTCCATGGGTTCTCCTATTCCAACCGTTCCTTAGTTTTAAAAATGCAACCTGAGAAAGAACATGCGAAAAAGTCAACATAAAGTTGAGCGAGTTCATAGTTTGCTTTGAAAAGATTTAAAATAAATCTTTTTGATAACCGGTTTAAAAGTTGTGGAGAAAATTTAGTAAAAATCATTTTCTCGGCATGATATATGAAAAATGTGAGTCTAGCCCACGAAAATCTTTGTGCATTGTACGAGAGAGAATGGGCCGAGCCCAAACGAACCTTTGTAAGCAGGATCAGCGCTTCCTCTTACTTAGGTATAACTTGAAAACCGTTACTAAAGTTTGTAAATCCATGTACTTGTGAGTTTACATCAAATGAATCTTAAAAACATTTGAAAGTTCAGTTTATAAGTAGGTATGTAATGCGTCTATGAACATGTTGATCATTAATGTGTAGCTAAGACATTAATATGTGTGCCGACATAGGAAGCACTCAACCCGGTAGACGATTTAAGTGTCGATTCACTTCGACAGGGACACAAAAGCACTCTAAGTGGCCGCACAAGGACCGTGAGTGGGGCTCGCCCGTACCCGATAGATCTACCCCCTGTTCCGTGGTCCTTAAAAGGATTAATGGTGCCTAAGTTAGCGCCTATTCGCACGTGATCCAAGAGTTCATTCCATAGCTTAATCATACCCTGGTTAATATGTATTTCAAAAGAAAAAGGGGGACATAAACCCATTGGGTTGTCTCGTTGTTCGTACGCAGAACAACCCAGTCCCGTTGTAGTAACTAGGACATTCCTGTCACTAGTCATGAAAATCATGCACGTTTGTGAAATACACGTTTGTTTTGTAAGACCGGTATGTTTAGTATAAACCGTTCGTAAACCATTTGAGTTCCTTGAAATCCATTCGCAATATGGTTTAGAAATATGAGTTTTCGTTCAACGAAAAGTTGTTTATTTTTGCAAAACTTGCATGTCTTTCCACCCCCGAAAACATTTATAAAAATGTAAAACAGTAAAAAGTGGGGGTTATGAACTCACCTTGATATTCCTGTGCAAAGCTAGCTTAATGTGTTTCCGTGATGTTGTTCCAAGAATGTGAACTCGCTAGCGTGCAACTAAAGCATTCTGGGTCTTTCGTTGACTGTTGTTGACCATCTGTTGACCCGACAGTTGACTGCCGTTGACTGGGGTTTGACCAGTTGACCGAGTTGACTCAGTTTGACCGAGTCAACCAAACCCGAAATCTAACCCGAACACTCCTCAAATCTGATCCGAACAAACTCGTAGGTGACCCGAAACGCCTGAACCACGGCTGACCCGAACCGTTGACTGAGTTGACTCGGTTTGACCGAGTCAAACCGAGTAAAACCAAACCTTGTCACGAACCGAGTTGAACCGCGGTCTCCTGAATCTGACCCAGAACCGAAACCGGAACCATGTGTACTGAACCAAACCTTGAATCAAAGCGGAGGTTATATTAATCCGAGCCACCCGCCACCATTATCTGTCATCATCAGTCATCATCGGAAACAGCACACCCATACTACTATCCGGAAAAATCATCACCATCTTCATCGATGTGGATAAAAGCTGAACAATCTTCGCGAAATTCCACCACCGCCACCGTCGTGAGCGGCGTCAGCGCCGCCTGTCGTCGCCGGTGCACCACCGGCTCTGACATCTTCTGCCGGCTGTGATCTTCGTCGGAACTGAGAGAGGGGCAAGAGGATGAGGGGTTTGTCGAGTATCTCGTCGTCGGTAGCTGGACCAACAGGAGAGGGAGAGAGATCGAGTGAGTGGGGGGTATATAACAAGAAAGGGTGGGTGTTTGTCAGATTATCCGGCACCGGAGTGGCCGGAAACCTGGCTCCGATCGCCGTTCAAATGATCGAGAGGGAGGCTGAGGTGTGTGAGGTGCAGGAGAAGGAAGGAGGTGCTTTGATTTTGGGTGGTTGCAGTAGAGATCAAGAGGGAAGGAGGAGAAAAATGATAATGTTTCATTCCTTTTCTCTGTGTTTGTGTGCGTGTTGAGTGTTTCAGGGGAAATGAGAACAAAACAACTATAAGGGTTTATTTATAGTTAGGGTTTTATGAAGTGGGTTGGGCCCAAAAGCCCGTTAACGAGTTTTGAGTGGCCCGACAATAATTTCGAAGCCCGTTTCTCGAACCCGAACATTGTAAACGTCGTGAATTACGATATTAAGTTAAAACACTCAAAGATCACGTTGAAAATCGATATCATGACACGTATTTCGTAGATTGCATCATAATGCGTAAACTGCTTCATTCTTCGTTTCTGACCCATCTTTCGATCCGGTTTTAACTGTGAGCATTTAAATTCAAAAGCGAAGCAAAATATATCTAAACATTTCAGTTTTAAGTTAATACGCGCATCTAATGCTTCCGTTTCGTTGCCGATGCGTTTCCTGCTATCGCGTTTTTTTTAGTTCACGTTTGCGTTTGTGTCGCACAGAAACCCAATAAATTCATAAAATTAAATTTATAAAATATTCGTAGAAAATCCGTATTTGTCGGCGTTGTCAGTATTTTGCACGGTATCAGTTCGTTGTTGCAGATTCCACGCGAATCTTCATACGCGTACTGTAAAGTCGGATAGACGTCCCTGGGCACTCCAAATGCCTAATTAAGTTAATTTGCGTCTTAAACACTATTTATTGTCGTGTTAATCACCTGTTAATCACATAATTAAGAGCCGTAAATCACCGGTTGTCACATATATATTCTATCTTATACAACGTAAATTCTATACAAAATTAAAAAGATTTGGGCCCTCGGAGGTTTTGGGCCCGGTGCCATCGCCCACTCTGCACACCCTACGGGCTGGCCCTGACGAAAGAATACGCACCACGTGGTGTTTGATGGTAATACCATTTACAACCCATGCTTGTTAATATGTGTGTGTATATATACATAGTAATTAGGTTAGATAGTCATGTATTATATAAGTTGAATAAATAATACATTAAATAGTTATTAATGGAGCGTTAGGAATTATAAAACAGTATTTTAGAATAAGATATGAAAATTCTAAGTAGTAAAGCAATAATATTGAGAACAGAAATAGATGGGTTATTCCTCTTGTGACACATAACACAACCGGTTACTTAAACTATGTGTTGTAGGTTATGTGTAAGGGGCACCAATCGCACCATCATCGCAATGATGGGCTCGGAACACCCACTGTCAAGGACGTGCAAGGGCGCTGGCGTAAAGGCCATAATGGACATGGGGGTTGAAATGTGATGATTTTCTTTTTTCTTTATAAATATTATATAATAAATAACGCTATTAAAAAAATAACCTAGCCGTACAGAACCACCTAAACCAAAATCTCGTAAACTACCAGATTCCAGTTCTCCCAAAACAGTTTAGCTCGTCAACTCAGAAAACCCGTAAACCACTATTCTCCTAAAACCTTAAGATCTCCCACGAAACAGTTCTTCTAAACCAAACACAAAACTCATTGAACTCCCAAAGCTTGAGATCTCCCAGAATTTCAAGAATCCGAGATCTCCCAAAGCTAATTCTCCTAAACCTCGCAAACACCTTCACACCCTGAAACACAAGGACTCCAAACTCTAAAGTCCTTATTCTCTTGAAAACTCTCAAACCAAATAATCTTGTGGCACCAATTTATTATAATCCCAAATAAGGTTCCTAATTTTTTGGGATTTTATTATTATCTCCAAATCAAATAAAATCTTTTTAAAAATATTTTTAAAAAGATTTAGTTATATCCTATAACACCTTGTTACCGAATTAACAAAGAAAATTATAGAACTTTTCCTTGACTTCGATGAGGAACTTTTTGAATAACGAAGAACACTATGAACACTCTGCTTCGATATCCAGCGAGTATTACCAAAAATCTGCAAAACAAACACACAGAATTATTCGAACAATTTAAATATACAAATTGTGAAACAAAAACAACCCTTTTCAATTCCGAATCAACTTCAAACCTCTAAAAAACAATTGGAAAATTATGTTTTTTCTTCAAAGATCAATCTTGAACCAAGCAATTTAGAGCCAGTTG
Source organism: Helianthus annuus (assembly GCF_002127325.2). Classification (NCBI taxonomy): domain Eukaryota; kingdom Viridiplantae; phylum Streptophyta; class Magnoliopsida; order Asterales; family Asteraceae; genus Helianthus; species Helianthus annuus. The sequence continues at coordinate 101,301,107 of NC_035447.2, read as the reverse complement.
CTTTGATACCAATTGTAGATCCCCTTAACACACAGATCTTGACAAGATTAATGAACAAATTAAGAGTGTGGAATCCTCCTAATCTGATGAACATAGAAAACAGTAGATTAGCTTGCAATCACAGATCACTTAAAACACGTCTTCTACTAATTATCCAACTTGCTTTTACAATTAATCAAAAACTCACAAACACGCCAAAACGCGGACGATTTCTGCGTTTTTTCTTCCTACTCACGAAACTCTCTCTCCCTCTCTCTCTCTCTCACATACACACACAATAATCTCTCTAAGTGTCTAACCTAACCCATTAAACATAACATGTTTATATACTCTTGCATGCATGCGACATGGGCTAGGCTTTCTAGGCCCATCTCTAAACCCGTAAACATTAGATAGGTTTAGAGTGGCCCAAACCTTATTAGACTCTAACTAATGCTAAGCCCATTAAAGTTAAACATTTTACTAATTTCAAGATATCCAAAGACCAAATATACGACGTCGTTGTTACAATATGCATCAACAGACTCCCTCTTGAGAATAGCTTCATAAGGTAACTTCATAACTTGTTTTCAGTCATCTTGCACGTCTTTGGTCTTTGGATAGCTTCAGCTTCAAGCTTATGTCAGCAACATGTATCGATTGCTATGCCGAGTGCTGATATCATGCTGGTACTAAACCAAAGTGATACTGATCGGAAGCCCGCCGCGAAGCGCGGGAGAATCCTATTAGTTATATTCCATTCCATTATATTCTATTCCAATAATAACATTTGCAAGGTTTGTGAATAGTAACTTCATTTTTAATTTATTTTTTTAAGTTTGAATTTTTCCCTTACACTATAAATAAAATACGTCTTTAACCCAATAGTTTTATCTTTCAATAACTTTCATTCATTAGTTTTTTTATATATAAAAACCAAATACGCAGTTATGTTTCTTTTTTTTCTCGACATTTAGAAATATTCTATTGAAAACAAACTTATATTTAAAATAACGGTATGGTGACGAACCGAGCCGGTACCGACCGCGGTACTGGTAAAAGTTTTTGTTTTTATAATTTTCGATCACTGTAAAACACGATTTTATTTTTTTGGTTAGTATCATATGGCTTTTGTGTAATATGTAAATAAACTTCTTTTAGATGTCAAAACTCAGTCTTACAATTTTTTTAATCAATATATCGTGTCGTAATGCATGGTTTCATCCAATAGTTTTATTTATTTGTGGGAAGTACGAGATGTAATTATAAATCCTAAATTCTTAGGGAACATAAATATTAATGTATTCGACAAGATTGGTTGAAAGTGGGGGATGTATTTAACATCTTCTATTCACTTGGGAATAGCCCAGTGGTGTTGATAAGTTTAGATGAAACTTAGGATAGGAGAGGTCAGGGGTTCAATCCCCATGATGTGCAACGTTAGCTATTCAAAAAAAAAATTAACATCTTCTAGACTTATTTGTTTAATTAAAATATATCACATGAACACAATCAAAGCTATTTAGGATTTGTTTTGGCCCTTTCTATACATACATCCCTATAATCTTATTTTCACATCTCTAATATATACTGGCCGTATAAGGTTATACGACTCGTATAGAATGATTTTTCACATAAATAAATGCACTGAAATCTTTTTCTTTTGTTTTACATGTATTCGGGTCGTATAACATTATACGGCCTGTATACATGTGTATACGACCAATATAATGTTATACGGCCAAATGTGTTTATTTTTTGAGGTTTGATCAATTTTTTGGGTTTTAAGATCTGTATACGGGCTGTATAAAGCTATACAACCCGTATATAATTTTTTTTTTTGTGTAAAACCAAACAACCGTTTAATAAATTTTAGTAATTCTTTAGATAACGTTTTCAGTATCCGGAGTTTGTTAGTTTGTTTGTAGCTAGGGTTCAGAATGCTTGAATATGGTGATATTAGAACACTGTACACTGCATGTAAACACAGTGACTTTGTGATTCAAGAATCTTCGAATACGGTATGTACGTTAAATTTCATTAAATGATACTGTTATTCGTCTGTTAACTACTGGATGGAGTCCTTTGGTGGTCTAATCATATCAGCTATGTAAGAGAGAGAGACCTTTAAGTAAGGATCCTACAGCTACATTTGGAAGAAGAAAACTGAATCTCATTTTCCTTTATAGCAGAAGTCGTTCAATTTGATGGTTCTGAATGTAAGATTAAATATATTATGTTTTAATATTTAATCTAGTAGTCATTATAATCATTTACATAATATAGATCAAAATATATAATAACCTATTAAATAATTAGTTTGTAAATATTGATGGACCATATTACCCTTATTAACTAATTAGGCTTCCTCTTGGATACTTATATAAGGAGACTTATGTAGAGGTTCTAAGGTTAGACACATAACCTAATTCTCATAACATCATAATCTGCTTCTTCTCCATAACTGATACCCTTTTCGGTTTCATCATTTACCATCATCAGTTTGCACCCTAAGGAGGAACTAGATCACACTGACAAACATGTCGAGCTCGATGGCGTCATCTCTTACTGGATTCTCCTCTGCATTGTCTGCTGTAACAAGTATGTTTTCATGTTTTCCATTATGTTTAAACAAAACTGATCAACATGTGGTATCAGAGCATATGTTGATTAGTCAGTTCTGTTTTCGTATGCATCACTTCTGGGATAGAAATCTGGAAAACGGAATTTTAAAAGCCTAATACAATTCACAGCATGGTTTCGAGTCCTTTATGAAGTCATCGATATCATTGTTTTTGAAAATTTAATTGGTTTATTATATGACTCGAAACCAATATGGTTAAAGTTCATGTCCGAAATCTGTTTAGAAGCCTTAATTTTCAGGTTTCGGGTTCCAGAATTATGTTTTATTTTTAGGGTTCATTATATGTTCTTAGGAAAATTCGAAAATTCCTTATGTTTTGGAATATGATTTGGATTATTGAGTGTTTTTCCATGTTTTGATCTGTTTTAACTCTTAAAATTTCGAAAAAACTGTTATTAGATCAACAGATAAAATTTTTGAAATATTTGATAAAATTAGATCATCAATAAAAGAGGAAACCATATCTCAAAATCCCTCAGAATTTGAATTTTCAGTTATGCTTTCACAACAACAGTTGTTAACAGGAGTTTCGAGATTTTTTTTAACGACTCGAGACCAAGATCTCGACTCGAGACCACAAGGTCTCGATCGAAATCATAAGTGTTCTCAAATCTTTACAACTCGAGACAACGATTTCGACTCGAGATCATAAGGTTTCGACTCAAGACCACTGAGGTTTCGACTAAGGGCTTCAATCTTCACAACTTGAGACCATGGTTGCGACTCGAGACCTCATCAAGGAGTCGAGATCTCATAAAACACAGTAGTCGAGACCATGATTACGACTCGAGACACTGAGGTTGCGACTCAAGACCTTAATGAGTCAAGACCTCATAATATTACAAGATGAGTCGAGACTTGACTCGAGATCTCACTCGAGCTCTCATAACTGAGTCGAGATCTCACTCGAAACCTCATTATTTTAGGCTCCGCCCCGAACCCCGTGCGAGGGCATGCTGTCCCCCTGCACCCCCCGCGAACTCACCGCGGAGTTTGATCTGCGCTAACAGCTGGTTTGCTATTAAATATTTGGTTTTTGTAAATACTTAGTTAATTAATCAGAATCAGATAATGTTTTACAAAACCAAAATGGCTTAACTTGAATGAGCTTCCGATGTATCATTTCTAGCCAAAGCTGATTTGATACATCTACTTATCATTCAAGTATTACGAAAGCTATGTTAAGTGTGCATTACAAATGTGAATGTCTTAATATATGGCCAAAGTTGATTTAATTCATTCATGTATAGCATACTCAACAAGTGCAACTAAAGTGATTGTTTCATTTCTGGCCAAAGCTGATTTGTCACAAACACCTTGCACACATGCTTAAATGATTACACTTCTGGCCAAAGCTAATTTGTCTTTGTTTAAGTAGAATTTTAACTAAATCTATTATTTTAATGTTAGTAATTGACAATATCACAACTTCATAATGTAAAATGGTCATTATTTATGCCTTCCTTAGTATAACATGCCCTTATATCACATTAGGACTTCTTCCTTAGTATCATAACTTGCTTATCTTATTTCCACTATCAACACCCAATTGCGGGATTCCACCTTTGACTGGTGATAACTTTGCTGCATGGAAGGATGCTCTCATGCTTACACTTGGATTGCTGGACTTTGACTATGCTCTAAGAGAGAATAAGCCAGCGGACCTTACTCCACAAAGTACTGCTGCTGAGCAGTTGACTCATGAAAAATGGACTAGGTGTAACCGCATGTCTTTCATGTTCATGAAGCAGTCCATAAGCAATGCAATCAGAGGAGCCATTCCTGATTCTGAAGATGCTAAAACCTACTTGGCTTCTGTGGAGGCGCAGTTCAAGGGGACGTCTAAAGCACACGCTAGTACCCTTATTCTCAAGCTGGTGACAACTAAGTATGATGGGAGGAGTGACATTCGCGAGCACATCATGATGATGAATGACATGGCCAATAAGCTGAAGCGGCTGGAAATGGAAATCAGTGATGGTTTCCTCGTTCATTTCATCATTACTTCGCTTCCTTCATCCTTTGAAGCATTCAAGATCAATTACAACACTCAGAAGGACAAATGGACGATGAGTGAGCTGGTCGTTATGTGCGTACAGGAGGAAGAGCGTATGAGGATGGATCGCATTACTAATGTTGCTAACTTCACCACCTCCAATTCTAAGAAGAGGAAGAACAATCATCAGAGGAAGGATGCTTCAAAAGTCCAAAGGCCAAATCCTAATGCAAGTGCACCTTCCAGCTCTAAGAACTCCTTAGGCAGAATCCACTGCAAGTTCTGTAAAAAGGCAGGACATATGCAGAAGGAATGCCCTGACTTTAAGGAGTGGCTGGCTAATAAAGGTAACGATTATTTTATGATACTTGAGTCCTGTAATTTAAATGTTCCTTCTAATTCTTGGTGGTTTGATTCTGGTTCTATGGTTCATGTTACCAATTCAGCTCAGGGATTCCTTACAATCCGGAAGCTGGAAAGAAACCAAATAACGCTTAAGGTTGGGGATGATCGAGAATTAGAAGTGAAGGCCATTGGAACATTACAATTATTTATAAAAACTAGTTTATGTATTAAACTTTATGATACCTTATATGTTCCTGAGGTAATTCGAAACCATGTATCAGGACTAAAGTTAGACATGGACGGTTTTATTGTTTCCCATAGTCATCGCAAACTCTCTATCCTCTATGATTCTGTTCTTTATGGTACTGGTATTCTGGATGGTGGTCTCTATAGATTAGAACTAGATGCTAATTTTTCCAAATCTTTGTTGTCATATAACATTAATGAATCACTCACAAAGATGAAAGAGAAACAAGACTTAGAGACTTCGTCCATGTTGTGGCATCAACGTTTAGGCCACATCTCAAGAGAACGATTAAATTGTCTCGTAAAGATGAAAGAGAAACAAGACTTAGAGACTTCGTCCGTATTTCTTCATTGGCGCCCACCGATCTAAACTCTCCACAACAATCACGTCCTTCGTTCTACCGTAAAATCTAGGATTTGTGTTTTTGAGAAATCTGCACTCGAATTTGTTTCAGATCTGAAACTCTCTTTTTTAGCAATAAAACTCAGATCTGGATCTGAAACTCGATCTTTATTCACGATTTAAACTCAGATCTAATGAGATGATGTTGTTATCTTTTTTATCATACAACGTGAGATCCATGGCCACCATAGTTTTTCGTGAAATCAAGACCTCGAATCTGGGAAAGAGGTTTTCTACATCAAGATCTGTAATGTGAACTATGTTTTTAAAATCATATTTCATAGCATTCATCTCTAATGAGGTAAAAGCAAGTTTACAAGTGGTAAGGCATGACGTACAAGTGTGGGTTGCACAACCCTTTTGTTTCTTACATCGAATCCCTAAATCCCATCATGATATTACAATTGTACACCTGTTGGTGAAAGGTACAAGTTACGATGCGTGCTGTACCTGCTAGCTAAAGGTACAAGTGTTGATAGGCAATGTACAAGCATGTTTTGCAATGGGTAGTCACAAATATCCAAGATTAGATGTATACAGCTGTAAAGTAGGGGGTGTTGGACATGAGGGGACCACTCCATTGTAATATCCATCATCATATACAAGTATTACTAACGTGGATGGCTCAAAAACAAGAAACCAACAACCACCGTTTTATCAGTGATTACTAGTTCAAACTCTCCGGCGCATGATTTACCCGCGCACAACTCACACGCAATAGCTTACTGTACCGGTGAAGACCTACACGCGCATGCATGCGGACACAAACCATGCGCAGGCTTCTCTAAGTACTATCCGCAGGGACTCGCCTCCGGCTGCTGCTTGTAACTGATCTCACTCGTCGTCTCCGGTGCGCTACCATTTGGCTCAACCACACTAGTGAATAGCTACACGCGCATGCGGACATAAACCATGCGCAAACTTCTCTAAATACGAGTCGCGGGGACTCTCCTTCGGCCGAATAAATGTGGAAATTTTGGGAGCCGGGTTTTGAACCTGCGCCCCATGCAGCACGATGACCTTATGCCTCTGAAGCCATGCGCAACATTTGATCATGACCCAACTACCATGCGCGACCAATCTTACTCCGCACATCTCCGGCAGACTACCATCTTGGTCACGCCACCCAATGCCTCCGCCACCATGCACGGTGGGACACGACGCCGTCACCATGCGCCACCATCACACTCCGCCACCATGCGCGGTGGGACACGACGCCGTCACCACGTGCAACCATCTCATTTCGCCATCAACTAGCTGACACTTGAAATGAAGCATCATTAGTCTGCGTGACCCGATTCACGCAGCCAACACCCATGCCACTAGTTTCTGCGCGACGTACATACACAGGAGACACTTGTAAGTCCTAAACCTCCTCTAAATGCTCTCATGGAAACTCCAAACCCACATAAACATTTATGATAAAAATATATATATTTAAAAGTGGGCAACATGAGCTCTGTCGAGCTTAAAAGTCTCTGCCTTTATTTTTAATATCGGGGAAGGAAATAAAAATGCATGTGACTTTATGTATTTTGTTTTCACATGTGTTTTTTTTTTCAAACTTGCGCAACCACTTACAAGTTTGCACACAAATTACCCCTTCGATATTAGACTAAGGACATTTCTTATGCTTTTAGCAATTGACACTAACCAAGTTAGAGGACCCACTACCTTGTCATAAATCAAAATATTAACCGACAGAAATGGGTACAACAGAATTTATTTCGAGAAAATAGTTATTCTCATTACAATAAAGAGATTTCTAGAAATAATATAAAACAAGGTTCATAACTATCCTCGCCATCACGCTAACGTTTTCAAACAAAATATTGATATTTGGATTTATCACAAGTAAAAAGTGTAAACGGGATTTTATGATTGCCATACATGCATATGTCCATATGAGCATGTAAGTCGCCGGTTGGCGCATGCCCCGTTACTTATGAGCACGCGAGCCGCCCACGCTGGCGCATGCTCCTTTACTTATGAGCACGTAAGTCGCTCACGCTGCTCATTTCATAAGGTCCGCCGATACCGCCTGTGCACAATGGGGACAATCCCCACCTGCGCGTGACAACCTCCAACACGCGCGACACAAAGACGTCCACCGCCACACGCGCTTTGCACCTCGCGCATGGTGAACAAGCTTCACCACCTCGCGCGCGGGTACATGCCCTATACATTGCGCGCGGTGAATAAGTTCCGTCAGTGCCTCGCGCGCCGGACATGATTTAACCTCGCACGCGGTGAACTTCTGCCACCTCGCGTGCGTCGGACATGCTCTACCAGAGGATGACATCCGCTCTCGCGTAGAGCAAGACAGTTCAACGCGTGATATCCTACTCCACGCCATTGAAGTCATTAGCATGATGATGGTCCATCAGAGATAGCGTAGTAGGGGTGGCTAGTTCGCCAGAAGTGGGCGGCGCATGACAGTGGTCTGACCGAAGTCATGGTTTTTTAATTTTCGTACCGGAAATAACACTATATAAAAGAGTTAGCTTTGTTCTTTCATGCTAAAAGTTGTGTATTTTCCACACCACATTTTATATACTAGCATGTACATGGCTACAATAATGAGTAAAATGAATACACGTCAAATGAAGTTTTGACTTTAGTAGCATGGTGGTCACCATGATGTCATACAATAAAACACAATTTAACTGTTATGTTAAATGAAAGCTGAAGTGTTATGATTAAATGAAAGACTACATATGAACGTGTTCCATCTTTATAAACTTCTTACATGATGTGCATTTATATGCAAGAGTATACACTTGTTAGTAATTTATAGTCAATATTTTCAATGCTACTAACGATTATTTAGCAGCAATAAACCCGTCATGGCATAAATCCCACTACAATCAAAGAATGGTTGCCTGTTTCAAAAATAGACATGTGTTACAGGTATTATCTTCTGATACAATCCTTTAAATACGAGCACGCCGGTCTCCATACGAGTTTGCCGCTCTTTTACATACGAGCATCTCAGCCCCCATGCGAGCCTGCTGCTCCACTTATGAGCACGTAAGTCGCCATACGCGCATGCTCTTTTACATACGAGCATGTAAGTCGCCACGCGCGCATGCTCCTTTACTTACGAGCGAGCACACATGCACCATACGTGCATGCTCCTCTACATACGAGCACGTAAGTCGCCATACCCGCATGCTCTTTTACATACGAGCACGTAAGTTGCCACGCGCACATGCTCCTTTACTTACGAGCGAGCACACATGCGCCATATGCGCATGCTCCTCTACATATGAGCATGTAAGCCGCCATACGCGCATGCTCTTTTACATACGAGCACGTAAGTCGCCACGCGCGCATGCTCCTTTACTTACGAGCGAGCACACATGCGCCATACGCGCATGCTCCTCTACATACGAGCACGTAAGTCGCCATACGTGCATGCTCTTTTACATACCAGCACGTCGGTCTCCATACGAGTCTGGGGTTCTACATACGACCATCTCAGTCTCCATGCGAGTCTGACGCTCCTCTACATACGAGCACGTAAGTCGCCATACGCGTTTGCTCTCTTACATACGAGTACGTAAGTCGCCATGCACGCATGCTCTATTACTTATGAGCACGTAAGTCGCCATGCGTGCAAGCTCTTTTACATACCAGCATGTCGGCCTCCATACGAGTCTGGTGTTCTACATACGATCATCTCAGTCTCCATGCGAGCCTGACGCTCCACACATGAGCACGTAGGTCGCTATACGCGCATGCTCCTTTGACACATAAGCACGCCAGTCTCCGTGTGAGACTGTTGCTCTACATACGAGCATGCAAGACGCTATACGCGCATGCTCCTTTAGATATGAGCACGCCAGTCTCCAGGCGAGCTTGCTGCTACACATTCAAGCACGCTAATCTCCATGCGGCCCTGTTGCTTTACATACGAGCGTGTGTGTCGCCCGCGCGCGCATGCTTAGCCATATATGAAAACGCTTACAAAACAAAAATTGTGCTACAAATGCACGCACCACTTTGGGTATACGCAAAAACACATTGGCTAAAATAAAGTTTCACTTACACCTACAATCTTCAAGACAAGCCACATCTCCTTGCTTCACGCCACATTGTTGTTGTGGCACACCGAAGGATTAGCACAACCTCGAGTTTCCACTTCATTATCCTGACGCAACTTTATGCCAATTCTCATTTGCGATAACCTGTTCAAAGTGGATTAACACGTGCAAATATTGTAGACAACAATTTACACAGATTCAAAAACTATATATATACGTATGCTTCATGGCCTAAGACACGCGCACCATGCGAAGTCACCAAAAGGTGAATATTTTAGAGTAACCACACGACTGTGTGCGCACTGCTAAAGCTGGGCCACACTCGAAAATCATCCGAAGGGAAGACACTCATCCAGTCTAGAATTCCACCCACTTGCCTTCCGCGCATGGGAGCAACACTAGACTTGGGGGGACCTGAAGGGGTATGGTCCCAAATACTACATAAGTCATACGCACATTGGGCCCTAACCACACTCAACCGTCAAAAACTCAGCCAATTCCAAGACTCATGCACAAGACCTAACCACGTACGCGTAACCATGACAAGCTCATGGTAATGCGCCAGTACAAATAGCAACTGCCTGCAACCAATCAGCGTGCGCCAGGTTTGCCCAACCAATATCATGTAATATTCACCGCTCCATTATCTCTACTCACAGCGAAAGACAGACGCAACAAGCATGGCCAACAACTTTCCCGCACCCGGGCGACAGGTAAGCCTAAAACTCAATCTTTACTTTCGAGCACTCCTAACAATTCTAGTACTCCTACCACGCTTGCACGCGGGAGCAGCATTAGACTGGGGGACTTGATGGGGTACGTACTAGACCCGACCCGAGCGGTCGGACTTCCCGTTAGTTGTTGCTTTTATATTAATTATTTATTATTGTTGCTTACTAACCCAACCGCGAGGCCCAACGCGATGTAGTTTCCCCTATATAAAGAGGTGTTCACCTCATTATTAGGGTAGAGGAAATGGAGCCGCCACACTTTTTGTTACTGAAAACAGGGGATTCTTTCCCCTACCAGTCATCTCTACAGCTCCACTTTCTTCTCTTCTCTATTGCTGATCTAGGTTCAAGAGGAAGAACAAGGCGTGATTCTCACCCACTCAGAGAAATCGGTCCAATCATCCCGGCGGTGATTCCGTGTTTCTTCAGATGAAGTCTTACCTCCTCTCGATTTCTCTGATTTTGGAACGTGTGTCAAATGTCTTAAAGGTAAAATGACATTAGCGAATAAGAAAGGTGCCACTAGGAGCTCTAATTTATTAGAACTCATTCACACTCACATTAGTGGTCCCTACCAAATCGCTGGCATAACAGGACATACTTCATTTATCACTTTTATTGATGATTATTCTCGTTACATGTACTTGTATCTTATTAAGGAAAAGTCTGAATCTCTTACAACTTTTAAAGATTATAAGGCTGAAGTTGAAAAAGCAATTAGATCGTCAGATTAAAGTTGTGAGATCAGATAGAGGCGGTGAATATTATGGAAAACATACTGATGTGGGTCAAGCTCATGGTCCATTTTATGAGTTTTGTAAGGGCCAGGGGATTGTGAACCAATACACCATGCCTGGTACACCTCAGCAGAACAGTGTCGCTGAAAGAAGAAACCGTACCCTTCTGAACATGGTACGCAATATGTTAGCCAACACTAATTTACAATTATTCCTCTGGACAGAAGCGTTAAAAGCAGTTGTTCATATACTCAATAGAGTTCCTTCTAAGTCTGTCCCTAAAACTTTATGAACTTTGGGCAAGAAGGAAACCGAGTCTTAAATATATGAAAGTAAGGGGCTGCATTGCTGAAGCAAAACTTTACAATCCTTTCCAAAGGAAACTTGACCCAAAAATAGTTACCTGTTTCTTTATCGGGTATCCTGATAATTCAAAGGGTTATCGTTTCTATTGTCCTTCCCATGTCACCCGTATTGTTGAAACCAAGCGTACTGCATTCCTGGAGGATTTCAAGGTCAGTGGGAGCAGTACCAACCCTTACGAAGAATTGCAAGAAGTACAAGACGCGTGGGGGGTGGGGGGTGGGGGGGAGAGACTCGTCGCTTACTATTACTCCGATTACTCCTTTTGTACCCAATGCAACTACTGTACCCGAAGCTACTGCACCAACTCCAAATTTATCTCCACAATTAGAACCCATTATACCTCATGACGAAGGCACATCAAACGCTCAAAACCAAGACAACGCTGAACCCGATAATCCACTCAGGAGGTCATCTAGGCCCAGAAGGCCTACTAATTGGGATGATTATGTTACCTACCTGACTGAAATGGATCCTGGAAAGCTCAATGATCCTATCTCTTACAATGAAGTCATTAGCAGTGATTAGTCTTCTAAATGGAATAAAGCAATGATTGATGAGCTTGAATCCATGAAGAAAAATGACGTTTGGGATTTGGTAGAATTACCCAACGGAGTCAAACCCGTAGGATGTAAATGGGTGTTCAAAACAAAGCTAGATCCGAATGGGAGCGTTGCACGCTACAAAGCGAGATTGGTTGCAAAGGGCTACACTCAGAAAGAGGGAATTAATTATTAAGAGACGTTTTCACCTGTCTCTCGTAAAGATTCATTAAGGATCGTCATGGCCCTAGTAGCTCATCTTGATTTGGAGCTGCATCAGATGGACATTAAAACCGCTTTCCTTAACGGAAACTTAGACAGAGATGTTTACATGAAACAACCTGAAGGCTTTGAACCTGAAGGTCAGGAGCATCTAGTCTGTAAGTTGAAGAAATCCATTTATGGGTTAAAACAAGCATCACGTCAATGGTACCTCAAGTTTGATGAAGTCATGAAGAAACAAGGTTTTATGAAGAATCAAGTGGATAAATGCACTTACCTCAAGATGAGTGGGAGCAACTTTACTATAGTTGTCCTTTACATAGATGATATTCTATTGGCAAGTAATAGTTTAGACATGTTGCATGAGTCGAAGCGGTTACTCTCGCATAACTTCGACATGAAGGATCTCGGAGATGCTTCTTACGTCATTGGCATCGAAATTCACCGAGATAGACACAAAGGGATCTTAGGATTGTCTCTTAAGGCTTACGTAGATCGTGTCCTTACACGTTATAACATGCAAAAGTGCAAACCCTCCGTCGCTCCAGTAGTTAAGGGAGATGTTTTCGGTTCATTCCAGTGTCCGAAAACAGAGGTTGAGAAGGAGCAAATGAGCCAGATACCTTACACGTAAGTAGTCGGGAGCCTGATGTATGCTCAAGTATGTACTCGCCCAGATATCGCTTATATTGCTGGAATGCTAGGACGTTATCAGACTAATCCTGGCCTAGATCACTGGAAAGCAGCTAAGAAGGTACTTCGATATCTGCAAGGGACGAAAGACTATAAACTGACTTATAGAAGAAGTGATCATTTAGAAGTGGTAGGCTATTCTGATTCTGACTTTGCCAAATGCAAAGATGACAAGAAATCCACTTTGGGCTATATCTTCATGTTAGCAGGCGGACCCATTTCATGGAAGAGTCATAAACAACAGTTAACCACAACTTCCACAATGATGGCAGAGTACATTGCTGTTTATAACACAACCTGTCATGGAATGTTGCTTAGAAATTTGATCACTGGACTCAAAATCGTTAATTCCATTTCTAGACCATTGAAGCTTTACTGTGATAACTCAGCTGCCGTTAGTTTTTCGAACAGTAACAGTTCGACTGGAGCTGGTTTATATCTCGATACAAAATATCTGTTCGTACGTGAACGAGTTGAGGAAAATAATCTTTGTATCGAGTATATTAGTACTAAAGATATGCCTGCGGATCCGATGACTAAAGGTCTCTCTCCTAAGGTTTACGAAGAACATGTTCGGAATATGGGATTTAGTAAAGACCTTGTTTAGCATATTGTACTAGCTTATGTTTTATGTTAATGAAATTTCCTCAGTTTGATTTTTTATGTCTCTTAGAATATGTTCAACCGGTACAATGGCATATAGACAAATAAAGTTACAAATCAAACAAAGGGCTTATGCATATTTTGATCATAACGATTAGGTTTTAAATTAAGACTATAGTATGACTAATGGGGGTCCTGAGTCGCATAATGATTCAACGGCTGTATTTCTCTGCTATAGTTCTTGTTTAAAACTAAAATTAGTGTTAACTCCTGATCAGGCTTATCTAATACTCATAGTAAATGATTACTTGGCTAAGTGGGAGAATGTAAGATTAAATATATTATGTTTTAATATTTAATCTAGTAGCCATTATAATCATTTACATAATATAGATCAAAATATATAATAACCTATTAAATAATTAGTTGGTAATTGTTGATGGACCATATTACCTTTATTAACTAATTAGGCTTCCTCTTGGGTACTTATATAAGGAGACTTATGTAGAGGTTCTAAGGTTAGACACATAACCTAATTCTCATAACATCATAATCGACCTCTTCTCCATAACCGATACCCTTTTCGGTTTCATCATTTACCATCATCAGTTTGCACCCTAAGAAGGAACCAGATCACACTGACAAACATGTCGAGCTCGATGGCATCATCTCTTACTGGATTCTCCTCTGCGTTGTCTGCTGTAACAGGTATGTTTTCATGTTTTCCATTATGTTTAAACAGAACTGATCAACACTGAACACTATATAGATTGTCAGATCGAAACCCTAATATGTGAATACTAACTCAAAAAAGGAAATCCTATCTATACGGTCGTATACCATTATACGACCCGTATAAAGCTATATACGATCATGATTGTTTTAACATGGTGTATATAGGCTATATAAGCTTATACAACCTGTATACATTATGTTAAAACAAGATTTTATCATGTATTAATATTAATACCAGTTGTTTTTATGTCCGAGGTGATTATTTATTTGTACAACTTTTTTATTAATATCTTAAAACATAGATGGCTTTTACGAATTAAGATTAATAAATAATCAATAGGCTTTTGTATAATTTATTACGTTTTCAACCTTTCTTAAAAACTTTATCAAGGTTTGATATCGATTGGTTACCAAAGGGGTCGTTCTATTATCATATGGGTTTTAAAAACTGCACGGATATCAACTTCAAAGCCAATTAATTACACAAATGTTGTTTGTGGCTTGGCCCAATTCACATCTTTAGGTACTAAGGTTTAAAAGTTACAAATTTATTGTTTGTAATGGATATTTTGTAATATGTTTGGGGTCTAGGACTAACATTCAGTAATTTTTTTTTCATTTTCTTATATGATGACCAAAATATCCTTTATTAAAAAACTAGCAATTTTACCTGTTGCTTTTTGCGGTGATGCCGAAACATTAAGTAACCCGAATTTATACCGTCTAATGAAAACATATTATATTTGATCCGACTCGTTTTCTAATAAAATTATGTCAACAAGTAGACCAACTAAAACGTCTATTAAAATAAACACAAAAATGTATATATTAGACCTGACTCATCTCCGAAAAAGAAAATTACGTCGGAACGTAAACCAATTTTAATTTATACTGATACGTACATAAAAATGAACATGTAAGAAAATGGTGTTTTTTAAGTTAAAGAATGGCACTGCACGCTGCGGTGCTATTGAAACGTAAGGTAACTCGAATTTATACCGTCTGATGAAAACGTATTATATTTTACTCGGCAATTACCAGAACTAAATTTATGTCAAAACGTAGACCAACTGGAAATATACATAAAAAAATAAGTAGGAAAACGTATTATATTTGTCCTGGTTTATTTCCGAGAAAAATTAAATCGAAATGTAAACCAACTTGAAATTATACGGACACGTACATAAAAATAAGCACGTAAAAACTCAAGGGAATCAAAATGAGATTCTGCAAACCTTTTAGAAGTTTGAGGGAATGTAAGTGTCAATGCTGAAAATTGAGCAAGTAAGGTACGAAAAAAAGCTACTTAAATGTAGCTAAGGGGACGAGAATTGCTATACGTAATAACTTACCTAAACACATAGGCATTGATTGGTTAAGGAGTCGACTTTATTAAATATAAAAAAAATGAAAAAATAGTTTATGACAAGGGTAAGGCGCCACCAGTGCTTTGTGGCTTAAGGGCAATTTTAAGATTTTTGACATGGCGATATTTGATTGGTTGGGGGAAGGGTACTACTAGTACCCTTGGGTGCCCCTTTCCCCCCCTAAGATTTTTAGGAGCCAATGAGGTATAACTCAATTGGAGGGGATGTCAGTGTCGTGGCGGATCTAGAAAATCTTCATAACGGTAACGTTTTATGAAAAAGCGGTAACGAAATAAAAAAAACGTCAATTTTTTTCCAAAATCACATTATCGTCGGAGCGTCAAGCTCTAGCGGAGGCTACCCCTTCCCCTAAGGCAGGTCCGCCCCTGGGGAAGTGGAGATCTGGGTTTGAAGCCAAAGGTCTCAAGTTTAAATCCGATCACAACTGGGTTTTACCATAGTGCGCCTTAGAGCGGCGGGTTTTCTCACAAATTGGAGATGGTGAGTTTAGTCTATCCACCGTCGTCTGTGGTTACAGATGTATAGGGTCACATTTTACAATTAGGTTACCCTAGACAGCCAAGCTTTTATTTTGTTAGGTGTTAAAAGAAAAAGTAAGTCTGTTAGGGAACATTAATTTTCATTAAGTGGTTTTGAACCGAGAGTGACATTTCTTCAAGTGATGGCAATAGGGAACATTAATTTTCATTAAGTGGTTTTGAACGAGAGTGACATTTCTTCAAGTGATGGCAATAAGACCCTCAGTATACTTTAATCATTTTTAATTTCATATAAACGTCACATCACCCTGTTTGTTTCCTTTTTACTTCATCTCATTTTAAGGAAATGGTTTAACCTTGTTATAGCATTCACATCCAAGGAATCATATTATGTGTATGGTGTTTTTAAAATATAAAGAGTATAAAAAATGGTTGTGAGTGAAGGAGGGAGAAAATATTACTGTTCATCTGTATATTTGGGGGGACACTGTTCACCCCCTATAATTTTTTAATATATTTTAAAAATGGTTGTGAGTGGAGGAGAGAGAAAAGGTAGTGATAAATGTATAAAAAAGTATTATTTAATTGAAAAGTAGAAAGAAAATGCAGTGTTTTTTAGTGTAATTTAAGGTGAAAATATAGTGGGATGGATGTGAATGCTCTTAAGAACATTCACATCCATTCCATCATTTTTTTCACCCTTAATTACACTAAAAAAAACTACATCTTCTCTCTCCCTTTTAATTAAATAATATTCTTTTATACCTTTATCATTACATTTTCTCTCTCCTCCACTCACAACCACTTTCAAAATATATTAAAAAATTATAGGGGGTGAACAGTGTCTCCTCAAATATATAGATGAACAGTAACATTTTCTCTCTCCTCCACTAACAACCACTTTTTATATCTATACTATATAATAAAAGAAACTAAATTAGGGACACATGGCATTCATTGGAGCCATCTAATTTTTCTCTTCTACTTAATTATAGATAACTAGGCTATCACCCGGGAACATCCCGGGTTAGGAAAATTTAGTTTTTAATAATAAAAGGTACATAAACAACATTTTGAAACTCGTTATATCTTCTTTCCCGCCCCACAGTAGCTAAAAGGCCGGAACATCCCGACATGTGAATATGAAGGTTGTAAAAGATATTTACAAGATGCCAATTTCATTACTCAAAATGTCATTAGCCAGTAGCTAGAAGGCCGGTACATACATCACAAAATTTGTTCAAATCGCCTAATACATTCACACCCATATTACACCAATATTCTATATTAATGCTTTCCATTTTTGCTATATGCTTTAAGCATAAGAAAGTCTCTCCTTGATGTCTTAGACCACTTTTCACATAAGAGAATTGGGCCCCCTTGAAGATCTTCCCGTTTTTATTTAACCAAAATTTTCTAGTGCGGCCATGACAATACCCATCGCTTTCCTTCTGTTTTTTTTTCAGCTGCATATTCCTGACTTGTAGCAAAATTTCTTTAACCGATGATCAGTTGTGTAGGTTATTCATGTTCAGCTACAGCTACACCCCGATCATCCACCAAATAGCTTTTGTTGTAAGACATGACACCAGGATGTGGTCCATCGTATCCTCCATATACCCGCAACATGTTCTAGCTTATCTAAATATTAAAAAAAGGTAAAAAGAGTTAGAAACATGTACATATAAGAGGTGGCAAATTGGTCTAAACTCCGCAACCTCAATTTTCCAATCTTTACCCACTGTAGCACTGGTTGCAACAGTAATCAAAGCCCGATCCTTTGTTCAAGACTACAATATAATCAATTAAAAAAATTAATCATCTTTAGATAAAAACCTTAGTCATCTTAAAATTTATAAACTATCCAAATCAACAGCAATCAAAGCCCTATCATAGTTGATTGACATCTTTTGAATGCTTTTTACAACCAAGGTACCTAAAAACGACTTTTGCAATAACTACTCATTGTTAGTTCACAAACACTTAATTTTGAATCATTCACTTATAAGCTCCATTTAGCAAATACTAATTTGATAATTCTGTTAAAAAGGTTCAAACCCCCAAATTATATACAAAACTTCAAATTTAAACCCCCAAATTACAATTTAAAAGTTGATTTTAACAATTTAAGCAATAAAAGTGATGAAACAAACACAAACCTCTGATGGATCTCTAAGAGAATAATATGCGCTGCTTTCTTTGGGGGCAGGAGTCACCAATATGCCGTAACCACGATTACCCTCTGTTAGAAACTGTTTAATATGTAAATATACAACCCGTTAGCGTAATTCACCAAGTGTTTTAAGCATCAGGTTCACAGGTTTGGGTAACGGGTCAAAATAGGTAAATTAGTGTCAAATATGGGTACAATAATTATATAAGTTCAATAATAATCTTAGTTTTTCCAGACACAATGATTTAAAGATTGAAATTACAACTTGGGCTACTTTCAACCAGTCTGGCCCGTTTCCTTTTTAGCTGGTAATTTAGTCGACCCGTTCTTTAGGATTAAAAATACATTGTTGACTACTTTCAACCAATCTAGTAGTTTTGTCGACCCATTCATAAGTTGATAACCCTAATAAGTAATGAATGATTATGATATAAACAGATTTACATTGAATGCATCTTCGTCGGTTTTGTCATCCCCTACATATATAGGGAGCACATCTTTACAACTACTTAAACCTGCAAAGACAACATTTGAGTTGGGATATTAAGTTATATAAACAAATATAATTAAAGAAAATAGAAATCAAACTGAAACATTACTAACCAAGTGTTTGTTTTGTTAAGAAATATATGTGTTCATGAACGCTCACCGAACAAAATTTTCTGTTCGTGTTCATTCGTTGAGGAAATGAATGCGCCCGTTTGTTAAATTTAAGTAACGAATGTTCGCGAACACAAACTAATGTTCATGAAAACAAAAGAACATAAATAAGTGTCCATGAACATAGTATATAATACACAGATACTTATTAAGTATTTTATTTGTCAAAAGTTTGAAGTATTTAATTAGAATAAAAAAAATTGAAAACACTAATGAACTATTGTAAACAAACGAAAAGGTTACCGAACATTCACGAACATAAATGAACAAAACAACCTCTATTCATTTTCGTTCAATTAACTAAACAAACAAAATTTATTTTCGTGTTCGGTCATTAATTAAACGAACGAACACAAAGAACTTACGGTTCACGACTGTTCTCTAAACGTTCAGTTTGTTTGCAGCCCTATTAATGTGTGTGATACAAAACTGAAAGCAAGTTTGAAATATTAACCTCATTGATCATTGGGACAAATTTCCTTCGTTAACCTATGTTAAATAAAATAATAAGATTTAAATGACCTGAATATATGGAAAATGGTTGGATTCACATAGTTACGCAAAAAAATATAATTCGGTACCTCAGTGGTATGATCAGCTGCTGGAGACTGAACCGGACACATTATGTCCATCCCATGACTACCAGCATAATATAGTTCTTTCAGTCCTACAAACTTGCGTACCTGAAGAAAGATAGCAAAATGATACATATAAGTATCCAACCAGAGAGTTTAAGTAAAGTATTGGTAAAACAAAATACTTTTTAAGTACCCTTTCACGGCTCCTGCCACTAATAATTGCTGTCGGAAAGCATTTTGCTACATTTCTAACAGCAACACGCATCTGTTTACAAGATAGAATATCAAACATAATTCTAGCCAAATTAAGATAACTAAGAATTTAAGATTCTCACAGCATTAGACATGAAGGCATGATCCGGATTGTCGACAATCGGGGACAGTGTCCCATCATAATCTAGAAACAATGCAATCCTCTTCCCCTTCACGTTATTCACAATCTGTTCAATGGACGTAAGCGCAGATGGATACTTAAGCTGCACAACAAAACAATAACAGAAAAATTAGTATCTGGTTTCGGTCAAGTACTAAAGAGGAGCATGTTAAGAGAAATACCATCCAATTGTGGTAAGCCCGCATCATTCGGTGAAAACTCATTGCCTTTATATTTCATTATATTCCGCGGGGGAAGAAGATTTCATGGCATCCAACCAGCTAGTAGAAAGAACGTCATCAAGTAGAAAGAAAGTCAAAACACGTAGATTATCATATATATGGACAAGAGCTAAGAACATAAACAGATCTGAACAATTCATGTGTAAAATGCATTGAATCAAGTCAACCGAAGAAAGTCAATGATTGCATACTATAAATCAACCAAAATTATAAATTTACATTGCAAAATTATGATGCTTGTGGCTGCATCCCCAGGTCTATATAGTAACCAGCAATGCTTGGCGGATCAGCAATATTAGCATCGTCAACTACACATTTAAGTAAACAATAACAAATTTATATAACCTTTCTAATCTGGGCTAAAAATGCTAAAAACTGAATACCCAATTCGATTCTAATCAAAAACTCGATTTAAAATCAATAAATGACCACTATATTCAAAGAATCGCTTAACATGATTCTGAAAATAAAAATAACACGAAAAACATCAATGTCAAACATCATAAGAATAATCACGAGAAAGAACCATTAACGTGGATGAAAGAATCGGCGGACAAGAATGAGACTGCTCAGCATCACACAATGACACAAAAAAAAAACCATCAGATTTGGGCCTTATCCAAAAAATCAACAAAACCGTATAACATCAAACCCCAAAACCTCAAAATTAGGGTTATAAGTGAATAAAGCGGCAATTCAATTATGTAAAACAACTATATAATATAAACAAAGAAAAAACAATTTCTACAATTTAACAATTATAATTCATAAAAATTAATGAAATTAGGGTTAGAATAAAAGACAACCTGTTCAGCCTAAACACGACATCTCCTAACACAATAACAGACCCAAAATCATCCAAAACTATTGCCAGATCTAACCCTAGATCTCTGTCGCACATCCTTCAACACATATCTGAACAAATTCATCATTCGAAAGGTTTTATTAAAATCAAACACAATAAGCAAAATAAAACTCCAAAACTTACCATTAAAATTGGACTTGCTCAGGATCAACTTGTCGGAACCCTAGCCTTCACTGCTGGAGGCGGCAGCTAGGGCATTCTATCCACAGATCTGTCACAAAAAAAGCCACACCAAGAACAAAAAACGAAGATGAACAGAGGAAGATTATGATGAATTTTTATAAAAATATTGATTTCAAAATTGCAAGGTTTTACCTGTTTGTTCATAAACCGCATCGCCATGAAATTAGGGTTTCTGGTCTAGATTGTGACCGAACAAACAATACTAAGCCGAATCGTTAGAAATCTTGAGCGTTTCCACTAATCGCAATGAAGAAATCTGATTTGTGATGGAAGTGTAGGAATCACAACAAAGAAAACTGATTTGTGATGCAGGTGTTGGCTTTTCGCTAGTAGGGTTTGTGATAGAGGCGTAGGAAGAGGAGGTGTTGAATGAAAGGAATGAGTGATCTAGAAAATTAGGTTAATTAAGGAGTATATATACCCGGGTCACACAAATCGGGTATGGTTGTTGCCATTCGGATCCCGTGTAAAAACATAAGGTTTCCCACATTTTCCCGCCAAAAATCCATTGTGGTTGCACCATCACTTGACACGTGTCCCACATCTAATTTATTTATTATATATATAGATTAATATTAATTAAAAGATAATTATAAAATTAAATTTAATATAAATTTAAACAATTCGTATAGAAGATAATATAATATTTTGAAATATTTATTAGATTTCAAAATTATCTATCCTGAAATTAAAAAAAGAGCTACACTAAATATAAATTAATATAATGTAAATGATTGATTTATTTTATTAAACTAAAGTAGTTAAGGGTAGAACTTATATCAAAAACTAGGTTAGAACCCCGTGTATTACACGGGTTGAGTAAATGTAATTTTATATATTAAATAATAAAAAGTTATATCTTTGTAAACCCCGTATATTGTACAGATTAAATAAATGTAATTTTATGTATCAAATAATAAAAAGAGTTATATCTTTAAAAACCATCACTCCATCCATCATATATCGAGTATATTCGTTCGTTTTTTAAAGATATAATTTTTTATTAGATTCATTCAACCCGTGTAATAAAAGAGGTTTTTTAAAGATATAATATTTTTATTATTTACTACACAAAATTGCATTTAAGCAACTCGTGTAATACACTGGGTTTTTAAAAATATAATTTTTTTATTATGTGGTATATAAAATTAGATTTATTCAATCCGTATAGTACACAAGGTTTATAAAGATATAACAAGATATAACTTTTTACTGATTGATATATAAAATTACATGTGCTCAACTCATACAATACATGAGGTTCTTAAAAATGTAACTTTTTCATTATTTAATATATAAAATTAAATTTACTCAAACCGTACAATACACAGGGTTCTTAATGATATAACTTTTTTTATTATTTAATATATAAAATTACATTTATTCAACCCATGTAATAAACGAGGTTTTAAAAGATATATTGTTTTATTATTTGGTATATAAATTACATTTATTCAACATGTGTAGTGTAATACGAGGTTTTTAAAGATATATTTTTTATTATTTGGTATATAAAATTACATTTATTCAACCCGTGTATTACACGGGGTTCTAACCTAGTTCTTTATATTATAAAAACTACACTCATAGATTTTAGTGGGTTGGATATGAATGCTCTAACTCTACCTCTCACCCACCATTTTTTAATTATTTTAATATTAAATATTTAAATTAAAAACAAAATAAATAATAATAATATCATTTCATTAACTTCTTAGATAAAATAAACAATTATAATATATATTTTTTTTTGAAAATAACAATTATAATAAATGATATTAATTTCTTATTCATTTTTGCATATATTAACATGTTAACCAATGGAGATTTTAACACCCCTTAACATGAGAAGAAAGTAATTTAAAAGACATTTTAGCTTGCCATGTGATTTTTAACACCAATTAACTTAGAGTACAACTCAAAACCTAAATTGAATTATTACTAGGCAACAATTGGGTAGCTGAAATTCTATTTGTGGAATGTGCTTATTTTTAAAGTGGCAATAGTTAATACGTAGTTCTTATCATTTGTCTATAGTTGACACCTGGTTCTCTCTCTAGAGCTACGATAATTTTATCCATGGTTATAAAATTTGATAGGCGTTTTTTAGTCGGATGAGTGGGGAGTTGAGAGTACTCAGTCTAGGCGGAGAGTACTCGGGGAGTACTCGGCATGTTAAATTATAAAGAAATTAGTTTTCGAAAATTAGATATATGTCAAATAAAATAAATTTACTAATATTTATAACAAAATACATGAAAGTTATATTCATTCTTTAATATGATAGGCATGTAAATTATGTTTTATTTTATTTTTTTAAAGTCAAACTCGGCTTGAGTTGACATACTAGATCCAATTATGGCTGAGGTTGACCACGTTTAATCGTTTCTGAGTGATTATGCGTAGTTGAAGAAACTTGTCTTGGCAACCTACCTTGGAGCGATTACTCGGATAGTACTCAGACTTGGAAACCTTGTTCTACAACCATAATTTTATCTAGTTATAACAGAAATGTAAATTCAAAAAATGTTTTATCTAGTTACAATATTTTTTTTTATTTGGATAATCTAGGGTTTAAAACTCATACATACATAAGCGGATTCAAGAACTTTTTGCACAAGGTTCCTTTTAATTTATATTCACTAATTCTTATTAATTTTTTCCCAATCATACAAACTTTTCACTATTTTTTTCTAAATCAAGGGGTTTTCAGGAATCCCCATAACACCCCTCGATCCGCCTCTAATACTTTGACATTAAATTTTGTAGTATTGTGACTAAAACTTAGGTAAAGGGACGTAACGAAATCTAAAGCGGTCGCCTCTTTTGATAACTTATTTGTCGTGTGTCGTTTGGATTGTATTTTGTATACGAATTGAAAGCGAAGTGATATAATGTTAAGTAAATGCTCGAGTGTACACTAGCGACCTGTCAACAACATTGCCTCAAAGTTGTTATTCAATTGATACACGTTTCTATTATAATACAATTAGTTCGCTTTATGTTTAATCATAAACTATTATAATACAATTAGTTTGCTTCATGTTTAATCGTAAACAAATATCTTCTAGATGTTTGCTTTTCTATTAATTTAATTTAAAAAACTTATTTATTATTATTATTATTATTATTATTATTATTATTATTATTATTATTATTATTATTATTATTCATCTTTTTATTAGATGTTATTTTATTATTTACTTTCAGTGTAAATTTATAATCTACTAGTTATTTTCATCCCGTGCGTTGCGACGGGACTCAATGACTACAAAAGGCGTGTCAGCAACGGTAAACAGATACTGAATATCAAAACATAAATAAATGACGTGGTAAGGTTAGTCACTCCGTCATAAAAAAACGATTTTAAATAACATAATATATAATAATAGGGCCCACACGTCCTACACGTTGGAAATTCGGTTGTTTTTAGTTCACTTATTACGTTGCTAACACGTTAAAATATGGATGAGCACGGTACCGGTAACGGCAGCGAAAGTACCGATCCGGAAAATCATCGAAATTAGGTACCGGCACCGAAAATGCTCGGTACAATACGGTATGGTATTTGAAGGTAAAAATCAATAAATAAATGTATGGTGCTAGACCGGTGTCGAACCGAAAGTAACGATTCTGAAAACGCCAAATGGTGGGTACCAAATTGGTACCGAAAATGATTTGGTATAGTAAATTTGATACCGATACGATACCGGTTCGTTTACAGGATTTGATACGATTTGCTCATCAATATTCTAAATATCCAAGTTAATTTTAAAGGCTACAATTCATTCATTACAGAAAAAGACAAAAAAAAAAAAGCAAAATGAGTTGTTGTGTATATAAAAACTCATTTAAACGAAATAAAGTTTACTTACTGTGTGTATGAAAAGTAATCTAAACGGTGCAATTACTTGCATTGTTGCGTTGCTACAGGATTTGATGAGCTCGTTACCAACCGTTACCGAAATCCCCAAAAGTGGGTACCGGTACCGAATATACCTAGTATGGTACTGTTCGGTACTGGTCGGTACAGGTACGACACCGGTATTTGAGGGTAAAAACCGATGAATACCTGTGCAGGACCGGTACCGAAAATACACCGGTTTGATAAATTTAAGACCGATACCTATATCCGATACCATTTTAAATAATTCTAGAATTACTGTTCATTCAACTTCTTTTTTATTATATATAGATTTAAGCATCCTCTCTATTTTTGTTGAACCTATTTCCTATATATCCTAATATTGAATTTTCTTATATATATATATAGGGTAGGGATATGGTAAAAAGTGTCTAAAATGTAAGAAGGGTAAGAAGTGTTTTAAACCATTGGATATTTGATCTAATGGTTGAGATCAATAGGGTATAAAAATGTAAATTGTGTTTTAATTAGAGGGACCTTATGTAAAATTGAAGGGCAATTGTGTCTTTTTCAATGTTTCAAATATGGTAACCGTATTCTACACAACCAAAAACACCTACATTCACTCCTTTTTCCTTAATTATAGGAATTAATTACCAAGATCTAAATCGGAAGCCTCTTTGTTTTATATAAGATTCAATGCGTGGTGTTTTACGTTAAGAAGAACTGTAATCAGATTCATGGCGTAGTGTTTTATCTGGAGACATTGTTCATGGCGTGGTGTTTTATCTGGAGACATTGTTCATGGCGTGGTGTTTTATCTGGAGACATTGTTCATGGTGTGGTGTTTTATCTGGAGACACTGTTCATGGCGTGGTGTTTTAAACATCTGGAGACATTGTTCATAGCGTGGTGTTTTATCTGGAGACATTGTTCATGGTGTGGTGTTTTATCTGGAGACATTATTCATGGCGTGGTGTTTTATCTGGAGACATTGTTCATGGCGTGGTGTTTTGTCTCCAGATGTTTAAAACATCACGCCATGAACAATGTCTCCAGATAAAACACCACGCCATGATTCAAGTCATGGTGTTTTATCTGGAATCCCAAGCAACCTTCTATGAATATAACACTATACAACTTAATAGAACCCGTTTCATACCAAACATTATATAAAACAAACTTTATCAAATAACTCATGTTTTTTCATGAAAAAAAATATAGATGAAATCCATGAAAACACAATAAGTTTTATTGTATATTTTTCCTCAACGCAATCTGTATATAAACCACACCATACAAACAATTGTTTTATGCAATAAAACACCACACATGAACCTGTATCGCTTTCTTCCATTTGTGATTTTCGTAATGAAAAAATTGCTCCAAAATTGCAGAGAAAAAAAAATACTTTTGAACCTGAATTAATGAACGAAGATGATATAATACTAGTTAATGATTGATTCTGATGATATAATCTCCTAAATTAACTCCAAAACAGTTACACACAATTAATTGATAAGAAAAGGTAAATTACTAATGTACCCTTTTGAATTAATTAAGAAGAGGGACACTTGTCATTCCAAGATTATTTCTTACACTTCTTACAAAAGTCCCACTTTTTACAGGATCCTCTACCTATATATATATATATATATATATATATATACATAGGGAGCCGCTAAAATAGGAACCACCTCCAATTGTAAGAACCATGAGAACCAATATCAACCAATCAGAATAAGCCAACAAAAAGAGTGTTTTGATTATTTACTATAATTGTCTAATCACTATCTCTCTTCATTAATGGTTGCACACTTTTTTATCATTCGTCTCTCCTCTCTTTTCTATTTTAAATTGAACTTCATCTTCTTAATTCATCTTTCTATCTTCTCGAGAGAAAATCCAACCTGCAACATCTAACAAAAATCTCTCATCACTTTAAAATTCAACTACATCTGCTATTATTCATCTCTCTCATCGGTGCCCCCTGTTTTCGCCACCGTCTCCTCCGCCACCATCACCGTCTCCTCCACCACCGTTCAGTGGGAGTCTTTTGCGACAGCCGCGGTGGTTGGTGGGAGTTGTGTAAAGGCGGAAGGCGGAGAGAGAGAGAGAGAGAGAGAGAGAGAGAGAGGAAGCTGTATAGATAGAGAGAGTTAGACGAGAGAGAGAGAGAAAACGGTGAAAGAAAGGAGCCGGCCACCCTGCTATGGTGGCACGGCGGCTGACAGGCAACGGAGCCGTCACTCCGGCAGTCCAATAACGTCGATGTCAGCGGTGGTGGTGTTTTTCCTTTGTTTCTAGATCACTGATTCCTCTCAAGTGTCTGAGATGCTTGAAACCGGTAGAGCCCAGCTCGACCGAAGTTTTCATCAATTGAAAAGTAAGTGAGTTTTTTTTTTGTGCAATTTGGGCATGATATGTTTTGAAATTTGAGATTGCAGATTTACTAATTTAGTTTTTTTTTTTTTTTTTTTGAAATAGGTATAATTTATCTTGAATTTTGAGATTGGATTGCAAAATTACTAATTTAGGTTGTTATTTTTTAATTGAGATTGGGTGTGATTTATATTGAATTTTGAAATTGGATTTGGATTGCAGAGACGGTGTATCATTCAAGTGGGATGTTGAGTAACTTGAATTCAAGCTGGACATTGAAGCCGCCATTGGCTTCGGCTCGGTCTCGGTTCGAGACTTGCGGTTCGGACTCGGTTTGAGTTGGTAGAATGTAGTGTAAAAACATAAAACGTAAAACGTAAAACGTAAAAGGTAAAAATTAAAACGTAAAAGGTAAAAGGTAAAACGTAAAACGTAAAAACGAAAAAACGCAAAACGCAAAACGTAAAACGTAAAAATCGTAAAACGTAAAAACGTAAAACGTAAAACGTAAAACGTAAAACGTAAAACGTAAAAGGTAAAACGTAAAACGCAAAACGTAAAAACGTAAAAACGTAAAACGTAAAAACGTAAAAACGTAAAAAACGTAAAACGTAAAACTTAAAATGTAAAACTTAAAACGTAAAAAATTGAGCTAAAAATTTTTATCCCATAAACCGTAATTTTTTTTTGAAAAACAAAAACGGGCCGTAAAATACGGAACGTAAAAAACGGCACGGAAAAACGGGGCTAAACGGGGCGTAAAAAAAATTGGGCGGAGACGGAGCATAAAAACGGCTTGCAAAAACGGTGCGCAAAAAACCGGCGCGAAAAATAAATTTGTCTTGTTAAAAAACGGTGTGAAAAAAACGGGGCGTTAAAAAACGGCGCGTAAAATGGGCCGTATAAACGGTGCGTTAAAAAACGCCGATTGAGAAAAACGACGCCTTAAAAAAACGGCGCGCTAAAAAACCCGGTGTGCAAAACCGGCGCGTAAAAGTTTTTGTCTTTGTTCAAAAATTTTGAATTTAAAAATACTTTTCATAAAAAAATTCTTTTTAAAAAATAAAAATTAAATACCATAAAACAAAAAAGTAATAAAAAATTAATGAAGACAAAAAGACGAAATAGAGTAATTTTACTATACTACCCTTTTGAATCAAAATATTAAAGACATAATAAGACAAAATCTATTTAATATTAATTTTAGTTACTTTAAATCTCATCCATCCATCTTTTTGATCTAAAGGCTAGAAAGTGGTTCTCTCAGTTCTTACAACTGAAGGTGGTTTTCATTTTAGCGGTCTCATATATATATATATATATATATATATATATATATATATATATATATATATATATATATATATATAGGGTAGGGCTAGATAGAAAACTCTATCTATATAAAAAACCCTAGAAAACCTAACCTCCCGACATTTTTTTTTGAAAAAAATAACACATGTAATATACATGTTTTTAAGAGTTTTGGGCCAAAAAAATCAAAAAAGCGCCGAAGGGATAATTTTAAAAAAAAAATTTCAGCAACTTTCACCATTTTTGTCTAACACATGTTAGGCACTGAATTTTGTTTATTTTTTTAAAAAAAATCCCTTCGGCGCTTTTTTGTTTTTTTTGGCCCAAAACACTCTAAAACATGTATATTACATGTGTATTTTTTTTCAAAAAAAAAAATGTCGGGAGGTTGGGTAAAAATGGGTTCCCATTTGGGTTTCCAGAGTTTTCTAAGAATTTGAGGGTTTTTTGTCTAGCATTACCCTATATATATATATATATATATATATATATATATATATATATATGATCAAGATCAAGGGAAAACCCTTCCGAGTTGTGAGAACTTAGAAAACTCTGCCTTTCTGTGCGAGTTTTGCCCTCATTTTTTTCACACCCCTAGATTAAAATTTAGAAAAGACTGCCGTAAAAAAATTCGAATTGGTGTTTTTCGGCCCCTTACGGCAGCTGTAAAAAGCTGATGACACAAGCATGACATCACTTTTTACAGCATTTACGACTGCCGTAAATGTTTTTTTTTTTGAAAAGTTGATTTTTTTTTAAGATTTTTGGTTAGAAAAAACCTTTCATAAGGCCAAGTTCTCATAACTCGTATAAGTTTTCATTTTACCCTAATCCTATATATATATATATATATATATATATATATATATATAGGCAGGTTAACGTAAAATATTACTTAACGTACGATTGTATGCTATGAAATTACGCACGTTGTAAAAATCAAAAACCTAATCGCGCATGTTGAAAAAACCTAATCACGCATGTTGAAAAGACATAATCACACATGTTGAAAACCATAACATGTTTCATTACATAATTATAACATGCATGATTAGGGCTTTGAATTTTACAACGTGCGTAATTTCACAGCGTACGCTCGTACGTTAAGCATTATTGTATTTTACACTTTCACTATATATATGTATATGTATGTATAGGGTTAGGTTCATTTGTGAACAACCCCCTTGATTGTGAACACTAGTGAACTAATCCCGACCCCTGATTATCAATACATAAGTGTAAACACAAGTCTAAAACAATGGCCAATATTTGATAATGAAAATATACTAGTGTATTTTACGATTTGATGATATAAATCAATGGCCAGGATTTGTTCACTAAGTTCATAAATACTTTAGTGTTCACTCTAGATCCACACCCTGTATGTATATATATAAAAACTAGGTTTTTACCCGGGATTGCTTCCCAGGCTCAGGAAACTTAGTTATATTAATTACTATTTGTTATTAATACGACCACATTACATCAACCATCTCATTCAATTCAACAACAATGTCTTGATGAAAATAAACCACATAACCTGGGACACACCATATTTTCTGTACAAAGAACTAAATTAGAATGATAAATCAAAACGCCTCGAGTTCTCCCAGGCTACACCATACGCATCTGACCTGTTCTACACCCAAGCATACGCGACCTCCTTTATTTCTTCCACCAGGTTGTAAAACGATTTGTTTGATCCATTGAAGACCCTCCCATTCTGGTAATTCTATATGCATCCAACCTGTTCTGCACCCAAAACCCGACATCCTCTTCGTCATTCCATCTCCCGACATCCTATAATCAGCACCCTCGCTGCCTGTAGGTCCTCTCTCCCACTTATGCCTACGTTAAAATCAACTTGTTGGATCATTCGCACATCATTCACCTATGTTAACTAATCCAGATCAGCCCTCTTCTATTGAACACCAGCTCCTTCCTTACCAACCACACCGTCCATAAAGTCGCTAGTGCCACCAAATGAATAGCTTTCTTGCCATTCTTGGAGTTCCCACTACTATAAGAAAAACTCTACCATATCCCAGACCGAGCATCGCCAAATTAAACAGAATTCTGATCCAAATATATATTTACCCCAAATCATACTGGTGAACTAACAGTCTAACATCATACTTGTGATCCAAATATATATTTAACAACTATTAAATCTACGAGGTCTTATTAAAGCTGGATCGAAAATATCAGGAAAATTTGTTGCAGCCATTAGAATTATCCCCTGAATAAAAAACACATTTACTTTATAAGAGTAGGCTAAAGCATATAAAGAAAAAAAATTGAGATTGTTGTATATACCTCATTTGTTGAAACCCGTCAATTTCCATGAGCATATTTATTAGAAGAGTACATAGAGAATGAACCTAGCACAGGTAAAGAAACATGAATATACAATACTCAACAAATAGCTTTTGACCATCTGTAGAATAAGATGGTGCTTATCATTTTTAATAAAAGTTCTCATGAAATTTGAGATGCTAAATCTCATATTTTAAGTTAACAAAAATACAAAGCACTACATAAATTACACAAGTAACATAGTACTTACATTTCCTCAAACTCGGACTCTGCTATGCAGAAAAAGGAACCCCAGCTTATCCAAATCACTTTCATAGTAACAACCTGATAATCCCATAATTTAAACAATGGATGGAAATAGTATGAGTATAAAACAATCCACAATAATATTCAATGAGCAAAAAAAAGTTCAGATGACCTGTGACCACAAATTCTAAGGTATATATGGAATGTCTTTTTCGAATTAAGTGGTGTGGGGCGGCCATCCTTCAAACAACGTTCCTTGGTTCCTTTCAAATACATAAACTAAAATAAAATTACATCAAGCTATATCACAAACATGTAAAGAATATTGTGACCTATCCTGACCTAAACCCATTCTAACCCATACCCATCCTGGCCCGTTTTTTTATTAGGCTAGCCTATCCTGACCCAAACCCATTATGACCAAACCCCATTGTGACCCAACAACTAACCCAATCCAACTCGCCCATTTTGCAACCTCTAATCTTACACATCACCTTCTTTATGACCAGTAAATGAAAGAGAAACTTAGCCAATACTCATATTGGTCGTAAGACTACCTAATGTATGCATAACATCTAGGGGAAGGATTTCTAAAAGCTTCCAAAATGTAATAAAACTAACTTCAAGAAATATAAAAATATGCAACAGATACATGAGTTCGGTCAGTTTCTTCATACCTGTCCGCAATTGATATTTGGCCATTTATGAAGATTTAAGGCCCATGCCATAAATATAATGAAAGTCACTCGAGCGAAGATTGAACAAACAATTTTGATAATAAAAAATTCAGAACGATGTTGATGATTCTAATAAATCAAAGGATTAGATTAAAATCAAAGGATTAGAGGAACGACTGTTTGATCACTGTTTGACCAAAGTCAAACCACTGTAACGCTGTTTGACCATAGACAAACCGTTGTTTGACCAAAGGCAAAACCGCTGTTTGACCAAAGGTAAAACCGCTGTTTGACCAAAGCCAAACCCCTGTTTGACCAAAGCCAAACCCCTGTTTGACCAAAGCCAAACCCCTGTTTGACCAAAGCCAAACCGCTGTTTGACCAAAGTCAAACACCTGTTTCCAAAGATATGATTCTTAGTGGTTCAAAACTCTGTTTGACCAAAGTCAAACCACTGTTTGAAAAAAAGAACCAGTTTTTTCTCCACAAAACACTGTTTTAACCCAACAGTGTTTTGAAACCACTGTTTAACATAACTGTCGTTTCGAAACACTGTTTTAACCCAACAGTGTTTTGAAACAACAGTGTTTTAATGTAACAGGCCGAATGGGAAAAATAAAAAAGTATACCAGATTGGGCCTTTGGTATGCACCGCAAAATCCCATTTCACATTTGATTCGTATGTTCATTATGCAAGCTTGCTGTTGTTGATGCATTGAATTTTTGTTAATTGTTATAAGAATTCTTGTATATTTTATGTCTTCGGTTAGCTACGAAACGAAAATCATGAACTCCAACATCTCTGCCTTTTCTACCTTTCATGATTAGGGGAGAAACTCAAACGCTTAATGAACCTCACACCATCTAAAACACATACACACACATATTTAAGTCTTATATAAATAAGTGAAAAAGTGATTCATAGATGGAGACGAACCTTCATGACACATGATGGAAGCTCGGGATGTAGTCCGTGGAATAAGTGTATCCCATATTACAACATTAACGTTATTGGAACAATAACCTAGTGCAACCACAATTGATCCACTCGAAGTAACATATGTCACATCCCTACAGAAAATAAAAATGAAAAGGGTTTATATTTTTATTTTAAGCTATGTTAACATTAAATCCAGATTTGATAAAAATACATACGACATGCAGTTGTTAAAACCAAGAGAATTCAGATGGACAAATTTTGCTTCTTCCTCCAGCCTCAAGCTGCCAGGTGCACAATGTTCCATCTATGTGGCAAATCACTTCTTACAAAGATCAAAATGGACGGCTGAGATTGATGCAAGAGCATATGTTGGTGGGACATTTGCATCAAGAAGAACTCCATATGAAGCTTTAGCTGTATTTTTACCAAATTGTACCATACATGTCACCACAAATGATATTAACTCCAGATGTCTTATTTAATATCAAACAATCAAATCTCACCAGCACCAATAATCAAATTTCACACAACAAACTAAAATCTAAAAAAAAAGAAATAAAACTCAGATTCAGAAAATGACGCACACCTGTCTTTGGATGATTCGACTTCAAGCTTTCACATGCATATTTGTTCAAATCAACAACGCAACTCTACAAAAAACGTTAATATATATTTAGAGATTTTTTACTGTTCGTATTTCATCAGATGTAAACCATAATTCTACCAGTTCACACATCTCAACCTTAATATGCATCAAAACAACCACAAATCTAAAATAACAAAGAATAGGGATCCGAAAACTCACCGACGTGATAAGTTATGAGGTTGGTAAGAAAAAAAAAACCTTGAAAATAGTTGAACCTTAGCACCTAGAAATGCATTTGCAAACAACAAGCGACTTTATAGCTTCCGACATCATTAGCGACACACCAACACACATAAACGGTTCAGATCTACAAGATTCAGTAAAACAATCAGCTAGCTTACCTGCTAAAATCACGAAAATGCTCACAAATCATTGTAACCATTTATGAATAGTTCAATTCAGGCTATTTTGAATCACTACGAATAAAAAAAAAAGAAATAGCTTAAAAGCACATCACGAAGAATTTTTTATATAAGGCGAAAAAAGGGGAATGTATGCATTTCAAACACCACCTCTTAGTTCTTTGTTCAAATGTGTGTTTGAGAGAGGGAGGGGGAAGCCTACTCACCACACGCCCCAATGAGCGCATTTGAAGCCCTCTTAATTTCATGAAATCCGATGAAGCCATATCAGTGACTGATTTAAGTGATTCCGAGAGACGATTGAGCAGATTCATCAATGCTATTACTTCAATCCTTTGCAACTGCAGTTGTGATCCAGTAAAACAAAAAAAATAGATATAAAGTAGGACAAAGAATGAGACTTCAATTCATACAAACAGTATGTATGTGCACTGATAAGGTAGTAATATCCTTATTCCTAAAACAATATAAAGATTGGAAAGCAACCTTTACGCTGATTAATATCACGAAACTTAGCTTTTTTTTCTTAGATTTATTACCGGAATTATCCTCTGTCTTATCACAAACGCCGCAAGAAAGCCTACACATAGCCCTTATCATATTGTAGTGATCCAAATCGTCAAAGTAAGACTGTGTATCTTCGTGGTACATATATGTTGCGAATCGACCCTCCTTGTTCTCTGAAGGAAAAACAGAGAAATCACTGATCGTCTTAGTGTAGTCCCCTAAAGCCTGACATTGTCAAGCCAAGCTCGGTTAAAGCACATGTTAACTTACTTTTTTGACTCGTTAAGGTAACCCAAATCAAACCAAAAATGAGTCAAAGTGGCAATGAAAAAGGTAAAGGTATTACCATCCAAATAACCACCATGATTTCTTTGTATTCTGTTTCTTCAAGTAAATATCAGACTGCGCGGACTTCTCCAAGAACTTGTGTGCCAGCATCCTATTCAAGTAAAGTACACTCATAAATCGTAATGCAAAGCTGCGAGTATAATATAAATACAGACATGTGTGTTCATGTTGTGAAAGAAAAGTGTTTTTATAAGGTTCAACACCCTGGTCAACTTCACTAATATGTCATAGTGTGAAAGTTATGAATGAAGCATAATTAAAATCTCGAAACAGAACTATACATCCATTGAACAATGAGTTCAATATCAAGTTCATGGTCTAACTCCTCTATATCCTTCCTCTTTAGATGTCCCAAATGACTGCGGGGTCCTCCTCAGCTGCACACATTATGTGATGATCAAGTTCAATATCAAGTTCATGTTTCTTGTACATGTTATGTAATGATCAATTAAAAGAGTGTAGTGCAAACAATAATTTAACAAAGTAAGAAGCCATTACATAGGAACCATATAAGAATGAAATTTCAAAAGTGGTGCTGGAACTTCAAAAATAAATACTCAATCAACAGTCCAAACTGCAAAAAGTAACATAATAAGTATGAAATTTCAAAAGTGGTGCTGAAATTTCAAAAGTGGTGCTGGAACTTCTAAAGCTAATTGTCGTGAAAAATCAACAAACTGATAAACCACAGATAAAAGTTTTACTCAATTTTCTTCAAGTAAACAGACTCAATTTCAAGATTTTAACTCATGATTGACCAAAAAAAAACATAAACTTTACACTTGAAACTTACAAACCCAGATCAAAACAAACAATCAAAATATGAAGCAGAGAGACAATATCGAGTAAAAAATGTAATGCGTAACCTGAAAAACATTCACAAAAAAGAGGATGAACGATTAAAAGATGAATAACACCGAACCTTTATAAATCGAGCGCGAGATTTCACCTGTTGTAATAAGCCCTAAAAACCCTAAAATCGGCTGGTTATATAACAGAGAAAAACAATTTGAAAAATAAAGTAAAAAATATGAACCATACCTGTGTAATAAGCCCTAAATTTTATGCTTTAGGGTTCATCGATTTCTGGAAGGAATCGATTCCTCCACCTGCAAAACCTAACCAAAAACACAAACTCAAATCGATGCAGTTCAGATCATCAAGAAACCCGAATTCTTACTAGAAGCAAGAAGAAATAACAGAAGAACACAAGAAACCCTAACCTTAGGAAGAAGCTGATGACGATTCCGCGATGAAAAGGAGCAGATCTGGTTTCTTGAATCGCAGATCTGGTTTCTTGAATCGTCAGATGAAAGGTACCTGCAGATCTGGTTTTTGAATTGCGAGAGAGGAGAGAGAGAAGAGGGAAATGAAAAGAAGCAGACAAAAGAAGAATATAAAGAAGGGGAAAACACTGTTGGGCGAGAAAAGGGCATCAAAAGGGCTCTCTAGTGTTGACACGTGGCCCAAATCACCTTTCATTTATTATATATAATAGATGTAATTTATGCTTTACTCTTTTTAATTGGAGAAAACTTATTTAAAAATAAATAAAAAAACGATACTTTCATATAAAAATGTCTGTTTTTGCAATTGTACTTTTAAGATTTAAATCTAACTTATAATAAAAGACTCCAAATAATGCCATATGGCATTGTCTCCTTCAATCTCATAAATTATATTTATATTTGTTTAATAAATTTATTTTGATATTAATATATTAATTAATAACCAATATATAGATATCACTTATTTTTATCCTTATCTTTATCTAAAATTAATAAATAACTTCAATTTTGCAATTTAGACCCTTTGATTTTTTACTTTTAACTTAAAGTTTTTCATCTTTTGCAACTTAATCCAAACTCTTTTTTATTTTCAATTTTGGCCCAGCATACTTCGTCTTTCCCAAGTTTTTCGTTTTCTTCTAAATTTTGTGAGTTAACGCACCGCAACGTGCGTGTGGGGTTCAACATTTTTTCGTATTTTTTTCCCGTTTGACTGGCCCGTCGCATCACATCTATTTTTCTGTGTTTGACAAGTTCGTCCAACACGCGGGTCCTGGATGAACGTAGTTATTTTTTTCTATGTTTTACGTTTCCGTTTAATTTCTCAGCAACGAGCGTGCGTGATTCAAAGATTTTACGTCTGCTTTTTGCTCGGCGTTATTTTTTCCCGATTTTATTTACTTTGTTTTTACGAGCTTTTCCGGTATTGGTGGTCACTGACAATGATATAGTATTGATACTACGTAAAACAGTTTTATGACAACCGCTGCAAAGTAAAGGCTTAATACTAGTTAAAAAATAAACAGTTCCTGGATTTTTGTCTCTTTTATATGTTCTTTTTTCTAATATTTCGTATCTGTAACTAATCTTTATGGAAATAATAAAAAAAACATGTATGCAAAAACTGGCTAGGGTGTGAGTGGCATGGTTGGGTCATTAATCGCCACGTAGGACCATTAATGGATTGCTACACCACCCCCTTGTCTCATCCACCATGATTCCCATGGATTAAACCATGGCAACCATTAGCCTACTTTCCATATTTAATATTTTCTTTCCTTTTCACAAAAATAAATTAAAGTAAGATAATAGTGGTTTAAGTCATGACCACACCCTTAGGGTAGTGGTTTTGGACTATGGATTAGAAGTATGTGACATGGCGCTGATGTGGAGGGTCATGACCACACCCTATAGATAGATGTGTAAAAAGTTACGTAATTAAAGGGGCAAGATCAAATAAAAGTTTATTTTGCCTAAATAGGATAAGAAGGAATCTTAACCATTCATTTTTCAAATCAATGGTTAAGATTAAAGTGTAAGAGAAAGAAGGAGTGCAAGGGTATCTTGGTAAAGTTCTATTTATAGACTTTCTCTCTCCACATGCAAGGCACATGCATATTCCACCCTCATTTTTTAAACCTTCATAACTTTTTTATACGACGTTATTTTTTCATAAAAATTTCACCGTAAAATCGAGCGTCTTTTTATCTTTAATTTGAGTACCATATTGCTATATAAAATATGAAGACTAAAAAAACCCACCAAAATGTGTTGTATTTCTATGTTGTATAACATTTTTTTGTGCTGTATTTTTGTACAATATTTTTGTGCTGGATTTCTTTGTCTTAAATTTTTTTTTTCTCATTTTTTTGTACTGGATTTTTTTGTACTACATTTTTTTTGCTGACGTTTTTCGTGCTATATTTTTTTGTACTATATTTTTTTTTGTGCTGTATTTTTTGTACTACATTTTTTGTGCTATATTTTTTTGTACTAGATTTTTTTGTGCTAGATTTTTTTGTACTACATTTTTTGTGCTAGATTTTTTTGTATTAGATTTTTTTGTTGTATTCTTAACAAAACAAAAGGGGTGCCACATGTCATTTTCACTCCTATTTATAAGGACCAAAATGTCTTTCCTTCCTACTAATTAAGAGTGCCACATGTCATCATCACAATCCTTCTTAGGCTACTTAGACAAAATCAACTTTTTAGTGAATCATTCCCCCGTAATTAAATATCAGTTGCGCATATGTATTTTTGTTTTTACGCGTGTAATTTTTCACATAGATATTTTTTCTACCTTTTTTTTTAGTTTATGCTAGGATTGATAACATAAAAGAAATATTAACAAAAAATGATTAAATGGTGTTCTCATAAATTCTTACAACTCAAGCCGGTTAGCAATTGATCCATTGTCTTGTACGATAA
Source organism: Helianthus annuus (assembly GCF_002127325.2). Lineage (NCBI taxonomy): Eukaryota > Viridiplantae > Streptophyta > Magnoliopsida > Asterales > Asteraceae > Helianthus > Helianthus annuus. The sequence continues at coordinate 101,262,559 of NC_035447.2, read as the reverse complement.
TTGAGATTTAAGTTTATTTTGTTTGGGCTACTACCTGTTTAGGACTTGTTGAGGGTTTTGCAAAACGAAGTTTGTGGTTTTTTGGGTTCATTGGGCTTCACATGTTTAAATCATATTACTTGGGCCGACTATAATAACTTTTTTAGTTTCACTCGGATAGGGACCGCTAAAATGAAAACCACCTCCAGTTGTACGAACCATGAGAACTACACCGTACGGGGCGAGTTGGACCAAAATTTTTTTAAAATTTACGGTACCCGTAAACACAAACTTGTGGTGCTCAAAACTAAACACACGACATTTTTTTTTGAATTTTTTTTTTTTACAAATGTGTTTATAATACACGCATCTACGTTTATGAAAAAAAATTTTGGTCCAACTCGCCCCGGATCAAAAAGTTCTCATAGTTCTTACAACTGGAGGTGGTTTTAATTTTAGCGGTACCCCGCTCGCATAAACCTTCAATTAATTTCATTTCTCTATCTGTATTTGGGAATTTTGTGTTACATTTGTAACTATCGGCATTAATCGGCTTTTGTCCCAATTGCTGAGTGTTATGTGCCTTATGTCCAAGGTTTGATGCAAAATTACTATCGAGCCGGGGGTCTCACTGGAAGCGGCCTCTCTATTCCCTACAGGATTGAGATAATGTTGTCTACATTTTACCCTCCTGAGTATGATGATGATGATGATCTGTAAACTATGTTTTCATGTTCAATAATGATAATTTTAAATTGAGAGAGAGAGGGAGAAAGAGGGGGAGAAGGGATGTTGAAGACATATTTCTATAACTTAATTGGAGGTCAATGTAGGATAAGTCATTTGATAGAAGTACTTGCCTCTTAAAGGGTAGGTCCAATATTCAAATCTGGGCAAAGGGAGTATTTTAACGATTATTGGTGTAAAGTAAAGTAAAATTTACATTTATGCGTTAAAAGAACTTAATTAGAGCAAAATTTATGAAAATTATAAAAGTAACCTAATCATCTTATGATTGTTATGGGGTTATTCTAATTACACCTTACTTTATTTACCAGTTACACCTTACTCTATAATATTTATTATGTTTTACCAATTTGGTCCAATCTTTCTACCTCTAGTTAAGTTCTAACATGTAATTGAGCAACACTGATTATATGTTGAGTGGTCTATCATACGCACATAGACTAGTTTTTGGCATTTGAACTTTCAAATGGGACCAACACAAGGGTTTTGGTTGGGGTTCAATCATGATACGAATGTACTCTCTTAGCATTCGCTAATGATTATAAATCAATACCTTTTAGAACGATCATCACAAACGGGTGGATGTGATATGAGAAGAGCCTTGGTATGTGTTTAAGGAAATTGAACTATGCTTTTATTTGTAAACATATTATTGTTGTATTATATTAATCGAGTTTTCATTAAAGTTTTTAACGAGTTCACCCAACTTACTATTATTTTGTGTTCATGAAATATGAAATTACAAGTGTTGTGTCTAAGCATAACAATTTGATTATCTTGCATTTGCATAGTTGGGACTTTTATTCAAAGAATATTATAAGATACGTACAAAATGCTTTACAAAAATGTGGATGTTACACCTTGGCGTCCTCCAAGCACAGCGAATCTTGTATGAGATTCACCAAGCGCTAGGGGGCATGAAAGTCATAAGTGATATAACATATGGATACTTTATATTGCATAACTAGCGCTTGGTGAATCTCATACAAGATTCGCTGTGCTAATTTTCCGCATTTCGATCGAAATTTTGTATATATACTATGTTTGGCCCTGGCAAGTTTTTCGGCCGTATTACTAATTTTAGTGTCCGTGTCTTTCGGCCCTGGCAGGTTCAACGGGCAAGATCCGCCACTGCCTGTCGCGCGATGCGGCGGCGTCAAAACTTAAGGTAACTCGTGTTTATATTGTCAAGTACTTGACCTGACTTGTTTTCAAACAAAATTTATGTTAAAACGTATACCAACTCAAAATACACATAAAAACGTGTTATATTTAACCTAACTCATTACTGAAAAAGTTTACGTCAAAATTGTACTAAATTGGATCTATACTGACATTTACTTGAAAATAAGCACGTAAAAATAAACATGAAAACATGAACTTATATTGTCAAAACATGAATTTATATCGTTTAAGTTGAAATGTGAATTTATACCGACACATAAAAATAAACTTGAAAGCCATTATATTTGACACGACTCGTTTAAAAAAAAATCACGTTAAAACGTAAATTTATAACGACATGTACATAAAAATAACCATGTGAGAAAATAGTTTTTTTAAGCTAAAAAAAACAAAATATGTGTTAGAAAATGGACAGTTGAATGCGAAAAACAAACCTCTAGAGTTTAAATTGAGGATTCATTCATAGCCAACTCAAATGTATATATTTGATCATCTACATATATTCAGATTGAGTTTAGGGAATTCATACACACATTCATCATCCTACATGTATACGAGGAACAACAAAAACTAAAAGTAAAAAAAGTTAACAAAACGAAAATAGAAAAAGGAAAAAGAAATTATCCTACATGTATATGAGGAACAACAAAAACTAAAAGTAAAAAAAAAAACTAAAAAAAAACACGCAAATAGAAAAGGAAAAAGAAATGGGTATGACACCACCTATTAAATAGATGGAAAAGTAGAGTTAAATGCTTGGTTGGTCCGTGTGGTTTTTTCAAAAATTTCAGACTTGTTTCTAATGGTTTACTAATTATACGTTTGGTTCCAAAAATTGTCAAAAATACACTCGGTTGGTCCCTAGCCCTAACATCAGTTAAATATATCAGTTAACTATGTATGAAATGACTATATTACCCTTAAACAATTAAATAATTAAAAAAACACAAAAAGAGATGCACCCTACTTCTTCTTCCTCAATCCCCATTTCACTGTCACCCATATATATCTTTCTATTTACCTACCACCACCACAGATCACCTACCACCACCAAGGTCCCTCTCTCTCTCTCCTCAAACAAGCCCCACCACCATAGTAGCGGATGTGGTGGTCGGAGTTAACAGCGAATGCTTGATAAATCTATCAGAGACAAGTACCACCACCACCACAGGTCTCTCTCTCTGAAGACATTATGGCCGGAGTCAACCTCTGAATCATTAGCGGATGTGGTGGCTGGAGTTATGGCCGGAGTCAACCTCTGAAACATTCAACCTCAACCTCTGAAACAAGCACCACCACCACAGCTCTCTCTCTCTCTCTCTCTCTTCTCAAACAAGAACCACCAACACAGGTCTCTCTCTTCGAATCAGAGGTCTGGTTTTTAGGCGTATCGAATTCTCTGGTTGAATCATCCAAATTGAGGCTGCATATCATCTGATCTTCACTGTTTCGATCTCATCCATGACAGGTACCTACTTCTTTTGCGATACTTTTGTTTCGTGTTAGTTACGGTTGTTTTTCTGAGAAAATGTTTACGGCTGTCGGTTGATTTTGTTGTGGCCTGCAGATCTGAAAGTGGGTTTAAGCTGTGTGAGATGGGATAGATAGATAGATAGATAAATTGGTGATTTCGGTGTGGGGCATTAAAATTGAGGGGTTGTTGATGGAGATTAGTGTAGGAGCGGATCTCGAAACTGTTTATACACCGGAGGTTGGTAACAAGGAAAGGATGGTGATGAAGATGACTTGGTCCAACTGATGAAGATGAAGATGATGATGGGGAAGTAAAACTAAACAAAAATTATAAAGAGAGTTAATAAGCAAGGGTATTTTGGTCATTTAACATGGACTTAACTGAAAAATTTAACTGATGTTAGGGTTGGGGACCAACCGAGTGCATTTTTGACAAGTTTTGGGACCACGCGTGTAATTAGTAAACCACTGGAACCAAGTCTGTAATTTTTGAAAACACAGGGACTAACCAAGCATTTAACTCGGGAAAAATATTTAAAAAATGAAAAGGATGAGAATTGAACTTGGGTCTTGAAGACCCAATTTAATAAACAAAGCCTTCTCCAATCCATCTAACTTTTGTTTTGTGAGCCACTTCGTAGGCACTTTAAATTATATAAAAGAATGGGTCGGTAACTTTTGATGTAACAGACACCGACCATTCTTTTTAAGTGTTTATATAATATAATATAATATTGTTAGTTCAGCGTCAACTTCTTCATGCTTTTCTGAAATGCATCTCGAACCTTACAAGCTAATTATAATTATGTTTTGTAATAGTTTAATTTTTGTAATATTTGATTATATTTTTATTAAATTGTCTAATATTCAAATTTATAAGTTATCAGAGCCAACGGGGTGGTCGCGGGGAACATGTGCGGCAAACCTCTTGTCGATCGGCAACCCCACCACCATCAAAATCATCCGCGCGGCAAAGGGAATTTCGGGAGATTGCAGAGGTAATTTCGGTGGGGCCATACCCAACTCAATCAATCACAAGTTTTTTGCTTTTTTTAAATAGTTTGCCTAATCTCATTTTAGGCATGCACACCTTATGTTTTCGGGTAATAGGCAAGAATGTGAGGCAAATTACATGGCACAACATGATTGAGTCAGAGAAAACTTTGCCTAAAAGAGTTAGGCATGAACCCCCTCACCCTTACGTAACGTTTTATGCATCTTGAACCCTAAAAACTAATTATATTTTTTGTTAAATGATTTAATATTCAAATTTTAAAAAATATTATGTAACGTTGTATGCGCCTACCGCATCATAAATCTATACATAAAATAAGTCACATAGGTCTTACTTTTCCACCCACCACATGGGTTGATCAGGAAAAAGCAACCCCACATATCAAATTAAGTAATAAGATATATATTGTTTTATAGTGAAAAATATTTTATAATTATTAACAATTTAAACAATCAATGAATTCGTCCAACAATTACTTTATTTTAGTAAACTAGTGTTACATACTTTATAAGGGAAAAGTTTACTCCATTTGAAAAATAAGAATTTAACAAAAAATAAATTTAAAAGTAAACTAGTGTTTCATACTTTATTATATTGTATAGGTATATAATGTTTATTAAATCGAAATCTAGTACTAAGTGAAGATATTTTAAGGGCTTCCTTTTATTCCTAAACATATAATCATTGTAGAAGGTAAACGAATTATTAACCATTTATTAATGTGACAGATTAATTTAGATCTGTGTCTGTGTATATGTGTGTGTTAAATGCACTAGAAAATCATTTTATAGTTCACACAAGAATAGGTAGTTAAATCAAATAACTATCACAACATGGCCCAGTGGTAATACATCTGAAAGTTCTACCAAGAGACGTAGGTTTAAACCTTCCCTGGATAAACATTTTTTTAAACAGTGAACTTCATTAGAAACCGACCCAAACCGGGCCGACAAACAGAACACAACGCAACTAAATAACTACAAATTTACACCAATTTTCTCACGATAAATCTTTGTATTTAGTTCTACTCCTGAACCAAAAATAGCCAACCGATTTAACTTCACTAATTATGTCTTTGATCCGGAGTCGTTTATTTGCAAACTTCACGTTGTTTCTAGCCCTCCATAGACTCCAAAACCCAACCATTAAGATACCTTGAATAGCTTCTTTTTTACCGTTGGCTATGCCCGGCCCGTTGTGGACTTCAAGAAGGTCACGGAAAGAGAACCCAACCATTGTGTCTTCTACATTTTCAACGTCCCTTCTGGCACCAGAATCTTCCTCATCTTCTATGGACAGTCTCTCACCTCGTCAAATCTTAAGATGACGGCGAATGTGACCTAGTTTTTTATCTGTTGGGGCCTCGAAGGCAAAAGACTCTATAGCGCTGATAACGGCCTGCTCGAACCCACTGAGGCCCAACCACGAACTGTACAAACAAAAGGGCCTCAGCCCAAATCTGTTGTTGTTCGTGATGAAGGAGAGAGGGCAATGGTCAGAAAAAAGACTAGGTAAGACGCGCAAGCAAGCTTCATGCCACTTACTGAAAAAAAACCCGCATTGACGAGCGCTCGATCAAGTTTGCTTAACTTCTTTTTGTTATCCCTGATACACGTGAACCTCTTCCCTTGTATTTTGTACTCAAGAAGACCTGCATTAAGGATAAAATCATTAAACGCATTAGCACAGGCTGACTTGAAATTTGAGCTTTTTCTTTCATCGGCAGATCTGACGGCGTTCAAGTCACCAACTAAAAGCCATAACCCCGTGCTCTTGTCAACCTCTTCAGTGATCTCAGCCCACAATCTCTTTTTTGCCTCCACCCGTTGAGGGGCGTAGATATTGTAGAAATTAATCATATCACTGTTGCCCTTTAGAATGCCTTTCAGAATTAGGAAATTTCGATTCCTTACCATATCAACCAGGTCAAACAGTAAGGGTCCCAAATCCACAAGAGCCCACCCGACTGGCCCTCTGAAGCCACAAACTCCATGCCAAAACCCTTCTTCCCCCTAGATCTTAGTAGCTACCAATTTAGGAGCTAACTCCATTTTCATCTCCTGAAGAGCAATCATATTAAAACCATTCCTCAACTTCAACTCCTTAACCCAATGGGCTTTATCCACCCCCCCCCCCAAGGCCACACACGTTTAAAGACAAAAGCTTCATGATTTCACCACATTCGATCCTTCTTCCAATATAGTTTATTTGACCATGTCACCAAAATTTCCAAGTCCCGCACCTACTAAAGATCCAAGGTTTACCCTGGCTTCAATCTCCTTGATTATCGTTGGGGCACAACCTTCGTTGTACTGGCACACAGAGTCCGTACTCTTATCATGTGGCCCTAAAATTTAAGTCAAAACAATTCCTGTGTGGGATATCCACCACCGTGTCTGAGATATCCCCTTCTTTAAAGTTGGACTCATATGAGGCTAGGCTCAGCATCTTATTTAATTCAAACGGGCCTTTAGCCATAGCTCTTGATCTTTTTTTGGGCTTGTGACATTTTTTTGGACTGCCACTACCACCGCTGTTGTTCTCTTTTATGGGCTTAACAATATTGGGCCTGCATTTCTTCCTATTTTGTTTTTCGGTGGAATTAAAAAAAATACACACATGCAGCATTTTATTGGTTCACTTGAACCGTTATCAGAGGAGGCCCTACCATCCGACAAAAAAGGAGGTTGGATACTCTCTTCCCCATGTTGATTTTTCGAGCCAGAAGCCTCCTCAGGGTCTCCCCCAGCCGCCACTTTCTCTCTCCTCGACTCTACCTCTTCCAAATCCATCGATTGGTTATCCTTTGCCGGCGAAGAAGTGACAGAGTCTCCTTCCGACAGCTTTTCACCTTCCAAACAGTCTGGAATCCAATCACCGATTTCCTCCGAAGTCCAAACCCGTATTGTCTATCCTTCCATTTCAGATTTATTGATTCGTTTATCTGAGCTCCAGCTCCGACAAGGACTCCAAGATGATTGATTGTCATTTCCACTTCGTTGCCTGTAAGCTGCGAAGCTAAAGCAACCTTTCCGAATCGACCAACAATGGAGTCGAATGCGTTGTTGCTTGCAATGTGAAGCGGCACCCAAGAATCTGGATCCATGCAATCCTATCAAAGGGAATGGATTGACCATTCCACCAGGTATATCTGTCACACCCCGAAATTTCAGAGCATTGGCGTGACTGGACTGGTATCTTCATTGCACAGCGGAAGCAAAAAGCTAAGACTTTCTAGAAATTGAACGCCCACTAAGTACTCGATTCTTCAATGGTTCTCCTATTCAAACCGTGCCTTGTCTTAGAAATGCAACCTGAGAAAGAAACATGCGAAAAAGTCAACATAAAGTTGAGCGAGTTCATAGTTTGTTCGTAAAAGATTTGAGATAAATCTTTTGAGTTGTGAAAGGTTTGAAATAAATCTTTGGTATTGTGAAAGATTTGAAATAAATCTTTGAAATAACCGGTTTTCGAAATGGTATTGAGAAAACGAATTTAAAAATCATTTTCTTGTCCAGTTATATGAGGACTTTGTATTTGTAACGATCTATGATCGTAAAACTATGTATTTGTAAAGTATGTATAACCGTCAATGCCCACCCTGACTTTGACTCTATGCCCGTAATCCTATACTTTGAATTTGTATAAAACATGGTTTTTATTTTGTATAAATCAAGCGTTTTGTAAGCGTGTATGATAAAAATCCCTGGTATGTAGCAAATAAGGAAAAAGAGATCACCAATGGTTTGCAAGGCCATTGATATGTGTGAAGTGCAAGTAGGAAGACTCAAACCTAGCGGATTTATGCGTCGGACACAAAGTCACCCCGAGGTCCGTTTCTAGTTTGGCCTGGGGCTGGGCTCGCTACACCCAGATAGATCTACCGCTCCTGTCCCTCGGTCCTACCATGAGGATTAATGGCCTCATGTTGCCCTACCCACTCACATGATCTAAGTAGTAAACCTCCTTACGCTAACCATACCATGTAAAAAGTATTCGTAATTACTGTAACATATATTCCACCCCAGCCACCCTGGCTGAACCTCCCCAGCCACCCTGACTGAGCCTCCCCAGCCACCCTGGCTGAACCTCCCCAGCCACCCTGGCTGAACCTCCCCAGCCACCCAGACTGACTCCCTAGTTACGAAAAATCATTCACATTTCGAAAATACGCATTTGTTTTGTAAAAACCGGTATGTTTAGTATAAACCTTTCGTAAATCATTTGAGTTCCTCGAAATCCATTCGTGATATGATTTAGAAATACGAGTTTTGCGTTTGTTCAAAACTTTGTATGTTTCTGAAAATCGCGCATGTCTTTCCACCCCGAAAACATTTACAAAAAAAAGTAAAACAGTAAAAAGTGGGGGTTATGAACTCGCCTGAATATTCCTGTGCAAGCTAGCTAATTACGACTTCGTGATGTCGCTTCCAAGATGAGACTCGCTAGCGTGCATCCTACAATATTCCTAACACGGAATATCTAATAAGTTTCTAAGTAATTGCGGTAACTACACTACGTGTCACCGAGCTCTACCGAGTCGTTAATCGAACGATTCAAAGGTAAGTTGTTAACTTAATGAAAAAAAAATTAAGTTATACGTGTTAAGTCTCGTTTAATGACATTAGCAATCTAATAAGTCTTGAAAAAGACTTAGTTTCCGAGAGACTTAAAATGAATAAATATTTATATAAAAATATATAAATATATCGTTGTAAGTGTGTTAGCCGTCTCGAGTAGTCATACGTGTATAAAAGAATATTTCTATGAAAAATATCATATAACAAACTCGTATCATATATCGTGTTTCGTATGAAAATAATATATAATAACTTGTATTATATATATCATGTCTTGTGTATATTTGCAAAAAATATACGTATATGTCGTTTAGGCGTATAAAATAAATATGAAGAGTTATATTCATTTTATAGAGGAATTGTCGAGTTGTTATGTTTGAAAATAAATATATAAACCATATTTATTTTTGTAAAAGAATTCGCGTTGTACGACATTTGGAATAAATATATAACTATATTTATTTTGAAAAGAGTCCAAATTGTTCGTTGTTTGGAAATAAATATAACCGAATATATTTATTTTATAAACCATCAAGTTTTGTTATTATGCAAAGCGGTTTGTCGAAATGTTATAAACATGCTTTGTAGGTTATGTAATGTCGTCGAAAGTAAGTATATATTTGTATTTGTTTTCATAGAAGGTTGTTTAGATTTTATAATAAAGCGCCATTTGTGTTTGCGGATTTTCTCGAAAAACGGGCAGAGTTTCCTCTGTTTTTGGACGCCCCCGACAACCACGTGTCGATATATTTTGTCAAACTCAACAATATTCTCGACATCAATATGTATAATTTTCGTAAAAGCGACAAAATGTAAATTAAGCACTAGTTCGTATCGGTTCGAGCTCGTTCACGGAATAAGTAAGATTATAAGAATAATGAAATGTATTGTGCCGTAAAATCTTTACCATCTTCTTGTGTCGAAAGCCGAGCTGACCGAGTCAACTCGCTGAGTTGACTGAGTTTGACCGAGTTTGACCGAACCGCTCCCTAATCTGACTGAGTTGACTCGCTGACTGAGTTGACTGAGTCAACTTGCTGAGTTGACCCGAGTTGACCGAGTCGACCGAGCCGCTGACCTTGTTGACTGTCTTGACCAGCTCCGCCCGGGTTTGACCAACCCGATCTCGAAACCTGAATTCGACCGAGACCCGAACCATCACCATTGCCGTCGGCCGGCCCCGCCACCGCCGCCAGCGACTCCCTGCCGTCGCCGGATCCCCACCAAACCCGACACCACCACCTGAAACGAACACAACCGCAACTAAAACTCATCTTCATCGAGCCATGTCTGAACCGAGCCGAACATCAGAGAAGAAAGTAAGGAAAACGGAATAGAAACTGGTCGGAACACTTACCGGAACTTCGCCGGAGCATAAAAACTCGTGAAACTCTGCAGGAAGGTCTCTAGGTGCCCGATCTACACATGCACGGAGTTGGAATCTCAAAATGGCTCGCCAGAATTCTGACCGGAGCTACGTCGGAGTTGCGCGTGTGCTCAAACGGCTCTGATCCTTCAAAAACGGAAGTCACCATCGTGTCGAGGAGGTTCGGTTTAGGGGGTACGCGCCGTAACTCGCCGGAAATCGGTCGCCGAAAAACTACCGCCGCCGCCGCCGGAACACCTTGCCGGACCATCGTGGCCACGGTGGCCGGCCGTCGCCCCATCGCCGGTCCGGTGACCGGTTTCTTCTAGAGAGAGAGAGAAACGAGAGAGAGTGGGTGAGAGGAGAGAGAGTAAGTGGGTGTGAAATGAGGGATTTTTGGGATTAAAGTCCCTTATATAGTGGGGTTTGGTGGGCTTGGGCCCAAGGCCCACAAGCCCGTTCCTAGCATTTTTGAAAGGCCCGATCGCATCTTTGAAGCCCATCTTCGCACCCGAACATCATGGAAGCATCGTAGAGTAAAATTTTAATACTAAAATACGTAAATTAGGGTCGGTAGTCGATGTTTGCATGTTCGTTCGTCGGTTGCGTAAAATCGAGTAAAAGGCTCCGTTCGCCGTCTTTAATCCGTTTTTCGATCCGGTTTTGACTGTAGTCACTAAAATTAAATTTCGAAGCTAAAATATATCCTAAAAAAATTTAATACTTGTCGGCGTTGTCAGTATTTTGTACGGTATCAGTCCGTTGTTGCGTAATATTCAGCAGATTTTCCATAAATCACCACACACGCACTGTATAGCTGATCAAACGTTCCTGGGCACTCCAAAGGCCTAATTAAGTTAATTTTTGCCTTAATCACTATTTATTATCGCGTTAATCGCCTGTTAATCACGTAATTAGGAGTCGTAAATCACGGGTTGTCACATTCTCCCCCTGTTACAGAAATTTCATCCTCGAAATTTAGACTATGTTATCTCTTCAGAAATGTGTTTCAAAACTTGATGTCAAGGGAAACAAGATGTATAGATACAGTCACTATTGTGACTAAGTTAACAGGATCCAACAATGAACAGTAACTTCGACCAATCGAATTCCATATGAACGTTTATAACATGTAAACGAGTTCTAGAAGCAATAACATCCACTGGATGAACTTAAAATCAACAATCTCAAATATAATAGCTCGCATGAAACGCTCGATCGTGATCAGCACAAGCTGCAAGTTATACCGACGCCTCAAGGTGTCGTAATGAATGAAACAATTCAATAATACCGATGATCGAACAAATATCACCTGTGTTTTGCATGAAACGATCGATCATGATTAGCCCAAGCTATAAGTTTGTACCAACACCACAAGGTGTCGTAATGATTTAAACAATCCAATAATAGCGGTGATCAAACAATTTCACCGTGTTTGAAGTCAAATGAATGCGCAGTAAAGGGAATCTGAAAGTTTGTTTCAAATGACATCATAGAATTTTCAATTGAAAATGCAACATCAAAGAAATAATGTTTTCGATCGAAGACGAAGAAACAATGAATATCGTAAGATAGTCGATCGATGTTGAAAGGACCGTTAGGAGGTACACCGGAATATGAAATGAATTTTGTGTACCCTTGTCTTATCACACGATTGTGTTAAGACTGTTTTAGTTATGATAAATCAAAGCGGATTTAAAGCAATCAATAAGTAAATATTTAAATCCGTGTATGAGATGCCTAAACGAGTTTAGCGCAAGCTTCAAATAAGTGAGAGATACCACCACGAGGTGTCGAAATCAACAAACAATTTAGTGGAGTCGAATGTCAAACAAGTTTACTTCGACTCGGGACAAATAAAACATTTGTTAAAACGAATTTTGAATATGATGCCCTCAATACATCATATGATGCTCTGAAGTGAATATGTGTAATGGACAAGTTCAAACAATTGAACTTGGTTTTAGCGCAATCTGACAAAAATATATATGTTCCAAAAAGGAAATTTCAGCATGGTGACGACGAAAACCATGTGTGAAACTTGAAGAGAAAAGAAAATTTCAAGAGAATGTGTTGACTTGATAACAAGGGAGCCAACAATTACGATAATGCGGGTCATTCGGATCACAAATTGATAATTAGATTTAGCGAAGCAATATTTGAACTTTAATGAAACCCTTATTCGAAACAAAACCACATGCGTAGCAAACGATGCATGTGTAACATATAAATTTTCCAAGAAATGAAGCAATTAGTGTTCGCTATACTGAAAGAAATGATCGTGACACAATGACCATTAAGAGGAGTAGAGATACGAAAATCTACTCAGTAAGTGTGAAAGTCGAAATTTCAACAAAAGAAATTTGAGGACTTTACCTGGGGTTTCGTGTGTCGACCAATTGTTAGGTGACATTACCATGGAATGTCGAACATATCGTATTCGTCGTTAACCGAAATGGGGGGATGGGGAGACATACGTCTTTCCCTTGGAGTGCTTCATGTCGTTGCAGGATCGCGTGAAAAGTTGTTGTTTCCTGGCCGTTAGTTCTCCTGCTGATAGGAATCTAGCGTCGTCGTTGAATTGCGCCATCGTGTCTTTTCAAAGGCCTCACCTCGATAGTCGTATGTGACGTACTTCAACCTCCGTTGATGTAGGCTTAAGTTTCACGTATATCTGTGCACTAGCTCGTGTGCCGCGTAGAAGGTGATGTACCCCGACATCCGTTGACGTAAAAATTGTGTTCCATGTATTCTCATGCGCTAGCGTCTTGTTATGCGTAGGTTGCCTGCTCGGGAAGTTAAAATATCATAGATAATATGGATAATAGTGCGTGCCTGAGTTAATATTCGTGGTTCCTACGTGATGACCATGCACAAATAATCGATCATATAATCAAATAAGCATGTTAGTCACCAATAAGCAATCAAGTAATTCCCCTAGTCCCACTAGTCTATCCTCCCAGCCTCTCAGACTGAATCTCCTAGTCCCACTAGACTATCCTCCCAACCTCTCAGACTGAATCTCCTAGTCCCACTAGACTATCCTCCCAGCCTCTCAGACTGAATCTCCTAGTCTCTCAGACTACCTTCCCAGCCTCTCAGACTGAATTCCCTTTTTCGAAGGTCTTAAATGCATGTTTCCTAAACTCTCAGAGTGTTGTGTACTGTATGTAATCGTTTTATGCACCGGGTATGAAACACCATAATAGCGTATGTTTGAAAACAATATTTTGACTGCTTGTTTTTCGGCAACGGTTGGAGACCGTATTCGAGTACTAGGCGTTCTGTATGTGTTCAACGTCTTAATAGTCTAAGTCCCCAGGGGGAAAGGTGAGGTTAGAGCCTAGGTATCACAACAGAAACCTAATTCGCTGTAACCTATAGCTCTGATACCAATCTGTCACACCCCGAAATATCTAAGCATTGGCGTGACTGGACTGGTATCTTCATTGCACAGCGGAAGCAAAAAGCTAAGACTTTCTAGAAATTGAACGCCCACTAAGTACTCGATTCTTCAATGGTTCTCCTATTCCAACCGTGCCTTGTCTTAGAAATGCAACCTGAGAAAGAAACATGCGAAAAAGTCAACATAAAGTTGAGCGAGTTCATAGTTTGTTCGTAAAAGATTTGAGATAAATCTTTTGAGTTGTGAAAGGTTTGAAATAAATCTTTGGTATTGTGAAAGATTTGAAATAAATCTTTGAAATAACCGGTTTTCGAAATGGTATTGAGAAAACGAATTTAAAAATCATTTTCTTGTCCAGTTATATGAGGACTTTGTATTTGTAACGATCTATGATCATAAAACCATGTATCTTTAAAGTATGTATAACCGTCAATGCCCACCCTGACTTTGACTCTATGTCCGTAATCCTATACTTTGAATTTGTATAAAACATGGTTTTTATTTTGTATAAATCAAGCGTTTTGTAAGCGTGTATGATAAAAATCCCTGGTATGTAGCAAATAAGGAAAAAGAGATCACCAATGGTTTGCAAGGCCATTGATATGTGTGAAGTGCAAGTAGGAAGACTCAAACCTAGCGGATTGATGCGTCGGGCACAAAGTCACCCCGAGGTCCGTTTCTAGTTTGGCCTGGGGCTGGGCTCGCTACACCCAGATAGATCTACCGCTCCTGTCCCTCGGTCCTACCATGAGGATTAATGGCCTCATGTTGCCCTACCCACTCACATGATCTAAGTAGTAAACCTCCTTACGCTAACCATACCATGTAAAAAGTATTCGTAATTACTGTAACATATATTCCACCCCAGCCACCCTGGCTGAACCTCCACAGCCACCCTGACTGAGCCTCCCCAGCCACCCTGGCTGAACCTCCCCAGCCACCCTGGCTGAACCTCCCCAGCCACCCTGGCTGAACCTCCCCAGCCACCCTGACTGACTCCCTAGTTACGAAAAATCATTCACATTTCGAAAATACGCATTTGTTTTGTAAAAACCGGTATGTTTAGTATAAACCTTTCGTAAATCATTTGAGTTCCTCGAAATCCATTCGTGATATGATTTAGAAATACGAGTTTTGCGTTTGTTCAAAACTTTGTATGTTTCTGAAAATCGTGCATGTCTTTCCACCCCGAAAACATTTACAAAAAAATGTAAAACAGTAAAAAGTGGGGGTTATGAACTCGCCTGAATATTCCTGTGCAAGCTAGCTAATTACGACTTCGTGATGTCGCTTCCAAGATGAGACTCGCTAGCGTGCATCCTACAATATTCCTAACACGGAATATCTAATAAGTTTCTAAGTAATTACGGTAACTACACTACGTGTCACCGAGCTCTACCGAGTCGTTAATCGAACGATTCAAAGGGAAGTTGTTAACTTAATGAAAAAAAAAATTAAGTTATACGTGTTAAGTCGCGTTTAATGACAGTAGAAATCTAATAAGTCTTGAAAAAGACTTAGTTTCCGAGAGACTTAAAATGAATAAATATTTATATAAAAATATATAAATATATCGTTGTAAGTGTGTTAGCCGTCTCGAGTAGTCATACGTGTATAAAAGAATATTTCTATGAAAATATCATATAACAAACTCGTATCATATATCGTGTTTCGTATGAAAATAATATATAATAACTTGTATTATATATATCACGTCTTGTGTATATTTGCCAAAAATATACGTATATGCCGTTTAGGCGTATAAAATAAATATGAAGAGTTATATTCATTTTATAGAGGAATCGTCGAGTTGTTATGTTTGAAAATAAATATATAAACCATATTTATTTTTGTAAAAGAATTCGCGTTGTACGACATTTGGAATAAATATATAACTATATTTATTTTGAAAAGAATCCAAATTGTTCGTTGTTTGGAAATAAATATAACCGAATATATTTATTTTATAAACCATCAAGTTTTGTTATTTTGCAAAGCGGTTTGTCGAAATGTTATAAACATGCTTTGTAGGTTATGTAATGTCGTCGAAAGTAAGTATATATTTGTATTTGTTTTCATAGAAGGATGTTTAGTTTTATAATAAAGCGCCTTTTGTGTTTGCGGATTTTCTCGAAAAACGGGCAGAGTTTCCTCTGTTTTTGGACGCCCCCGACAACCACGTGTCGATATATTTTGTCAAACTCAACAATATTCTCAATATCAATATGTATAATTTTCGTAAAAGCGACAAAATGTAAATTAAGCACTAGTTCGTATCGGTTCGAGCTCGTTCACGGAATAAGTAAGATTATAAGAATAATGAAATGTATTGTGCCGTAAAATCTTTACCATCTTCTTGTGTCGAAAGCCGACCTGACCGAGTCAACTCGCTGAGTTGACTGAGTTTGACCGAGTTTGACCGAACCGCTCCCTAATCTGACTGAGCTGACTCGCTGACTGAGTTGACTGAGTCAACTTGCTGAGTTGACCCGAGTTGACCGAGTCGACTCGGTTTGACCGAGTCGACCGAACCGCTGACCTTGTTGACTGTCTTGACCAGCTCCGCCCGGGTTTGACCAACCCGATCTCGAAACCTGAATTCGACCGAGACCCGAACCATCACCACTGCCGTCGGCCGGCCCCGCCACCGCCGCCAGCGACTCCCTGCCGTCACCGGATCCCCACCAAACCCGACGCCACCACCTGAAACGAACACAACCGCAACTAAAACTCATCTTCATCGAGCCATGTCTGAACTTAGCCAAACATCAGAGAAGAAAGTAAGGAAAACGGAATAGAAACTGGTCGGAACACTTACCGGAACTTCGCCGGAGCATAAAAACTTGTGAAACTCTGCAGGAAGGTCTCTAGGTGCCCGATCTACACATGCACGGAGTTGGAATCTCAAAATGGCTCGCCGGAATTCTGACTGGAGCTCTGTCGGAGTTGCGCGTGTGCTCAAACGGCTCTGATTCTTCAAAAACGGAAGTCACCATCGTGTCGGGGAGGTTCGGTTTAGGGGGTACGCGCCGTAGCTCGCCGGAAATCGGTTGCCAGAAAACTACCGCCGCCAGAACACCTTGCCGGACCACCATGGCCACGGTGGCCGGCCGTCTCCCCATCGCCGGTCCGGTGACCGGTTTCTTCTAGAGAGAGAGAGAAACGAGAGAGAGTGGGTGAGGGGAGAGAGAGTAAGTGGGTGTGAAATGAGGGATTTTTGGGATTAAAGTCCCTTATATAGTGGGGTTTGGTGGGCTTGGGCCCAAGGCCCACAAGCCCGTTCCTAGCATTTTTGAAAGGCCTGATCGCATCTTTGAAGCCCATCTTCGCACCCGAACATCATGGAAGCATCGTAGAGTAAAATTTTAATACTAAAATACGTAAATTAGGGTCGGTAGTCGATGTTTGCATGTTCGTTCGTCGGTTGCGTAAAATCACGTAAAAGGCTCCGTTCGCCGTTTTTAATCCGTTTTTCGATCCGGTTTCGACTGTAGTCACTAAAATTAAATTTCGAAGCTAAAATATATCATAAAAAAATTTAATACTTGTTGGCGTTGTCAGTATTTTGTACGGTATCAGTCCGTTGTTGCGTAATATTCAGCAGATTTCCCATAAATCACCACACGCGCACTGTATAGCTGATCAAACGTTCCTGGTCACTCCAAAGGCCTAATTAAGTTAATTTTTGCCTTAATCACTATTTATTATCGCGTTAATCGCCTGTTAATCACGCAATTAGGAGCCGTAATTCACGGGTTGTCACAGGTGTGAGAACCAAACTCCCCACACTTGTTCATCCTGGAAAAGATCCAAGCCTAATTGATGGTCCTTGAACTTCAGCAACAGAGAGAAGCTGCCCAGGTAGCAAAGTTCAACTAAGTGGAAACCTGCATGTCTAAGTTTCGTGTTTAACGATGTCAAAGTCGGAAGATCAACACATATGCCTACAAGAGCTCTCCCGTGCCACTCCTGAAAAGCCACCGTGTCGGATGGAACCTCGACTGAAAAGGTTGATGTTCCAGCTGTACTAGCCCTGACCGTCTGCCCGAAACTTTTCATCACTGTTTCACAGATTGATCTCCCGTTCCCTTGGTTGATGAAGGGCTACTTATTAATCTCAAAATTTTGTGTCGTAACTTTCACTGGTTTAGTCTGCTCATTCCCGTTATTGTAACCCACCGTGTTCAACAAACCGAGGTTTTCGGCTGCGATCCTTGCTATGTTAACCCTAAGTTTGAAACCTCCCATCTTAGTGCAATTCAAGCATTTCTCCAACTCCTTCGCATCTTGTAATTTCTTGAAGTTGACAAATCCAAACCTATTGCTATCTTTATCAAGCTTTCTAGCAATATAAGTCCCCCTATCTTCCCATACACCTTCATAAACTCCGAAAGTTCCCATGGAGTGCAACCTTTCGGCAGGTTGGTGACATAGAACTTGGTCACCTTTCCTCCCAGATGGATGTCTTCCTAATCAGCAGTTTGCTTCCCTTTGTTCTTCATCCGGTGGGGGTTCATCCAGCTCCCGTCCATGGTTTTCAACCCTTGTTTGTGTTCCCTGGAACGGATTTATAGGAAAAAAAGTAGGCAATAAGGGTCTGACACGTGACAAAAACACTATTCTTAACCTTCATTTATTAATAGATTTATATTATATTATATTTATATTATTATTAGGGAGTTAATAATAACACATGGTAAAATCTTATTTTAACATGGTGTATATAGGCCGTATAACCTTATACGGCCCGTATACACCATGTTAAAACAAAACTATGGTCGTATACAACGTATACGATAGTTTTATACGTGCCGTATAATGTTATACGGCCCATATAGATCGGATTTTTTTGTTTGAGTTAATATTCACACATTAGGGTTTCGATCTGACAGTGTATATAGTGTTCAGAACCATCAAATCGAACGGCTTCTGCCATCTGATCATATTACCCTATCTCATCGGATTTCCGATGAGGTAGGGTAATGGTTCTGAACACTATATAGACTGCCAGGTCACACATTAGAGAGGACTAGCCATCCTCATCTTTCACCAACAAGATCCAAATAGTCTATGTTCAACACCAAATCTCATTTGACCAACAATCAAGATGGTGGACTGCAACACCGCAAAACCCGGGTTCCACCAATTTCACTTGCGTCGACCGACGAAAGGCGACTTTTAAATATCAAGGAAAATTGGTTTCAGTTTTATTTTTACATTGACATAAATCCCATTTCATCAAAGAGAAAGAAAACTCAGACAAACGACCAGTTGATAAACATAAAGCAAGCATGGAAGACTCAATAACAGCAGTTGAATCATTATTATTGTACAGTTTCAACCTTCCTTTTCCAGAACATTCTCCCCAAACGAACATTCTCGATAGCAGAACATCGTTTAAGCAAGAATCTAAGCTCAAGGAGACCATACGCGACAAGGTGGTGGTTTTTTGGGTTACAAATGGGTTGTATTGGTTATTCAGATCTCTATTCGATCATATTTCCAAACTACAACACACGAATACGTGGTTCCCAATTTGTAAGATATCATCACAAAGCCCCTCTGTTTACATGTAGTGTATAGTGTTCTAATATCACCATATTGCTGCTATGAAGCTTAAGGATGCATTCAACGGTAAATGATGGGTCTGATATTAGGGGAATTATAACTATACCCTAATGAAATCTAGGGGATAATGGATATAGTTCTCGAAGAATCTTGTTCCATATTCTCTCCTTTTCTAGTTCTCGAAGAATCTCATTCCGTATAGAGATCTCTATTCGGTCAACAAGCATGACTCAATAGCAGCAGTTGAATCATTATTATTGTACAGCTTCAACCATTCATCATTACAAATTGTCAGAACATGAAATAAGATCAAGCTTAACGTAATGAAATAATGGATATGGTAACAACTACCAAGGCGGCAGAGGACCGGGTAACTACCACCCACAACGGTTCTCCAATTCCTGATCAGGAAATGAACTCGAATTCAGCAGTCATTACTTCTTAATGAACTCGAATTCAGGAAATGATGAGTAATGTAAGGAGAAGCGTTGGGATTCAAGGTTTTAGACGCCATGTCACGATCTTCCCCTCGAGTTTTTAGAATTCAGGAAATGATGAGTTCCGAACTCCACTCCACTCTCACACTTCTGAACCGCCGCGATCTTCCCCTCGAGTTCTTCGTTCCTTTTCTTCAAATTTTTGACCTCGGAATCTAGTAATCGAAGAATTTAGTTCCGTATTCTCTCCTTTTCTAGTTCTCGAAGAATCTAGTTCCGTATATAGATGTCAATGATAGATGTCAATCAAAGTTACACAAGGCAATTAAACCTTACAAACACCATCTAAAAACTTATATAATATGCTTCATATATTAAACATAAAATGAGTAAAATATATTCCTCCATTCATTGCTTCACTTGACCCAAAAGATGATAACTTTCACCAAGTGTTTATAATAAAACTTTAAGCATTCTGAACCCTAGCTACAAACAACCCAGCAAACCCTAGCTAGAAATGGTTCCCATAAATCAACTTATATGCGATGAATCCCCTGTTAATCAACTTATTCCCACCGATTTTCGCTCTTTTAGCGCGTCTAGTTCCGAGGTAAAGTTCACCGTTATCTGCTCGCAATAATAACACATGGTAAAATCTTGTTTTACCATGGTGTATACGGGTCGTATAAAAAACTTTTATAAGGAACATATAACTCCATATCAGAATATCGTTGATAACGTATAAAAAACTTTTATAAGGAATGTATAACTCCATGTAGTGAGTAGTTGATATGATTAGACCACGAAAGTACTCCATCCGGTAGTTAACAGACGAACATCGACAGGGTTCTGGCGACAACCCACACGGCATACATCGGTAGCGAGCTGGGAGAATTTTTATAAGGAACGTATAACTCCATATTAGAACATCGTTGATAAATACAAGACGCGGGAATTCGTGGATTTAGGTTGGCTATGATCTTTATTTGGTCATCTTTCCAAACTGCAACCCACGAATATGTAACCAACAAACTCGGGATACTGAAAACCTTCAGCAATCATACTCTCAGTACCCTCACAACCCACCGCATTCGCCACCCAACAAACTCCGGATACTAAAAACGTTATCTAAAGAATTACTGAAAGAGTAAATTAAAAAAGTCGTCCTTTATGTTTACACTAAATTGCAAAGTGTCCTTTGTCTTCAAAAAGTACAAAAAACGTACTCGGATGTTTACAAATCACTGCACATTATGTCCTTTAACCCTAACTTAATTAGTTTTTATGGTTAAATCAAGGTAGATTGGTAATTTTACTCATTTAATTAAAAACTATTTAAGAAATAAAACAAAAGTAGAATTCTGAAATATTTAAATTATATATATAAAATGATAAATCAGTGTCTCACTCTAAACTCGTTCTCTCTCTTTCTCTCTTAACCCTCTCTCTCTCTCTCTCTCTCTCTCTCTCTCTCTTTGTTCATAAACCACCACCAGTACCATAAAGCACCACCATCACGACGACTACCACCTACCGGCCATTACTGTTTACCCCCACCGGCCATCACCGCCTTCCCCCACCGACCATCACCGCCTCCCCACAAAACCACCAGCACATTCCCTACCCCCCAACCACCACCACCACCACCACCACCACTACCATCCACCTGCCGCCACCACCTACCCACCACCACCACCACAACCTGTGGGTTAGTTTCGTCATTATCACATACCTCTTCCCAAGGCTTAGGGTTTTCTAATCATCCCGCTTCTTAATCTCAGTCCTCCGATCATCATCCTTCCCCACCACCTATGCCCCTGCATTTTTTAACTCTGCACACCACTAGGGTTTTCCTACTTTTTTGATTGATTTTTTGTCTCGATTAGTGTATCATTTGTGTATGATGTTTTTGAAGCTTGAATTTAGGTTTTCTGATCGATTTGTGTAGTATGATGTTGTGATCGATTTAGACCGTTTTGAATCGGAGATCTATATGTTGTAGATCTTGATGTTTGGTACCTAATACGTACGTTTCAGATCTTAAATCAGAGATCTGTGGTTTTGGTGTGGTGGTGGCATGGTCGCCGGTGACAACCCGCCGCCGACTTCCAAGTTATGGTGTGGTCTGGAGTGAGGGTGGTGGCGCCATGGTCGCCGGTGAACCTGCGGTCGGCTTCAAGGTTGTGGTGTGGGGTGGTGTTGGTGTGAGGATGATGGTGGCAGGTGATGGTGTTAAAGAGAGAGAGAGAGAGAGAGAGAGCGTGTGTGAGAGAGAGTAGATATATATAATTCATTTCTGTTTTTGTTATTAAAATCATTAAAATTGGTTTCTAAATAAATAAATAAATAAGTAAAAGACCAATATGCCCTTCACTTAATAGTTAAAATTAATTGGGTTAGGGTTAAAGGACATAACGTGCAGTGATTTGCAAACATCGAGTACGTTTTTTGTACTTTTTGAAGACAAATGACACACTTTGCATTTTGGTGTAAACATAAAGGGCGACTTTTGTAATTTACTATTACTAAAACTTATTAAACGTTGTTCGGTTTTACACAAATATATATATATATATATACACACACAACATATAACATTATACGGCTCGTATACATCTCAAAACCTCCTAAAACCTAACAAAAATAAACACATTTGGCCGTATAACATTTTATTAGTCGTATACAATTTTATACGACTCGTATAATGTTATACGGCCCGTATACATGTAAAACAACAAAAAACATTTCACTACATTTATTTATGTGCAAAAGTATTCTATACGGACCGTATAAGTTTATACAACCCGTATACACTAGGGATATAAAAATAAGATTATAGGGTGTGTATATAGAAGGGCCTTGTTATTAACAGAAAGGTGGAGGCCTCTTTTTCCATCTCTCCTCACCAATTTCGGTGATAAGTAGGGGCAGGTAGGGCAATGGACCCAGGCCCAAAGCTCTTGAGGGCCCAGAGTTTTAAAAAAATATCCATAGACTATATGTTTGTTATTGGGCCTTAACTGTTTTAATCTAATTATTATAATCGGCCCTTCATTTGTGATTGACGTGATGAGCGGGAAAAGAGTACGAAGCGACATATTGTAATAGGTGTCACGGCCCCCGACCCGGTTTGACCCGTTTCAGGAGCCGCGGGACAGAAATCGCGTGGTATTTAATTTAGGCGACAGCGGAAGTCTTTTAAAACAGGATCTTTCAGTATTTAAAACTGCCCATTTACATAATTTAGGGATAAAACCCCGATAATTTACAATCATTTGATTTCACTGGGAAATCTTTTATTTTACAAAACATGTTTCTTTATTTTATCATGAGCCACTTTCTTAAGCTTGTAGTGCTTCACGGCACTTTTCCTGTATCATAACAGATCACCTGAAACATGTTTGAAAAAAGGTTTTGTCAGCGGGAAATACCGAGTGAGTTCATTCAGGTTTTATAAAATGACCCTTAGTTATAAAATTACAGCATAAGAGCGATTATAATGGTTTATATCTTATTTTTATCTGGCACCGTGTCACAATGGTGACATGTCACAATGGTGACGATGGTCATACCACTACTAGGTCAATGAACCCAAATAATGATGATTATCCCTAGTAGGTCAATGAACCTAACTGGGAGAAAATTAGTAATGTGCACAATACCCCTCTAGCCAGTGATTCAAGATAACCACGACTTAATCCCTGTAGTTATAACTTTTGAAAAATAATTTGGAGTATTGTAAAACAGCTGATAAAAAGAGAATGACTCACATTGCAGATTTAACGAGCAATGTATAAGCCTACTGATTTAGCCTTGGTTAACCTAATTATAATAACAATGCACACAAACTGGGTTAGTAACTAATACAGCAGTTACGACAATTCACGAGATTAAACCCTCACAACGGTTAACAAAGTGCAATACTTAACAGATCGGCGGATTCACAACGAATGACAGAGTATAGCCCGAGTTCGGATAGCACTCAAACATTCAAGTCGAAATCATGACGAATGACAAAGTATAACTCAATTTGAGCAGCACTTAATCATACGTTGGATAGTTTCAATCGATCGGACGTTGAATCGTAATAGCGATCGAGTTATTACCCTGATTGCGGCAGCGATTTGTGAATCGTGTGTGTTAATTGTGGTAAACAGAACGTAACTCAGTGCCTAAAACGAATTTCTTCGTCGAACGTACGCAGAATATCAAGTGCCAATGTCTGCTATTTATACACTGATTTTGACATGCTTATGGACCGTAAGACTTTTTATCCTTACGGTCCGTAAAGGACACCTAATGGTCATAGGGTTGCCACGTGTGGGACTAGGCCTACTGAGTTGATGATTTCTCCAAATTCGAATTCGACAACAAGTTATTTAGATAATCGTCCACTAGGGTTTACCCCCCTTGAGTTTTAGGGGCCCTGATCCTGATTCCGATTGTTCTGAAAATTTTAGGATTTGTGCAGAATCACTTGGGTGTCTTAATTAGGGTTTTCTTAATAGATAATTAACATACTAAGTATTAATTTTAGTGAGAGTTGTTACATCCTCCCCACCTTAAGAAAAATCTCGTCCTCGAGATTTACTGGAATAAATGAGGATATTTCCACTTCATTTCTGATTCCAGCTCCCAAGTGTATTCTGGTCCTCTCTTTGAATTCCACTTGACTTTTGTTAGGGCTGGATTTTTATTATGCATGATCCTTACACGTGATCCTAACCAATGATCCTTGTTTCTTTGACAGACAGTGATCCTCAGCAGGACTTCAGGATCAGGATCATGGACCATTATAGGATCCTCATGCTAACGGTTACCTTCGTTTAATACAATGTTATTTTGCAGGAACATCTAGCAGGATACGCTCTTAGCATCATAACCAAGGGACGCGTCTTCACAATTATGGCATTAGCTTAATCGGAGATAGACGTTGCAAAGGATATGGAAACTTAGCTTGATTTAAGGGCGGCAATTTAGGCTAGATTGTCTTTTATTTCTAAAGGGGTAATGAGCTGATTATTAGTCTTTTTACCTAAAATAGGTCACCTACACTTGTATAAATACCACTCTTCCTCATTTGGAAGAACACACGACAACACACAACACAACTCTCACACGCTTAGACACTCGAAACTATAGTGATCCTTGTACTCAGCTCATTATCATCCGAAGTTGTAACTATATTTTTTCTTATATTGAAGTTGGTGATCGGTAGTTGCCATCACCCGAGGTTTTTTATGCCGGAGATCATACATTGATCAAGGGCTTTTTCCTCGTATAAATCATTGTGTCTTTGCATATTTCTCATAGAAGTGATCCTTTACTTTTATAATTAACCAAGCATCATACCCCGTTTACATAAAGTTTGGTTACATTATCCTTGTGTGATTTTTGACCAAAACAACTTTGACCAATACTAGTCGTTTGTGTTTGAGAAACTTGATCTTTCTATCTTCTATTTGTAGTGGTTTCTCTACAAATTTCAATTTTTCATTTACCTCTATATCTTGAAGAGGTACTACCAAGGATTCGTCTGATAAACATTTCTTGAGATTGGATACATGAAATACATCATGTACTCCAGCTAACTCTTCTGGTAGTTGTAAACGATAAGCAACTGGTCCTATACGTTGGATCACTGGAAATGGTCCTACGTACCTTGGATTTAGCTTTCCTTTCTTACCGAATCTAACAACTCCTTTCCAAGGAGATACTTTCAATAGCATTTTGTCTCCAACTTGAAACTCCAACGGCTTTCGTCTATTATCTGTATAACTCTTCTGGCAATCTCTAGCCGTCTTCAGCCTTTCCTTCGTGATACTGAATATCACAGTCGTAGTTGTTAGGGCTGGATTTTTATAACACATGATCCTTAGATGTGATCCTAACCAGTGATCCTTGTTTCTTTGGCAGATAGTGATCCTCAGCAGAGTTCCAGGATCAGGATCACGGACCATCATAGGGATCCTCATGCTAACAGTTGTTTTCATTGAATTTAATGTTATCTTGCAGGAATGTCTAGCAGGATCCGCTCTTAGCATCGCAAACAATGAACGCGTCTTTACAACTTTGGCATATGCTTAATCAGAGATGAACGTTTTAGAGGATATGGAAACTCGGTATGATTTAAGGGCGATAATGTAGGCTAGATTTACTTTTATTTCTAAAGGGGTAATGAGCTGATTGTTAGTCTATTTACCTAAAATAGGTCACTCACACTTGTATATATAACACTCTTCCCCATTCGGAAGACACACAACACATTTCTCACACGCTTAGACACTCGATACGATAGTGATCCTTGTACTCAGCTCATTATCATCCGAAGTTGTAACCATTTTTTGTTATATTGAAGTTTGGTGATCGGTAGTTGCCATCACCCGAGGTTTTTTATGCCGGAGATCATACATTGATCAAGGGCTTTTTCCTCATATACATCCTTGTGTCACTTGCATATTTCTTACCAAAGTGATCCTTTACTTTTTCAACAAACTAAGCATCATTCCCCGTTTACTTAGAGTTTGGTTGCATTATCCTTGTGTGATTTTTGACCAAAACAGTTTGGCGCCCACCGTGGGGCAATTGGTGCTTCATTCATAAAAATTTTTTCTGTTGGTGACCATTCCGTAGTGTTGCATGGCTTCGTCATTGAAGAATACCTCCACAGCGATGTCGGCAGTCAATTCATCTACTGACATTCCACCTTTGCCTCCACCACCAGCTGGATCTCAGAAAATGCTGAGAAGAGACCAACTTCTATCTCCTCTAAACCATTATCTTCTGCTTTAACTTCTTCTGTTCCCAGTACTAGTGATATATTTACTTTGATTTTGCAGATGAGGGATCGTATGCAGCAGCAGGATGAAACTAATGACAGGATCCTCAGAGAAATCGGAGATCTCAAAAGGCAAAAGAAAACGGCAGAGGATCATTCCCCACTGATGCCCGAATCTTTGAATTTTGATACTCCAATGATTACTTCTCAGCCATCAGAGGTCCCAGACATTCAATATATGGGTGGATCAAGAGGAGTGCATTTCGGCCCAGCAACAATGACTCAGGCATCAGGATCATATTTCCAACCGGCGGGATCCTACGCCCAGCATTTGGGATCCTTCATGAGCTTAGGATCCTCCTTTGTCCCAGGATCATCCCAGGTTCAAGGATCCTCCTTCGTTCCAGGATCATCCCAGGTTCAAGGATCCTCCTTTGTTCCAGGATCATCCCAGGTTTAAGGATCCTCCTTCGTCCCAGGATCATCCCAGATTCAAGAATCCCTACAGATACCAGGATCCTTGAAGAATTTGCAAACAGGAAGCCTAGATGTCCATCAAGGAGATTTTATTCCAATGCAGACCATTGCTTCCACTGGTCCATCCATTATCCCAGAATCCCAGCAATATGGATTCCCTAACTTGAACCCAATGGGAGGTAACACTTTAAATAATTATCTTACCACTAACCATGGATTCATGCAGGATACAGGTGTCAATCATGCTATGGCCAGGGAATTGCAGAAACTAAAAGATATGATCTCAAGTGTTCCAGGGGTAGTCAAGCCTATCCCAGAGATTGCAGATGGAAGCCATAAGGTATCTCGCTTTGCACCACCAATTTGTGATGCAGAGGTACCCAAAAGGTTCCATATCCCTACTATGAAGCTGTATGATGGTACAACGGATCCAGAAGAGCACATAGCACAATACAGGGAGAGGATGGAGATCAATCCTATCCCAGAAAAACTGAAAGAAGCATGCCTATGTAAAGGATTTGGATCCACTCTTACTGGATCAGCTCTTAAGTGGCTGCTAAGTCTTCCCCCCTACTCTATTACTTCATTTGCTAATTTAGTTAATTTATTCAATAACCAATTCTCTTATAGTAGAAAATTTGAAAGATTAACTAGTGATTTGTACAGGATAACTCAAAATCATAATGAATCATTAAGGGATTATATAACTAAATTTAGTAAAGAATCCTTGGACATTCCCAACTTGGATATGGCTACGGCTGTTGAAGCCTTCAAAATGGGACTGCTTAAGGATTCATTATTCTATGATGATCTTGTTATGACACCATGCAGGAATCTAGATGAAGTAAGAACTCGAGCACTCAGGTTCATCCGGCTAGAGGATGACAAGAGGATCCAGGAGAGACAAGTAGGATCCTCAAAACAGGAGAAGCAAGGATCCTCCTTCAAGAACAACAAATTCAAATCCTACCATAGAAATGAGAACCAGAATGTGCAAGCTGTTGACCAAGAAGAGGATGATGAAGATTATCCTCCAATCTCAGAATATTGTTTTTCCGTTGATAATCATGAACTGATCCTTGCAATGCAGAATCTAGGTGAAAAAGCTAGGTGGCCCAGGAAGAATGATAAACCATCCGGGACTAAAGACAAGTCAAAGTGGTATGCATACCACGAGGATTTCGGGCATCTGACTGAAGAGTGCATCGCATTAAGAAAGGAAATTGGATATCTGCTAAGCAAGGGACATTGAAAGAATTGTTGGGAAGGAAAAAAGCAAAAGACTCAGGATCCTGAAAGGATCCCTGAAAAGGCTCCAGCCCCTCCGGCGAATGCACAAGTGATCAACTTTATTTCCGGAGGATCAGACATCTGTGGTACATCCTTCTCAGCGGCTAAAAGGCATGCAAAGGAAGCAAAAATGGATAATGGAGAAAAGCCTATCCGAACATCAAGTATCTCGGAAGGAAATACGATAACATTTGATGAGGATGATCGCATTAACATCCAGGATCCTCATCATGATAGTTTAGTTATTACTCTCTTTATTTCTAACCATTTTGTCCGCAGGATCCTTATCGACGGAGGAAGCTCAGTAAACATTATCCAGCTTGATGTTCTAAAGAAAATGGTATCCCGGAATCAGACATCACACCGAGATCCTCCGTGCTTGTAGGATTCAGTGGAGAAACGAAGAAAACTCTGGGGGACATCAAACTCCCAATCTACGTGGAAGGATTACATAATTATCAGAAATTTTGCGTTATTGACTGTTTGTCTTGTTGCAATGTTATCCTTGGCAGGCCTTGGATACATGATATGAAAGCAGTCCCATCCACCTACCATCAATGTGTGAAGCTCCCTAGCCCATGGGGAATAATCAAGATCGACAGTGATCAGCAGGAGGCTAAGGATTGTTATAACTCATCCATGAAGCCAACCTCGAAGCCAAGGGAGCAATAGCAATTACAGTATCCTCCGAGGAATGTCTTGGAGGCAAGGGAACAAGATGTGGACGAAATCCTCTTGGATCCTAGTGATCCTGAATCAAAAATCTATATCGGATCAGGGATCCTTGGCAAGATGAAAGAAGACATGATATCCTTCCTCAAGAGAAGAAAGTCTACCTTTGCATGGAAGCACGAAGATATGACAGGTATATCTAAGGATATCATAACTCATAAACTCGGCATTGACAGGTCTATCAAACCAATCCATCAAAAAAGGAGAAAGTTTGCACCAGAAAGGAATGCCATTATCCAAGAAGAAGTAGAGAGACTACTTCGAGCAGGTATGATCAGAGAGGTAAAATATCCAAAATGGTTAGCCAATGTGGTCGTTGTCCAAAAGAAAAATGGAAAGTGGAGGGTATGTGTCGATTTCACTGATCTGAATAAGGCATGTCCCAAGGATCCTTTCCCATTACCCCACATTGACTCCATGGTGGATGCAACAGCGGGGCATGAACTGTTGACCTTTATGGATGCATCATCTGGATTCCAACAAATTCAGATGGAACCATCTGACCAAGAGGATACAGCCTTTATGACCCCAACAGGTTTGTATTGTTATATTGCCATGCCTTTTGGATTAAGAAATGCAGGTGCAACATATCAAAGGCTGGTGAATATGATGTTCAAAGATCAAATTGGACAAACTATGGAAGTATACATAGATGATATGGTAGTCAAAGTCAAAGAAAGCTGAGGATCACCTAAGGGATTTGGAAGAAGCATTTGATATCCTTGATAATTATAACATGAAGCTTAATCCTTCAAAGTGCCACTTTGGTGTTAAGGCAGGTAAATTCCTAGGATATATGGTAACTCAGAGGGCATTGAAGGCAAGTCCGGAACAAATTAAAGCACTGATAAACATCAAGTCCCCTGCCAATGCTAAGGATGTGCAAAGGCTAACAGGCAGGATAGCAGCTCTGAACAGGTTCATATCAAAATCCTCAGAAAAATGTAAGGAATTTTACGATATCCTAAGGAAGAACAAGAAATTTGAATGGACTGAGAAAGCATGAGAATGCTTTACAAGCCCTTAAAGAATATATGTCCTCAGCACCAGCATTATGAAAGCCCGGAAAAAGGAGATGTGTTAACCTTATACTTGGCGGTATCCTCAACCGCTGTAAGTGCTGTCCTTGTTAAGGATCACGAAGGTACACAATATCCTATCTACTATGTAAGTAAGAGTCTACTTGATGCCGAATCCAGGTACTCACACCTCGAAAAACTTATTCTTGCTTTAATCATGGCATCAACTAAGCTAAGGCATTATTTTGAAACCAATACTATTGTTGTTAGAACTAACTTTCCAATTAAGAATGTCCTCAGGAAACCAGAGATGTCAGGAAGAATGGCTAAGTGGGCAGTAAAGCTTAGTGCCCATGATATAAGATATGAGCCAAGAACAACCATTAAATCCCAAGCACTAGCTGACTTTGTGGCTGATTTCAGTAGTGATCTACAAAAGGAAGCAGAATTGGAGGTCCAACAGCTGGATGAGACCAAGGATCCTTGGATACTACACACTGATGGATCCTCAAATGTCAAGGGCACAGGGCTCGGCATACTACTAAAATCGCCACAGGGGTACATAATACCCCACTCCATAGCCTGTGAGTTCCAAGCAACTAACAATGAGGCTGAATATGAAGCCTTAATTGCTGGTTTACAAATTGCTAAGGATATGGGGGTCAGATACCTTAAAGTATACGTAGACTCATTACTAATCACTAATCACTTTAATGGATCCTATGCTGTTAAAGGAGAAAAACTAACCAAATATTTAGAGATAGTCAAAGAATTGGCACTCTCTTTTGTTTCTTTCAGTTTAACACAGGTACCAAGGGAGGAAAATACAGAAGCTGATGCATTGGCCAATCTAGGATCATCCTTGAAGATCCCAGAGGATATAAGTATCCCCATCATCCATATCCTAGCTCCTGCTATTGAAAATCAGGTGGCCATGGAAATAGAAGAGGATACTGCAATGATCCCTAGTGAAGAAACTCAATCTTATTCAGGATCATGGATCTCACCAATCATGAGATACTTACAACACGGGGAGATTCCTATGGGAGAAAGTCCTAGAGCTCTCAGGATTAAGGTATCTCAATTCACAATCTTAAATAATGTATTATATAAGCGATCTCTTGCAGGACCATATTTAAGATGTATCGAGGATCCTGAAATTCAAGAAGTGTTGAGAGACTTCCATGAAGGAGATTGTGGAAACCATACTGGGGGCAGGGCATTGTTCTCAAGGATCCTTAGAACAGGATACTACTGGCCAACTATGAAAAGGGATGCTGTCAAAGACACAGCAATATCCTTCATCAGCCAGCTGAATTTTGCATCCAATACCATCCTCTTGGCCATTCATGAGATGGGGGATGTATATAGTTGGCAAGCTCCCTAAAGCACCTGGTGGAAAAGTATTTATGCTTGCCATGACCGACTACTTCTCCAAGTGGATAGAAGCTGAAGCTTTTGCTCAAGTCAGAGAAAAGGAAGTTATATCCTTTATTAAGAGAAACATTATAACCAGATTTGGCATTCCCTCTGAAATTGTATGTGATAATGGTTCCCAATTCATTGGGAGCAGAACCACTAACTTTTGTGACAGTTGGGGAATTAAGATGATAACATCAACACCAGTCCATCCACAAGCCAATGGTCAAGCAGAATCATCCAACAAGATCATCATCAACAACCTGAAGAAGAAATTAGGATCCAAGAAGGGAAATGGGCAGAGGAATTGCCTTATGTGTTGTGGGCTGATAGGACAACTCCCAAGAATGCCACTGGTCAAACACCCTTCTCTTTAGTATTTGGGGCAGAAGCAGTGATCCCAACAGAAATGGTGATTCCAACTGCTAGAACAAGTACTCGTGATCCTGAAGAGAATGCTGCAAACCTAGCTCAAGACTTGGATACTATTGAGGAAATCAGGGATCTGGCTAGGATAAGGATGGCAAGCTACCAACAAAGAATGGCTGGTGCCTACAACAAAAATGTCAGGATAAGGAAGTTCCAAGTCGGGGATATGGTGTTGAGAAAAGCATTCCAAAACACCATCAATCCTGCTGACGGGAAAATTGGCACCAAAATGGGAAGGCCCTTACTTGATTGAAGCCGAAGCAGGAAAGGGGGCATACAGATTGCTAACCATGGAAGGAAATTTGTTACCAAGAGCCTGGAATGCTATTCACTTAAAGAAGTATTTCATGTGAACAAGATCCTTCAAGCGTATGATCCTTACATTGGAAGCATCCTCGAAGGATCCCGGCGACATCAGTGATCCTTTACTCTGGTAAAGTCCTTATCTCAAAACTTTTCCATTTTCTTATTTTTACCTAAGGATAAGGATCACGTATCCTTCATCCTTCTCTCACGAGAATTTGAGTTCTGATAGTCCAGGTATCCTCAGCATATTATCGATAGTCTTCAAAAGCATCTCAGATCCTTGGGTTCAACCCCAGTTATCCTTGGGCTTGTCCCCAGTTTTCGCCTGTAGCGCACGATGATCCTGGTATAGTTCACGTCTTTGGGACCAGTACCCACTTTAGGGGCTGACAACCTCATCGTACTAGCTATATCTAGGATCCTACGTATAAATGGTAGACGTACCATACATCCGTTCCTAAGGTTTCTAACGTTTTCACGTTAGCTAAGGTTTTGACATTTTCATGTCACCAAGTTTGGATAGTCGCCAGTAAGGGCCATACTCTAGTTTACATACGATCCTTGCGCTTGTCCCCAGTTATCCTTTGGGCTTGTCCCCAGTGATCCTTGGGCTTGTCCCCAGTTATCCTTTGGGCTTGTCCCCAGTGATCGTTTGGGCTTGTCCCCAGTTATCCTTTGGGCTTGTCCCCAGTGATCCTTTGGGCTTGTCCCCAGTTATCCTTTGGGCATGTCCCCAGCTATTAATTTATCTTTTACATTGGCTTAGTCCCAAGTTATGTTCCATTTTTCAGGTTTTCGAAGTTAAACAAATAAGGATCCTTAATCCTTATTATCCGTTAAAATTTCACTTATGGTTATCTTGATTAAAGGTTAGGATCCTAACTTGGATTCTCCGGTATGATCCTTGACTATTTTGATTATACTTGTTATTTTGAATAACCCTTACACTTTGACAACTAAACCTATGATCCTCGATCATAAACTATTTTTGAAAATTTTTCGATTACAGGATATTTGATCCAGGATCATATCCTAAAATGATTGAACATGATTTGCTTAACAATTGGAAAATAAAAGGATAAACAAAGGATAACAACACGAGATAAGCCAGAAAGATTAGAGTTATTTTATTAACAAAGGATTTTAAACCCTTTCAAAAGTTGTCAAAATTGCCAACCCACGTTTCTACCAGCAAAACGTGGCCCGTCCACATGGGTTGGCAAAGGGTGTCCATTGTTTATGCGGTCATAGCAGGTGCAGGAAAGTAAAAGCGGCAGAATCACAAAGGCTTCATCCCCCAAACAGAGGATCCCTCCACCATTTGCGATCCTACCTATTGTCTAAAGGATCCAGGATCCTTAACCCTAAAAACTATTGTTTGAGTTACAGACCATAAATTGTTTCAAAACACCAACAACCACAAAAACCACTACCAAATTTTAAAAAAAAATTGGGCTCCGGCCAAGTCTCGAAATATCCATCATCGCCCAATTCAGCAGCTCAAACCTTTGCTGCTCCATCACCACCAGCTCCACTTGCTTCCCCCTGATGCTTGCCAGCATCACCACCTTCAAGCATAGGGATCTCATCGGCCTCATCATCATCCTCCAACTCTGCTAACCTTGCCTTCCAGCCCTCCACATCCCATGTGCTCTTGTCAAAAGCAGGATCCTGAGCCTCCGCAGCCATCTGCAATTGGATCCTATACATAGCTATTGCGGCGGAGACCTTGGCATCCTGGGTGATCTCCTGCTTCTCACAATCCATGTTGATCAGCATTTGAGCAGCTTCATCCTTGGTAGCCCGGAGTTCCTTCTCAAGATCAGCTATCTTGAGATCCTTCAGCACGCCCATTTGTTGGAGGTCGGCGATTTGGCGGTCCTGATCCTCAACATGGCCAAGATAGGTTTCTATTTCAGCAAGTTTCTGCAGAAAGGGAAAAGATAAGTTCAGGACCAGGTGATCCTCAAACAAGCAGGATCTACAGTCAGGATATACAAGCAAGAGCAATGATCCTTACTTCATTAACATAATCAAGAAACTGTTGGCGGAGCAGGGGAAATCCTTGAAGATCCTCAGAAGCCTTTCTCTTCTTTCCCTTACCCCTAATAGGTGCTTTAGGGGCTGAAGCAGATGGACTAGCAGCAGGGGTCTTCTTCCTTGTAGACTTTACATTAGCAAGATCATCAATACCAAACTTAGAGGCAGACTTGACAGATTTCCCAGCGCCTACACAATCAAAATAAGATAAGTACTTTAACTAATTTAAAAAATCTTACATAGAACTCCTTTTTAAATAAGGATACTTACTTGACATTGTGGCAGATGCGGAGGATACTTCTTGTGAATCTTGAATGGCAACTTGAAAACTTCTGGTCTCAGGATCAAGCTTTTTGAAGGCTAGAACTCTCTCTCTTGCAGCAGGAGTCAACTTGAGATGAGCAACAGATGTGGCTGCACAAAAAACAGAATATTAGTAATCCTCAAGGAACAAGTCTGATGGTGATCCTTCCAGGATCCTCTATCCTACCATGAGTAGCCCACTCCTTGGGCAGATCCTTCCCATTAGGGATGGTATCCCTCCTAACGAAGAAAAATTGTCGCTTCCAATTCATGTCATTCTTGGTGACCTTAAGAACAGGATGATCCTTCCCAGCTTTCCGTTTGAACAAATATCGGCAGGATCCAAACGTTGTGAGATCATACATCTCAGACAGCTCCGCCATTCCTAGGTCGATCCCTTCTTGCTCAATGATCCTTTCAAGGGTATACAAAACCCTCCAGATCATCGGCATGGCTTGGATGTAAGATATGCCGGTCAGGGAAAAGAAAGATTGGGTGAAAGCTGGAAAGGGATACGTATAGCCTATAGTGAACGGAGTAACAGGAAAAGCTACCCAAGTATCGGAGACAAAGTCACTTAAAGCAGTGGGAGTGAAAGATTTAAAGATAGCAGTCGCCGGAAAACAATGACGAATTCTATCAATATGAACATCGGTGAAACAACACCTCTCGTGGGGAGAATCCTTGATGATCCCTTGACCCTTCAAGGGACTATTCTTTTTAGGATCCTTATGAGGGGAGTTCCGTAGCAGCATACTTGCAGAATGTTGAAGAGAAACAAGGAAGCAGAAAAACAGAGTAAGAAAAGGAAGAAGGAAGAAGAAAGATACCTGATTGATCTTCGGACGAGATTATAAAGGGAGTTTCTTTGATTTTAAATGCGAATTGATCCCATCTCTATCTCCTATTTATAATGATGATCTGCAGGGTTGTCACTTCTGTGACGTAAGAATCATAACGGCTAGTCCGACTCCAACGGCTAGTTATCCGATTAGCTCGTTGCAGATAAGATCAAGCAAAATATAACTCACTTATTTACAATATCACTCCTTATATTTTGGGGGCAATTGTTAGGGCTGGATTTTTATAACACATGATCCTTACATGTGATCCTAACCAGTGATGCTTGTTTCTTTGGCAGATAGTGATCCTCAGCAGAGTTCCAGGATCAGGATCACGGACCATCATAGGGATCCTCATGCTAACAGTTGTTTTCATTGAATTTAATGTTATCTTGCAGGAATGTCTAGCAGGATCCGCTCTTAGCATCGCAAACAAGGAACGCGTCTTTACAACTTTGGCATATGCTTAATCAGAGATGAACGTTGTAGAGGATATGGAAACTCGGCATGATTTAAGGGCGATAATATAGGCTAGATTTACTTTTATTTCTAAAGGGGTAATGAGCTGATTGTTAGTCTATTTACCTAAAATAGGTCACTCACACTTGTATATATAACACTCTTCCCCATTCGGAAGACACACAACACATTTCTCACACGCTTAGACACTCGATATTATAGTGATCCTTGTACTCAGCTCATTATCATCCGAAGTTGTAACCATTTTTTGTTATATTGAAGTTTGGTGATCGGTAGTTGCCATCACCCGAGGTTTTTTATGCCGGAGATCATACATTGATCAAGGGCTTTTTCCTCGTATACATCCTTGTGTCACTTGCATATTTCTTACCAAAGTGATCCTTTACTTTTTCAACAAACTAAGCATCATTCCCCGTTTACTTAGAGTTTGGTTGCATTATCCTTGTGTGATTTTTGACCAAAACAGTAGTCACTTAGGATTTTCATCCATCTCCTTTGCCTCATGTTTAATTCTTTTTGTTCAAATATATATCTTAAATTCTTATGACCCGTATAGATAGTAAACTTACTACCATACAGATAATGTCTCCAAATCTTAAGGGCAAAATTATGGCTCCTAATTCTAAGTCATGAGTGGTATAGCTTTCTTCGTGCTTTTTCAATTGCCTTGATGCATACGCAATTACCTTTTTGTGTTGCATTAACACACATCCAAATCCTAGCTTTGAAGCATCACCATATACTTTAAAATCTTTTGTTCCTTCTGGTAAGACTAGGATTAGGGCATTTGTTAATTTATGCTTTAAGATCCTAAAGGCTTCTTCTTATTTAGGTCCTCATTCAAACTTAACTTTTTTACAGGTTAGCTTAGTTAATGATATAGCTATCTTGGAAAAATCCTTAATAAACCGTCTATAGTATCCGGCTAAACCTACAAAACTCCTAATTTCCATTGCGGATTGCGGAACCTTCCATTTGGTAATTGCTGCTATCTTATCAGGATCTACGTGAATACCTTCATGATTCACCATATGACCTAGAAATTGTACTTCTGGCAGCCAAAATTCACACTTCGAGAATTTGGCGAAAAGCTTCTCTTTTCTTAACAAAGTTAAGAGTGCATGCAAGTGCTGATAATGTTTTTCCTGACTTTTGGAATAAATAAGTATATCGTCGATGAAGATAATTATAAATTTATCCAAATATGGTTTTACAGATCCTATTCATTTTGTCCATGAATGTTTGCAAGTGCATTCGTTAATCCGTAGGGCATGACTGTAAACTTGTAATGACCATACCTAGTTCTGAAAGCAGTTTTAGGTATGTCTTCCTCTTGTACTTTCAATTGATGATATCCGGAACGTAGGTATATCTTAGAAAAATATATAGCTCCTTGAAGTTGATCGAAAAGATCATTAATCCTAGGTAATGGGTATCGATTCTTAATTGTAACCTTATTCAATTCTCTATAATCAATACACATTCTCATCGGACCATCCTTTTTCTTAATAAACAACACTGGTGCCCCCTCCCACGGGGATAAACTAGGTTGTATGAAACCTTTACTTAATAATTCATCTAATTGATTTTTCAGTTTTAATATTTCTGTGGGTGCTAACCGATAAGGTGCCTTGGCTATCGGTATAGTTTCTGGAATTAGATGAATCCTAATTTCTACCTCCCTATCTGGTGGTAACCCTGGTAATTCTTCTGGGAATACATCTGGGTATTCTGAAACTACAGAAATTTCCTTAAGTTCTTTATCTTTAGTATTAATGATTACTGAAATCATTTATACTATTCCTTGCTTTTGTTCATAATTAGCAACTTTCATTACTGATATAAACTTTATGGGTTTACATGGCTTATCTCCTGTAATCATTATTACTTCTCCAGTGGGTGCATAATTTTTTAATGGAATTCTTATCACAGATAATTTAAGCATGGTTGTTTACTAACCAATCCATTCCTAACACATCATCAAATTCAACTAATTTCATAGATAATGGGGTTGCAGAAATTTATGAGTTAAAAGTTCTATTTCTACGTTTTGCAGAACCTTATTTAACTGAATTCCCATATGTCGTTTCTACTGTAGAAATTTGCCTAATGCTGGTTAAAGGTAAGTTAAGAGTTTGGCAGAATGAAATATTTATAAAACTTTGGTTTGCACCAGAGTCAAATAATACTTTTGTGTAAACGTTGTGAACTAAGAACGTACCAGCTATCACATCTGGAATGAGCTCTGCTTCCTGAGCAGTCAGTTGGAAGGCTCTTACATTCCTTTTTGCTTCTTCTGCAGGTTTGGCTTTATTGTTAGATAGTTTGTTTAGTTTTGGACAATCTGGCCTAAGATGTCCAGCTTCTCCACAGTTGTAACAGACTGAAAATCTCTTCCTCCTGCAGTCTTCTTCTTGATGCCCCGGAATTTTGCAAAAATTGCAATATCCTTTGCATCTTCCAAAATGCTTTCTTTTGCAAGAATTGCAAAATGGGCTAGTGGAAGATTGCCCATTCCCTCCTTTCTTGAAATTGTTATGGTTACCCGGACGGAATCCTTGGGTAATCTTTTGGGCTACTTCCTTCCTTCTATTTTCTTCTCTTGTCCGTACTAGTTCGTCAGTCAGAGTATTGGCTAAATCTACCGCATCATCAATCGTGCGAGGTTTCGCAGCCTTGACGATATTGCGGATTTCAGCAATCAATCCCCAAATATAACGAGAAATAAGTACCGGCTCTGGCGAAGCCAGGGTTGGTACTACTCGAGCATACTTGAAGATGTCGAAGTATACTTTCGACAATCTACATCCACCATCCAGTGGGTTAAAAAACTTATTTGTCATTTGTTCCTTTTCATATTCGGGACAGAATTTTCTTTCTACAAAGCTCTTAAATTCTTCCCAGTTCATAGCATACGCCATCCTTCTTCCTTTTGCTTGTAACACCGTATTCCACCATTCTAGCGCCCCTTCTTTGAAAAGGTTTGATGCATACATGACCTGATCATCCTGAGCACATTTACTTATGGCAATTACTGCCTCGGTTTTCTCTAACCAACGCAGTGCCGCAGTCGCTCCTTCATTGCCTGCAAACTCAGTGGGTTTACAAGCAAGAAATTCTTTGTAAGTGCAACCAGGCGTTGCAGCTTTCATTTTCTTAGGGGGAGGAGCTTGCCGTGGTTCATTCTCATGATTAGTATGATTATTGCCTCCGTTTACGCTATCGGTTATCTTCAGAAATACGTTTGCTAGGAACGATTTGTTGTGGTTCTATTGGATTTTTAACAGTAGCAACGATTGCTGGAATAGCGTTGGTTATCCCTTGAGCAACTATTGTTGGAATAGCGTTGGCTATCCCTTGAGTAACGATATTTTCTATATCCTAGTCATATATTGATCCCTCGGTTGTTGCTCAGATCGATTAACCTCATTAACTGGTTCATTACTAGCGTTTTCCATCTGATAATATATTTATTAGTATTAATAATAACAATTATACATAAAATAATTATATTAATTTCACAATACGCATATAGCCAAACTTATTGATTTCTTGATTTCCATTTATATTTAATAGTATGCATCAATACACACCTTTATCTTACAAAGTTTTATTTTAGGTTATTTTACAGACTGATTTTTTACTATTACTGTTACACAACCACAGTTCCATAAATCCCCTATCCTTTGTCAGATGATATTCTAGTAATGGCGTTCCCTCTCATCGTATTTCCAGGAGATCTGTCCCCCAATCTCTTGGATCCTATTCCCAGTATCCATTAGTTCTTTGCCAAAGTGGCGGAGTTCAGCCATATTCTCGTTACTCATTGGTGGATTTGGTAAAGGTTCTGGATTGAACTGAGGAAAAAGCTTATAGGGATTGTTTTGGAACTGTATTTCATTAGTTAACCATTCGCCTATTTGCGAGTGGATTGAAGGATTTGGAATAGCTGGTTCTAAGTTCATTGGTAGTTGTGTTTCAAGAAAGTGAATAAAAACATTTTCATTAACAGGCTTAATAGTATTATAGCTTGCCAGTATAAAATCTAGCTCTTCCTGAGATGGTAACCCTTCAATTTGCCTAGAGCTTTCCCCAATTTCCATTTTCTTAGGCTTGGGTTTCTTGAGAGGTAAAGCGTTGAATTCTATAGGTTCTTCTATGTCTGGTATATACCTATTGAAATCTCTGGAAACCTCTATTCTTACTGGATAGAGATTTAAATTCTAAAGGGCGTCAGACAAGTCACTCATGCTGTTTAGCAAAATACACACAATTACTAAGTTAAAATTTATAACAAAATTTTATAGAAAAACTTTTAAATATTATTTCATACTGGGTAACTACCAAAACAACGGAAATTTAAAACACACTAGGTTTTATTTGTAAATTTATTTATTTACTGAATAAGGTTTCTAGACGGTAGATAATAAAGGTGCTAAAACTTGGGTCAAATTATTTAAGGATTTGCATTAATCACTACATTGGCTAGCATATAAAGATCTGCCCATACTGTACACAATTAGTCAGATAATAAAACACATAATCATAGAATAGCAATTAATAAAAATTA
This sequence comes from Helianthus annuus, assembly GCF_002127325.2. Classification (NCBI taxonomy): domain Eukaryota; kingdom Viridiplantae; phylum Streptophyta; class Magnoliopsida; order Asterales; family Asteraceae; genus Helianthus; species Helianthus annuus. Next base: position 101,222,118 of record NC_035447.2, on the reverse strand, counting down.
AGTATTTTCTAAATACTTAATTGGCTTAAATTAGTGGCTCGATCAGTGGCTCTGATACCACATTTTTCTGTCACGGCCCCCGACACGGTTTGACCCGTTTCAGGAGCCGCGGGACAGAAATCCCGTGGTATTTAATTTAGGCGACAGCGGAAGTCTTTTAAAACAGGATCTTTCAATATTTAAAACTGCCCGTTTACATAATTTAGGGATAAAACCCCGATAATTTACAATCATTTGATTTCACTCAGAAATCTTTTATTTTACAAAACATGTTTCTTTATTTTATCATGAGCCACTTTCTTAAGCTTGTAGTGCTTCACGGCACTTTTCCTGGATCATAACAGATCACCTGAAACATGTTTGAAAAAAAGGTTTTGTCAGTGGGAAATACTGAGTGAGTTCATTCAGGTTTTATAAAATGACCCTTAGTTATAAAATTATAGCATAAGAGCGATTATAATGGTTTATATCTTATTTTTATCTGTCGCCGTGTCACAATGGTGACGATGGTCATACCACTATTAGGTCAATGAACCCAAATAATGATGATTATCCCTAGTAGGTCAATGAACCTAACTGGGAGAAAATTAGTAATGTGCACAATACCCCACTAGCCAGTGATTCAAGATAACCACGACTTAATCCCTGTAATTATAACTTTTGAAAAATAATTTTGAGTATTGTAAAACAGTTGATAAAAAGAGAATGACTCACATTGCAGATTTAACGAGCAGTGTATAAGCCTACTGATTTAGTCTTGGTTAACCTAATTATAATAACAATGCACACAAACTAGGTTAGTAACTAATACAGCAGTGACGACAATTCACGAGATTAAACCCTCACAACGATTAACAAAGTGCAATACTTAACAATTCAGCGGATTCACAATGAATGACAGAGTATAGCCCGAGTTCGGACAGCACTCAAACATTCAAGTCGAAATCACGACGAATGACAAAGTATAACTCAATTTGAGCAGCACTTAATCATACGTTGGATAGTTTAAATCGATCGGACGTTGAATCGTAATAGCGATCGAGTTATTACCCTGATTGCGGCAGTGATTTGTGAATCGTGTGTATTAATTGTGGTAAACAGAACGTAACTCAGTGCCTAAAACGAATTTCTTCGTCGAACGTACGCAGAATATCAAGTGCCAATGTCTGCTATTTATACACTGATTTTGACATGCTTACGGACCGTAAGACTTTTTTTCCTTACGGTCCGTAAAGGACACCTAATGGTCATAGGGTTGCCACGTGTGGGACTAGGCCTGCTGAGTTGATGATTTCTCCAAATTCGAATTCGACAACAAGTTATTTAGATAATCGTCCACTAGGGTTTACCCCCCTGAGTTTTAGGTGCCCTAATCCTAATTCCGATTGTTCTGAAAATTTTAGGATTTGTGCCGAATCACTTGGGTGTCTTAATTAGGGTTTTCTTAATAGATAATTAACATACTAAGTATTAATTTTAGTGAGAGTTGTTACAATAGGCAGCGTCACACACACAGCAATCAGAATTCAAAGATTCAAATCAGGTACTAGCGCGCAGCGGCCACGAATCAAGTTACAGGTCGGTTCAGCAGCAACGATTTTGTATGATTCTGAATTTCTGATTTATTGTTTATTTGTGTGATTCTATTAAGTGTTAACTTATGATTCTGGATTTTGATTATTTAAGTATGAATTCTTGGTCAGTTGTGTATGATTCTAGTTAGAAGTTTATGGTTGTAAATTGTTCAAGTGTGATTAGAAGTAATCACTTTGTGCTCAAGTGTGATTCGGGTTGTAATCGCTTTGTGTTCATGTGTGATTCGGTCGTAATTTACTAACAGGGTTAGGATCGTTCGGTATTGTTATATGTTGATTGTTGAAAATCGAAACTTTGAAGTTTGAACTTTCATATTTTTTTTCTTTTCAGAAATATGCCTCCTAAATACAAACACTTGTCCGGTTGTCAAAAACGTAAAAGAAGGAAAATAGAGGAAGAAAAAAGAAGGTCTCAAGAAGGGGCAATACACAAGTTCTTTCAAAAAGAACCACAAAGTTCTAATGTTGAGAAAGACGAAGTTAATAATAATGATAAAGTGAATGCTAATGTGGATAAGAATGATGTTGATGCTAATATGGATGAAGATGATGTTGATGCTAATGTGGATAAAGATGATGTTGATGCTAATGTTTATGAAGACGAGATTGATGCTAATGTAGATGAAGGCGAGGTTGATGCTAATGTAGATGAAGATGAAGATGATGTTGATGCTAATGTAGATGAAGACGATGTTGACGCTAATGTAGATGAAGACGATGTTGATGCTAATGTTAATCCTAATATGATATTTTTGATCCTAGAAATTGGGATGGACTTAATATAACATGATCAATGATTTGGTTAAGAAAGGTCCAAAACGAGATTTAAATATGAATAAGGGTCCCGTTGATAAACATGGAAGACGATTTTCTACAAGCATGTATACTAGAATTCTACCGAATAGAGAGACTTGTGATAGAGAATGGCTAGTGTATTCGAAAGAGCTTGATAAGCTATTTTGTTTTTGTTGTAAAATTTTTAGACAAGGGCATCCGAAAGGCACGTTGGATGGTGAAGGTTTTTCAGATTGGAAACATGCTACTAGACTTAAAGATCATGAAGTTAGCGTTGAACATTTGAAGAATATGAAACAATAGTTTGAAATGCTTCAAATGTTGGATTGCAACACAACAATTGACAGAGTAGCGTACGAGCAATTTAAGAAAGAAAGAGATTATTGGAAAAAGGTCATTTTAAGGATCATTCAACTTGTGAAATTTCTTGCTAAACATGGTTTAGCATTTCGCGGATCAAATGAGAAGTTATATCAAAAGGGTAATGGAAATTTTTTGGGATTGGTTGAGATGTTGGAATAGTTTGACCCGATTATGAAAGAACATGTGCGGCGTATCGTGAATGATGAAACCCGCATACATTATCTTGGACACAATATCCAAAACGAGTTAATACTATTGTTAGCCGATAAAGTTAAAGCAGAAATCATCAAGAAAATAAAGCAAGAAAAGTACTATTCCATCATACTTGATTGCACACCCGACACAAGTCATCAAGAGCAAATGTCCATAATTGTGAGGTATGTTAATGATACCACCATTGAGGAATCTTTTTTAGGTTTTTTAATTGTTGATGATATCACTGGTAAAGGACTTTTTGATGTTACTGTTAAGGAATTAAAGTCTCTTGGTCTTCATATCAATGATATGCGAGGTCAAGGCTATGATAATGGAGCAAACATGAAAGGGAAACATAATGGAGTTCAAAAGAGATTCTTAATTGAAAATCCTAGAGCTTTATATGTTGCTTCTGGTTGTCATAGTCTTAATCTTGCATTGCGTGACATGGCTAACACGTGCACTAAGTCTAGAGTTTTTTTTTTTTTTTTTTTTGGAATCATACAATGGTTTTATACCATCTTTGCCAATTCTACAAAAAGGTGGCAAATTTTGAAAGACAATGTTAAAGGATTGACTCTTAAGTCTTTGTCTGCCACTCGTTGGGAAAGTCGTGTAGATAGTGTTAAGCCTATTCGAACACAACTTGTAGATGCAAGAAAATATTTGCTTAGAGTTAGGTTTAATGATAATGATGCTAAAATTCAAAGCGAAGCTAAATCACTAGCAGAAAAAGAACTTGGTGAATTTGATTTTTTGGTAGCAACCGTCATTTGGTATGAAATATTAACAACGGTGAACGTGGTGAGCAAAAAGTTACAATCGAAGGATATGATTCTTGATGTTGCCATTGATGAAGTGGGCAAGTTTATTAAACATTTCAAGAATTATAGAGAAGTAGGGTTCGATAAGGCGATTAATGAAGCTAAAGAAATTGCAAATGAAATGGGTGTTGATACGGTATTCCCTCAAAAACGTCTAATATTTAGGAATCAACAATTTGATGAGACTTCAATTGTACAAGAAGTTTTATTTTCACCTGAGGAGGATTTTAGAGTCAATTACTTTTTATGTATCGTGGACCAAGCGATTGCTTCTCTTGAAACAAGATTCGAACAATACCAACAATACGAAAAAATATTTGGCTTTTTGTTTCCTAAAAAAATTGAGGGAACTTACTGAAAAAGATCTCAAGTCTCGTTGTTATAGTCTTCAAGATGCATTGAAGTTTAAAGACGAATCCGATGTTGATGTTGATGAACTTTATGAGGGGTTGAAATTGTTTGAGACATTTTTACCTAGTCATATTGTTTGCCCTTTTGATGCTTTCAATAGTTTAAAGAAGATTGGTTTTTTTTCCTAATGCATTAATTGCATATAGAGAGTTCTTGACTATTCCGGTAACAGTAGCATTAGTAGAAATAAGCTTCTCAAAGTTGAAGTTGTTGAAGACTTACTTACAATCGAGTATGTCCCAAGAAAGACTCAATGGCTTAGCAATGATATCTATTGAAAACGACATATTAGAGACTATGGATTACGAAGACTTGATCGAAAGCTTAGCTTCCAGAAACGCTAGGAAAGCCGCACGATTCTCTTAAGTAGGTAAATTTAGATCATTTTGGTACAATACTTTTATTTTGATAATTGTTTTAACAATTAGCGTCATATTATAGTTTTTTTATATATGATTATTGTGTTGAAATTATGTGGGCCCGATTTATTTTTAGTAGCTCCAGGCTCAAAATGTTTTAAGATTTCTCGAAGATGGCACTGCTCCTCACCTCTCAGATTCTTTGTCTTTACCCGACCTTGAAGAAAGATTTTATTCACCCTCTCTTCTTTCTCACCATCTCCATCTTTTTTCCTCCTCACTGTCACGGGCTTAGCGAAGGAAATATGTAATACTACTTTTATTGTTATTCAAATATATTGATGTGAGAGACATTTTTTATTTAAAGTTCTTGTTAAAAATGACGCATTTATTATTTTTAATAAACATTAAATATCAAATAATCAATAAAATAGCAATTAATTCAGTACTTTGTTTAGTGAGTTGGTTTTCAGGCTGATGGATACAAGTCATAGTGTAGGGTGCAACACAAATAAATATAGGAAAAATTACAAGTTTTGTCGTTTATCTTAATACCATTTATCAGACGGTATCTTTTTTAACGAATTTTGACAAGTTTTGCCCTTTACAAGGAATTTTGTTGCACGTTTTGTCTTTTAGTCTTAACCCAGTTAGATTTTCTTATTAAATCTTGTCACCCAAGGGTATTTTAGTCTTTTTACCCATTTATTTCAAGAGTCAACCCTAAAATATTTTGTTTTATTCTTTTAAATAATATTAAATAAATGGGTAAAAAGACTAAAATACCCTTGAATGACAAGATTTAACAAGAAAATCTAATTGGTTAAGTCTAAAGGACAAAACGTGCAACAAAATTCCTTGTAAAGGGCAAAACTTGTCAAAATTCGTTAAAAATGACACCGTCTGAGAAGTGATATTAAGATAGAGGACAAAACTTGTAATTTTTCCATAAATATATGAAGTAGTAGCTACATATTTATCTTTCTTACAAAAGAAAATAAAAATATTTTTCTTTCATATAAAAGAAAAAAAAAAGTTTTTTTCTTTCTTATAAAGTAATTTTTACAATTTTTCTATATTAAGTTTAATAAGGGGTGTTCATCGAATCATATAACGAATTTTGAAATTAATCGAATCGAATTTTTCAAATTTTGTTTTTTTACCTGAATTCATATTCGATTCATATTTAAAACTCCAATTCGAATAAATTCGATTTAATTCAAATTTACCTTAAACAATAAATTATTTTACATTCATTTTTTAAAACTACTACAAACTAATTTTATTTAACATAAAATATACTAATTTGCAAAATTAATTAATTATCAATATCTTAAAACATCAAAATTTAGAAGATAGGTTGTTACTGGTAGCGATTTAAATTAGGTAAAACTTTAGAAATAAGTAGTATGAGCTATTTGTCATTGGTTTTGGTAATGTTATGAATAATAAACTTATCACTTATAGATGTAATTTATACTTTGGTCAAGTTTAGAAGTTAAATGTGTGTGTATATATGTGTGTGAGTGTGAGTGTGTGTGTGTGTGTATATATATATATATATATATTAAAAAATTATATATAAATTGAATTCGAATTTCGAAACGAATTTAATTGAAAATCATAAATTCGTATTTGATTCGTATTCGATTACTGGACTCGAATACGAATCAACTCGAATTCGAACCTTGATAATCGAATTCGAATTGAGTCGAATTTCAATTTTTTTGAATCCGAATCAAATTCTTAACACCCCTAAGTTTAACATATTCGAACTCGAAAAAAAATCTTCTAAAGTGAAGTTTCAATTTTTACTTTTAGGGAATAAAAATTTTCAACTATTTTAATATACTTCCAAAATATTACATAATAATTCAATTTATTAAACAACAATAAAAGACATTTAGCGACTACTTGTTATGATCCCGTCAGTACCAACAAAAGCTAGGTGCTTGATCGACCAAAAATATGTTGCATGATTCATCTTCACCATTACTGACTAAATAAGGATCTGATTCTTGCTGATACACTCCTGGATCTACAAGCTCTGTAGCAGACGATGAACATATCGAAGAGACCCCAAAACGCGCCATATTTAGCGACAGACTTCCATTGTCGTTGCTAACGTTCATGTTTTCGTCATTTAGAACCCCACTTGAGTCACTATCGGAAAGCCCATCTTTTAAATCTAGTAATTTAAGAGTTTTTTCATAGTTTAATGTTGTATTGGTTGGATCAGATCCCAAGAAAAGATTATTTTCTTTGTACTCAACTTCATTGTTGTCTTCTTTTGTTTCCTTGTAAAGTTTTGCTTTTAGCTCTAACAACTGCAATAACATAAGAAATTATTAGTAAAATATTTGTGTTAAATAAGTTTACTTGTTTTTACGTCATTGTTTATGAAATACGTGAAATTATTTCGTGTATCGTCTTGAAATATATAAATTGACACTATTTGAAAGAATATAAAGTGGGAATTTCATGAAAAATGCCATTTGATCAAAGTTTGTTTCGCATAAATAGTCATTTTGACTAACTTTTAAAAAACATGTGCGTGGGTGACGAGGTATATGGTCATAAAGGGAAAAAAAGTTGTTTATCGGGTTAAAAATCTTATTGTTTTGGCAACATAGCTACGCCATTTTCTCTTTTTAGCACGAATTGTGCCATTTACCTATGGGGCTAACGTAATCACCCAATTGGTTGTTTGGCTGTGCCATTTTACTTCTTTAGGCCAAAATTACGTAAATGTTTGATTTTTAAGGCTAAATCATACTATTTGCGAAATATAAGTATTACAGACGTCTTTTGATTGTTTTATACTTTTGTATAAAGTAGCATGTGTATTTTGTCAAAATGGTCCCTTTAATGAAAATTTCTAAATAAAACCGATACACAAAAATATAAGTATTCCAGACGTCTTTTGATTGTTTTATATTTTTGTATAAAGTAACATGTGTATTTTGTCAAAATGGTCCCTTTCATGAAAATTTCTTTATAAAACCTATACACAAAAATATAAGATTATTCCAGACGTATTTTGATCGTTTTATACTTTTATATAAAGAAACATGTGTATTTTGTCAAAATGGTCCCTTTCATGAAAATTTCTATATAAAACCGACACACATATGCTACATATAAATTAATTAAAAAAGTGTGCAAAATATTTTACTTTCTAGGGAATATACTAGTGATCCTGAAAATTATTAAATAAGTTTATATGTATTTGTATTTTAAGTTAAAAAAGTTAATGTAGGAGACTATAACAATTAACTAAGCCTAATTCAAACTGCATAAAGAACTAAAAGATATACTAATAATAATATGAGTACTTTAATTACCTCTTTTGCTATGGTATCTTTCTCTTGTTGAAGCTTATGATAATTATGCTTAAGTACATCATAATTAGACTTAAGAACATTGTAATCCCTCTCCAATTGTTTCGTCTTCCACCTCGCGCGGCGATTTTGGAACCAAATCGCCACCTGCCGCGGCTGCAACCCCAATTCTCGGGCCACTTTCACTTTCCTATCCGGGTCGAGTTTGTTATCGACTTCAAATATTTTCTCCAACGATTTCACTTGATGATTGCTTAATCTTCTTTTTTTGTCACCGAGTTGTATTGTTTCATCACCACCATAGTCTTCTCCATCTCTGCCGCCACTGCCACAGCCGCCACCGTCAATCATTGGCTGAAAGTCTGCATTGTAAATGCAGTTCTCTTCTGATTTGATGTCACCTGAGTCTTCAAGAAATGATTGAGCAATTATTTTTTTAGCTAAAAAAGTCAACTTTCACTAAATTATGGTCAAATTTTCCACCTTTCTACATTAAATTTGACAATTTTTTCAGGCTAAATATTCATAGTTATATTAACATAATAACATATCACAATTAAAGAGGTCAAGTTTCTTGATCCATTTTTTAAATTTCATATAGATAATGTTGAATTTTGAAAATTCAAAGTTGACCCTTTATGGTAGGATATAGTGTCATGGATTCTTGAAAATAAAACTCAGAAAAAAAAAACTACAAAAAATCATGATTTTCTTGGAAAAACTATTCTAGCAAGAACTATGAAGCTCAAGAAGTTGGCATACTCGATGAAAGGTACAAGTTATAAAAAAAATAATAATGATATACAATTAAATTATGTATAAACTGGATTTAAACTAAGAGAATCTAGTAAATGTTGAGTACCTTCAAGTGGGTATGAGAGAAAATGAGTCAAAGAATCAGAGCAATTGTAGTTCATCTTCATAGTTTGAACAACTTCAAGCAAGATCTTGGATAACAATAATAGGCCAATCAATCATTTTCTTGTGTTAAAGTTTTTGTTACAAGAACACACCAATCAAGAATTTTGTTTTGTAAACTAAAAATAATAATAATAAAATCTTGAAAGGGTATTGAGAAAATCAAGAATTGAGAAAGAATTTTGTTTTTTTACTCAAAATCTGAAACAGAAGCACTGTATGAACAGGCTGTGGGGTGGTGTGGGGTGTCTGTCATCTGTTGGCTTTCTCTTTATAAGAAACTTAAATGAATATTAAAATATTATAAATCCTTTCATGATAAAATTTAAAAATAAATTTCTTATATGGTATGATATTTTAATTAATTTTATAAGTAAGCTATGCAAGTTTATATTTTTGGCTTAAATTTGTATTTTTACTTTGAAAATATCATTTGATGAATTCTACATCTAAGGATAATGAGGTTTAATAATTCATAATTACATACAATATGCATAGTTCTTAAGTTGCGTATAAAAATATCCGTATTACTTCTTCTTGTTATCTTTATTATTTTATAATAAATTAAATTATTTTAGAATAAATTAACAGCTCAAAGCTTAAAGAGTGAAGATATGAAATAAAGGGACAACCGTCACAATTGAGTTAATCTTATCAAACATGTTTATATATGATTATCTTCATAGATTTGTGACCGGATTTAAAGTCCATTAATTTGTCATCTGACAATTTTTTTTAGAACCATTAATTTGCTCATCTGACAATTTTTTTTAGAATGGCTAGATCACCTGATTAGACCTTTGGCCTTTGATCACCTAGGTCACGAGTAGGAATCTTGCGGTTCCAGTTTGAACCGGTGCCACAGTTCGTCTCCCGCAAGATTCGACTCTGAGACCTCCCAGACATGAACCCCACATAAGCGGATAAACCTTCCCACCTCCCTCCAAACCAACTGGTCTATGTATCATTGGCCATTTGACAATTGATTCAGTCATGTGTTTTACATGTCCTTAGACCGTGTGTTGGTTTCACATCCAGGGGAGCGAACCATCTTACTTAGCCTTAAATGGCATCACTTTTGTTGGTTCTTGGGTGTGAAAGGGGACATGACGGATTGGATATGATCGCTACGTAAAGATATATAATTTAAACATGCATTGTCAAATTTAACTTAATTTAAAAAAAAAAAATATATATATATATATATATAATTTAAGTAAAGATGTATATACCTTGACAAAAAAATGAAATGACTTGCGCGCGTTTTTTTTTTTTTTTTTGGACATTTCTAGATACTCCTCCATTGCGTCTGACGAAATCCCGTACGCTAGTTGCCGTAAAGCAGCAGGACATTTTTATATGGAGGTGAACCCGAGTCCACCTCTCGCATCTTCCCTTTGTTGAAAAAACGGATATCGCTCCGACAAGCATTCGCTAAACGCATAAATAATTGTCTACTCATTCGAAAACGTCAACTAAAATGTTCTTCACCGTAAACGCGATCGGTGTTAAAATAGTGACGTATCAATGTATGGTTAGCTCCCTCTCGATCACGATCAAGTGGTGGTTGTCTCGTTAGCCCTCATCGCCTTTGAGACCGCTCAACCAAGTAGTTAACTGTTATCCTACTTGCTTCAATAATGAGATTGTCTTCTTTGGAAGAATCGGATGAAGAGAATGCATTCCATTCCATTTTTTTGTGAGAGTAAGATTTAAAAAAAATATATATATGAGTGAAATGTGGGAATAAGAGAGGTTTGTTTTAAATAATAATGGAGAAATGAGGGTATGATGGGTTTATTTATAGAATTTTTTATTTTTTTAAATTTAAATTAAAACATGTGGCTTGGAATCTCAACCCCCCAACGGTCAAAAAAAGAGCCGCTACCATGCTCACTCGTCGTTGCTCGCACCCCTGCTCGTGGCACCTTGTTACGGTGCTCGCGAGCCACCTAGGCTCCGACGTGGCTCACGCCACCCCTAACGACTCCGACAACATGCAGTCTTAATTATCTATAAAATTTAAATATAAACTAATTAAATATCGGTTCAAATGAATTTATTAATAAAATGTTTAAATAAAGGTTTGATGTATATGATTTGTCGTTTCGACGTGAATTTTTTCGCAGGGTAAATACCATTGTACGAATCATTAAAACCAAGCCTTAAAAACTATAACAATCTCGCCGCAACGTACGGATAATATATCACTAGTGTTTTTAAACAAAAGCTCATAGTTAAATATAAAACCCAATTAGAGCAGCACAATTTGTGTAGGTATTTAAAATATGTCATTTGGCTACACTAGTTTTATTTTGTTTATTGTTACGATTCTATTACAGTTATCGTCCTATTAATGATTTTATATTAATAAATGTATATTTAGAGGCCTATTTTTTTAACTCGTTCGGAGCCCTCAAGAGCCCCCGAGTTCCTCAGGGACAACCTTGATGCTAGATGTGGTGCTAGAATCAAACTAATCCGTGTAACAAAATTTGATATGATCAAATCACACATAAGAGAACTATTATTGGCTTTCAATTTATATAAAGGTTTAGTCACTAGTTAAACAATTATAAAAGAGGCTGTTGTAACACTAAAAGCTTACATGAATATCTTTAGATTTATTCATTATTAAAATTTTAATATAGTTAAGTCCTAATATAGAATTAACTATATATATATATATTATTTTGCTAGTGAGAAAGCAAGTTTTCAACATAAAATTATTAAAACGGTATTTAAGATAAACACCGTCATAAAAAAACTATAATATATTGAAGAGTATGTGTCCTAGAAGTAGTTGTAAATTGTTAAAAAAACTAGTATTAAGCATCCCCGCGTTGCTGCGGGGGCGAACATCAATGCCACACTATTACCAGCGATCACCAACATTGAAGTTGCAGCGTGTTAATGGGAAAAAATTAAACCGAAATGTTAAACATATAAAAAATAACTAAGTCGATCTAGGACCTGAGCGTTACGATGAACCTGTGAAACGGAAAAAAATAGACGACGTAAAACCGTTTAACCATACACGCACGTTGCGCCGTGTTAACTCGCAAAATTATTTATAGTTTTTAAATAAAATACAAATATGTCTTTAGTGGTACAACCCATTAAGCATTATGTTACAAACCATAATGCATAGATATGAATTTGTCTTTAGTGGTACAACCTACTAAGCATTATGTTACAAACCAAAATGCATAGATATGTTGCAAATTAGATATATATATATATAATGTCCGTTATAGGTTTTTACATTTCACACCTACTAAGATATGTTGTGATAATGTAAAATATGAACCAGGATATAATTGTGAAATCAAAATTTAGGGGTATTTTTATTTTTTAGGCACGTGCCTCCCCCCCCCCCCCCCTCCCGGGATAGAGATGATAGTCTTCCTCTGATCTCTTCAAGCCGGCCATAATAGAATCGATTCACCCAACCAATATGCCATGTCACCAGTGTACCAATTGTGGACGACTTCGTCATTTGGTTCGCCTTTGTCGTTCTGCTCCTAGGCAAAACCAAGTTGTTGTAGGATATGGGTCACAATTATAATAAAAAATTATATAAATGAATATAAAATTGTAAAGATACTCTCTTTACATAATTTTTGGGAAATTGTAGTACCCGTACCGTGTACAAATCCATACAAAATTAAATATGAAATACAACATATTTAAATAAATCGATTCAAATCGTTGTCTTTGACAAGAGCTTGAGAAGCGTCTTCTTGTACAATTTCTGCTACGAGAACTTGAACCGCGTCTCCTTGTGTGATCCTTCTTTGCTGCAAGAATGAACAAACTGATGTTGACGGTTGTGGCTGAGACACATGTTCAACACGCTTCCCTTAAAACTGATTTCGCGCCTCTACTAAAGATGACGCGTCTGTTTCCCAGGGTACAACAGCCGAAGCAGTATGTACTGCCGGAAATGGCTAACACATGGGTCTTCAAGTCTTCACCACTTCTCCAAGAATTCTTCATGCATATTTTTTTTTCTTGTAGTTTTCTCATCATACCAATGAGGCACATAGGCTACCATTTTTACAAGAGATATGGGTAGTGAAGAGTTACACTCTTAATTGGTGATTTATTAGAGACATAAAACTCTAATAAAGTTTAACTTAATTAGTGATTTAATTAGAGACATAAAAACTCTAATAAAAGCTAATCAAGTGACATAAAAACTCTACTCAAGAGTTAGTCACCATGAAGAGTCCATTATTTATCACTAAATTAATTTCCATTCACATTATTATAATTTTCCAACAGTTGTTGCTCCTACCCCACATGTTCCCATCCCACCGCGCATCACATCGTTCACCTTCTCATTGCCTCACGCTCATGAAACCTCTCACGCCCTACCCTCACGCCCCCTTCAGCTCCCCTTCGTGATAATTTGTGCATGTGCCGCCCACTAATAAACACTCAATCACGCCATACAACAAGTAGTCCAATATAGAAAAGATATACAAACACAAAATAGTTATGAAATCTAATAAATAATTTACATAAAAATATACAAAATCATGTTTTTTATAATGTAAATTATAGACTTTTTTTTATAAAATTAGCTTTGAGTTTTTAAATCTACTTGGAAAAAAAATGAACTTTTTTTTGGTCATCTACTATATTTTTACTCAAATGCTGGTGGGGAATTATTTAAAATTTAAAAACTTTGTTTTTAATTTTATTGACAGTTATATATTATATTATATAATTATATTATATAAGCATACAAAAAGTAACTTGGGGCACCATGATTTAGATCACAACTTTTTAAAAAGTCACAACCCTTCAAACTAATGTATTAAGACACACCCTTTTACGCACCCTTTCATAAAAAGTCACAACCCTTTAAACTAATGTATTAAGACACACCTTTTTACGCGCCCTTTCATAAAAAGTCACAACCCTTCAAACTAATGTATTAAGATACACCCTTTTACACACCCTTTCATATTATATAACCCTACAAAAAAAATTAGGGTACCTTATGCTAACTTAATAGTTGTGTCTCTTCACATCACACCCTTAGGGGACTAGGGGTGGTTCACTAGTGATAGAATCTATCACTCTCACTATCCAATCAAGTCATGCCATGTGTATAACCAATATTCTATCACTAGTGATAGAAATGTAGGGGGTGGTATCACTAGTGATGAGATTCCAATGTACAAGTATTAATACCCAATGTACAAGTTAATACATATTCATTGATCAAGTTCAACGCGTTATACGTTTAACGCGTTTTCAAAATAACGCGTTAAAGATTGAGAGGCGGCGGTGTTCCACCCCGTGGTAGAAAAGAATCACGGGCAATAACGTAAGTGCCCCGGGTCCTCTTAGATAATACCTTTGCATTAATAAACACATACCATATATTAAACACATGTTGTTCCAACCCAAACTAACAGGGTGTGATTTTAATTTAATAATCCCATATAAAACACGCATCTCTTTGAAACGTTGTATCTTGTCAAAAGGTTTTATGAGTTTAAGTTGTGAAGGGGCAAGTTGGTTCAAAACGTAAATCACAATGAAATTCAATGCACCGCTTTGAATGTTATATCTATACAATTACTAAATTGTTTCTAATTAAATCACATAGATGTTCATTGCAGATTTAATTTAGAGTATCTTTTTATAATCCCGAAATCAAGTTTCAAACTGGAACTACAATGATATGTTAAGATAATATTTTCAAACCCAATCGGTGATAGATATGCACACCGTCGTAACTTCCTTTTTCACCGCGTATCCTTCAACCGCTACCACCGTTTCCCCGCCACTTGCCACCGTTTCCACCCTTTATAACCCTCAACGCCGCAGGAACACTCTGGTCGACATCATCATTGTCATTCACCACAAAATTTATCAAATTCATAAAAATTGGCGCCAAGGATGAACAAGATCAACAATGAATATAAAACCTCTACTGCTGTACACAAGCGTATGCAGATTCACATTCTGAACGGTTCGAACGAGGTCCCTTCTACAAGCCTCTCTACCCATTTTCTCGGTCCCAGTACGTTTCTTGCAGTTGATGCTCACCAAAAACACATCATGTATAGGATCTATACAAGCATAATGACCGATTCACATCATCATCATCATCCCAGTACAGTTCTTGCAGGGTTGGAACTTGGATCCGACGCAATAGAAATCCGCCGTATTTTGTTCTCACTCTGGCCGATTCACTTTCCCATTCGTTCTACCGTTTTTCTCCGATCGTTACTCACTCCCGTTCTCGCCGTATGTTTTCACTCCCACCGTTCTATGTGTTCATGGTGGTAATCCAAGAATTACTGTTGTGCTTTTTCGGTTTTGGTTCTTTGTTCCATTTTCAGATCTTTGTTAACATGCTATACACAACACATGTTTTTTCATATTTCCAAATTGTATGTGGATTTTAGTTTGTTGCAATTGTTATTAACAGTGCTAATTTTTGGAGTCAATTTCTTTGTTACGTGCCATAGATGATCATCAGTTTCGTGGAAGAACATAGTGAAATTAAGATACGATATTTGCTTATTTTGTTGATTGTTATTGTATGTGTTTTGTCATAGAATTGATGGTTATTTGAAATCATATGTGATCTATGAAAATACATGATCGGATTAAGTGTTTGAAATGATTATGATGAGGGAATCAAACGCTTGAATTTGTAGCATGTATTCAATAATCGAATTGAATGACCCTTTTGTAACCTGTATTCGCTAATTACGAGTGAATGATTTCGATCATCACATATTTAAAACGAGTATGTTATATTAAACTAAGGATTCACAAAATACTAAATTGTTTGTTGTATAATTAAACTAAGGAATCACAAAATACTACATTGTTGCCGCAGAAAATGAACTCTGTTGTAGAATTCGATATATGACTCTACTTAATTTTTAGTAAAGAAATGCATTTAAGGTTGTGAGAAATGGGAATTGGAAGGGTAAGGATATGGAAGAAATGCATTATTTGAAAACAAATAGCCTAAAAGCAGTGCATTCCGTTAATAAGTTCATCGGGTAACCCGAAATGTACACATTCAAATCTGGCATCCGACCCAATTAAACTTAAACTAATTTCAGGTTCAGCTATTTTTGGTGGCCAATTTGTTTGTTTACATACTATAAACAACACATGTTTTTTTTGCAAGAGGGCTCATTACAACTGGATTTGTATGTTGATTGTGTCTGTAGAGTCCTAAGATTCATGTTAACTTACAAGTATTCTTATGGTTCATCACACATTATGTTCAATATGTTTTTTTTTTTGCAACACCATTTTTAACGCTATTTTCTAACACCATACAAAATTAAGTTTTGTTATGCACATATCGAGTTAATTTCCTTTTTGAAAAAAAAATGTTTTACATAAATTTAAAGGTTATCGCATCCCATTTATTGACACTAAAAGCATTCTTAATCGACATCCCGTCGCAACGCACGAGTAGCGTCAACTTGTTGTTTTTATATAAACCAAAATTCTGAATATGTAGCATTGTTTTGTTTTAAGAAAAGAGAGAATATTCTTTGTAACTTAAAGTACTTATATTACATGTTATAAGAATGATTTTTTCAACTTGTTAAAATAAAGATTTGTTTTGTATATAAAAACACTTGAATCTTCAAGTTTATTTAATTAAAATATATCTTATTATATTCTTTGTGTAATAGGTAATAACGTGCGTATTAATATTATGCAAAATATGTTAATGGATTGCGTGGTCAAGATGGCTACACGTAACCTTATTTCTTTCTAGAATTCTAAAAAGAAAAAAAAATAATACAAGCAGGGCCGGCTCAATCATTTTGGTGACCTAAGGCGAAGTAAAATCTTGTGACTTTTTTCCCAAAAAAAAATGTATATGATTGAAAGTTAAACTTGAAGGGCCCAAGTGTAATTATTTGAAAGATTGTGTTAAAATCTATACTATATAATAAAAGAAACCAACTTTGGGACACTTGTCATTATTCTAGACCATTCTTAATTGTAGATAATTATTATTTAATTTAAATTATTAAATATCAATTAAATTAATATAAATCTTATCAACCCTAAATTATTGCCATAAACTTAACTTAAAATCGTAAAGTTTTATGTAAACTAAAAAGCATTATTTCACTTAATAGTAGATAAACATGCATATTATTTAATGTTAATGTTATTATTGTTTACTATGAGAAATTATATTAAACAACTTATTAATCAAACTAAAAATTTAAAATAGTATTAACCTAATTTAAAAAATAATAAAAAAGTCTATTTTTATTTAGAAAGATTTTTTTAACAATATATAAACCCGTGTAATACACAAGGCTTTTAAAGATATAACATTTTTTATTATTTGCTATATAAAATTAGATTTATTCAACCCGTATAATACATGGAGTTTTTTTAAAATATAACTTTTTTTATTATTTAGTATATAATTACATTTCTTCAACCCCTAAATACAAAAGGTTTTTTTTTTTCAATATAACTTTTTTATTGTTTGGTATATAAATTTACATTTATTCAACCCGTACAACAAACGAGGTTCTTAAAGATATAATTTTACAGATTTTTTTAACAATAGATAAACCCGTGTAATACACAAGGTTTTTAAAGATATAACATTTTTTTTATTTGCTATATAAAATTAGATTTATTCAACCCATATAATACACGGAGTTTTTTAAAATATATTATTTTTTATTATTTAGTATGTAAAATTATATTTCTTCCACCCGTGAATACACAGGTTTTTTTTAATATAACTTTTTTGTTATGTGGTATATAAAATTACATTTATTCAATCCGCACAATAAACGAGGTTCTTAAAGATATATTTTTAACTATTTAATATATAAAATTAGATTTACTCAACAAGTGTAATAAATGAGGTTTTTAAAAATATAATGTTTTTTATTTAGTATATAAAATTACATTTATTCAACCCGTGTAATACACGGGGTTCTAACCTAGTTTAAAAACAAGAAAAAAAAATGGTGATCTAGGGATTCGAACCCGGGTCTCACCAACATCCGTACATACACAAAACCACTACACTATCAACCATCAATCTGTTGATAACCCATACCCTAAATCTTTTATAAATGGATTGTGGTTTCATCAAATTGTGGAGGCCCTATAGTTTTGGTGGCCCAATGCCCAAGCCTCATTTGGCTTACCCTTGGGCCGGCCTGAATACAAGATAAATAAGAAGGCATTTATTATAGTATTTAATTCAAAAATTGAATAAAAGTTGACAAAAAATGCACAATTATGTAGCTTGCTAGTAAGACATTTAAGTTGATATCTATTGAGTCTTGGCCTAACACTTGAAAAGGACGTTGTGCCGTGTGCATAGAAGTGTCACATAGAAATTTGATGTCATTTGGGAGAAGAGGGGAGTTATGTGTATTGAATGGTTGTGTCCATATTTATCATAGGAGTCAAACAATAAAGATGTCGGGTCACGAAGAGTTTAAATGACAACTTAACCTTCTACACTTGTCTTAAAGTGAACAAAATTTAAACAAATTTTTGTCATGTATCTATGGTGAAAAGAAGTTGCTAAAACAAAAGGATTAGTTTTTGTTTAATTTTTGTGACAAATTAACCTTCTACACAAGTTAGTTGGTGTAAATGTTTATGTAGTTTTGTTGTTTGTCTTGTGCCGGCCCGGTTTGGGTCGGTCTAAAACAAAAGGATTAATTTTTGTTTAATTTTTGTGACAAATTAACCTTCTACACCTTCTACACAAGTTAGTTGGTGTAAAGCCATGTTTATGTAGTTTTGTTGTTTGTCTTGTGCCAGCCTGGTTTGGATCGGTTTTCTGTTAATGAAGTATACAGTTAAAAAAAAGGATTAGATTGATATTTTTTTTTTTGAAAAACGAACTTCATTAAAAAACACCAAAATAGTAAAAAAAAACCTTACCAAAATAGTAAAAAGCTTACGTATTCAACATAAGTGAAATGATTAAACACTTGAATTACGGCTACACATGCCTAAACATACACAATTAATAATTAGGAGCTTTAAACATTCACATAACACAAGGTACATTCAACCAGGAAAAGGTGTTACCGACACAATTGATGGTTCATATGAATACGTGAACTCCATCAAACGATTCTAAGGCTACATCGTATGGGGATGATCCTTTAAAGGAGGATAATCCACCACGTCATCATCACATCACCATCATTGGAAGGATGGTCCATACCACAAATTTAGTGGAAATGTGAGGATGATCCTACCACACCACTTTTTTATTTTTTTTAATCTTTCATTATTTTTAATATTTAACAAATAAATTAATAAAATATTTTCATTAATATTAAAAAACAATACATAAACTTAAAAAAAAACATAAACTTAACAAAAATCCTAATAAATTAAAAAAAACATAAACTTAAAAAAAATCAACCACTTTGATGCTTCTTCATGATGTCATTTTGTAGTTCTAGCAAAGTCGAACGTTTAGGCTCGGGATAACTATCAACATCCATCGTTAGTATTTCCCATTCCTTGAGCCGAATCTTTTCATCGGACAACCGAATCTTTTCATCGGACAATCGAATCTTTTCTCCCGCCACGCGTAACTTTTCTCCCGCCACGCGTGACTTTTCTTCGATGGCCTGCTCCTTCGCCCTCGCCTTTTGGGCCGTGACCTCGGTGTACGTTTTAAATTGGGTCATAAACTCGTCCATCTTCAGGTCGACATTTTGCTTTTCTTTCTCCTTCGCCCGCTCCTTCTTTGATTTGTCCCGGCCCGGGGGACGTTCCGCTTCATGTACGGCGTATTCTTCTTCGTCGAACTCGGCGTCATCGTTTAAGTTTATGTGACATCTTGCGTCCGAGCCGCCGGCGCTATAACTACCGGATTCCGATGTCCTTTGCCGCTTCGCCATTTCCACCTCGTTCGGGATCGGCGCCCATTTTGGGTGTGTTCGCATAATTTCTCACGCCCGAATGTGTCCAAACGTGGTACCATTGTTCGACTTGTAAAGATCCAACGCCTTTTTGAACACATCATCGTCGCTCATCTCGCTACGACGCCCACTTCCACATACTTTATTATATTCTTCACAAAACCTATTGACGAACCCGCTCATTTTTCGCCACTTAGACGACACCGAGTCAATATCTCGATACGGGCCTTGGTCCATTAGCTCAAGTAACTTCGCAAAAACCGCCTTCCAAAACCCCTCACCCGTTTGATTATTACCTATAAAATATTTTACAAAAATATGTTACAAAAAATATAAAACTAATACTACAAAATATAAACTTTAAAAAAATTATTTTTACGAACCTTTTATCGAGTGTGTCGATGTACCTACGTAAGCCTTCGCTAAGACTTCTTTCTCGAGTTGCGTCCACGGTTTCGCCTTTGCTTTGGACGGTTGCTCACCTATAACTTGCTTGCCTTTTCTTCGTTTGCCTTTTGCGATTGGGTCTTGGGAACAACTTCGACATCCTCGTCGGGTTCGGATTGGGTGGGTTGCGTCGGGTTCGGGTTCGGTTCGGGTTGAAAGAGTTGCACGGGTTGGATATTAAAAGCACCCCGCATCATCAATTGTTGTATGGCTTGACTTTGTTGCGGTTGAGCAAAAACGTTTGGTGAGTGTTGAAATGCGGCAAAGGCGTTTGAGGAATATTGAGAGAATTGGTTCGCTTCTATCGTCAGATAGTATCCCGAAACCGATAAAACATCAGGGATGTTCGGTTGGGTCGGGTTGTTGGGGTTGTTCGGGTTGTTGGGGACGTTCGGGTTGTTCGGGTTGTTGAAGGGATCCATGGTAGAATATAATTTTATATAAAAGGGGAAGATGTTTATAAAAACTGAGAGAGAGAAATGAGTTGTGGTAGATGAAAATATGCGCCATGTAGCAGCCCAGTTAGCAATGGGGCATTATCGGGTGTTTTCTAAAATGGATGTAGTGGGAATGTGGGCATTGTGGTGTAATAGAATTAAATAAAAAAAACCATAAAAAATGTTATTGGACAAATAGAGCATGGAAACGGTGATTGGCCAAATCAAAATAGATCCGGCGTTGAATATGGAATGCTCCAACAAAATTTTTGCAAAAAAAAAAAAACGCACACGGGGGTGGCATCTCGGGCGTGGTGGGGCGTTTTGTTCCAAAACAACGCGCAAAATCCAACGACTACGCATGGTCTAACATAGGTATCATTTCAACTAACTTTTACAAGAGACTTTGAAGATGGATTAAACATGATTTGTGTACCATCACTGCTCTGATCGATCAATAAATCTAATACGATCAATGGCCGGCCCTAAGAATTCGTGTACCATATTCTAACTTGAAAAAAACATGCCCTTAGGCCTTAACAAAATTGAGTATAAGGCACACTACATGTCTAAACCTAATGTCAATGGGCTAATAACTAATCTAAACCATAAGAATATTTTTGTAAGTGAACCTATGTTGGTGTTTGTATGGGTATACTATGTTAATTTTTTTACATATACATATTGAGTTTTTTTTTTAAATAACATGCCCTTCGAAATGGGACCTGGCTGGTAGTCCTCCCCGCCCACCTCCAGGGCCGCCCATTACGATCATGTAAACCATGTAAAAAGGGGTTGGCCGACGAGCCATTTTCGGATTTCTAGATTGTTTTTATTTAAAAAAAATGTTTGTTTATCTATTTATTTTCCGGTTTTTAGTTTAACTTCAACTATGTATTTTTATATTACCATTTTACTTTATTTAAATAAAAATATTAAGTTTATGATATGGGTAGACGGCGCCACTACTTACTAGCTAATGGGTACTTTTAATCAAATTTAACGTGACAAGGATAGAGTACTTACTCTGAAGTGTCTCTTCCTCGCTTTAACTTTTATAATTAACTATAGCCGGTGGCAATTCTCGGGTATTCAAATGCCCAACGGCCTTTGTGTGTCACATTTGTTCTATACGGATGATGCGGTCATTCTTGGGGAGTGGTCGGTGGCGAATATTAGGAATGTGGTCAGAATTCTACGGGTTTTCAATATTTGCTCAGGTCTTAAAATCAATGTAGACAAATCTAATATTTTTTGCGATAGGGTGCAATCGGCTGAATTGAGTTTGATGGCGTCTTCCGTGGGATGCCTTGCTTGTAGCTTCCCGTTCAAATATCTGGGTCTTATGGTGAGAGCTAACATGAATCGGGTAAGCAACTGGAAACCGGTTTATGATGTTTTTGATGCCCGTTTGGCTAAGTGGAAGGCTAAATTGTTATCTATTGGTGGGAGAATCACGTTGATCAAAGCGGTCTTGGAAAGCATTCCTAATTATTACTTTTCATTATACAAAGTGCCGGTGCAAGTGGTTAAGGATCTTGAAGCGAAGATTAGGAACTTTCTTTGGGGTGGTGTTGATTCGGTTAAAAAACTCCATTGGGTAGCGTGGAATCGGGTGTCTCTTCCAAAAAAGAACGGTGGTCTCGGGCTTAGTAAATTAAAGAACATAAATACGGCGTTGCTATCTAAATGGGGGTGGAGATTCTTGATAGACAAGGACAAGCTATGGACCAAAACGATTGAAGCTTTACATACTGTAAAGAATAAAGATGATTTTTTGCCCTGTAAAATGTTTATTTCGGGGGTATGGTGCAATATTGTGCAGGTTTTAAATAAAACGAAGGTTGACGGAATTCCATTGAGACATTTTTTCAAGGCCTCGGTGGGGAACGGTCAGTCAACGGCTTTTTGGTTAGACCCGTGGATCAGCAACAGACCATTGAAAGAGTTGTTTCCTAATCTTTTTAAGCTGGAACAGGAAAAAGGCTGCAAAGTTTACATGTGCTTAAATGATAATCAACACCTAAGCTGGAGATGGAAAAGAGCAATAAGGTCAGAAGCCGAAGTTAACGAGCTAGTAAACCTGTGCTCGCTTCTGTTATCTGTGACTTTGAACCAGAACAAGGATAGTTGGAGCTGGATTGGAGCCGCGGACAGAGAGTATAGCATCAAGGCCGTTAAATATCTTCTCGATTCCGAGAGGACCTGCTCGGAGGTTTACGTCCCTGAAGAGTGCAGTTGGATCCCGAAAAAATGCTCTATTTTCATTTGGAAGGCTGAGATGGGAAGGATAGCGACTGTGGATGAGTTAAGGAAAAGGAATATTGGTGGAGGTGACTCGGCATGTTCCCTGTGCGGTGAGGCGGACGAAAGCATTGAACATGTCTTCACTAATTGTTATTATGCTGCTATGTTGTGGTCTTTCATTAGTAGTTGGTGCAAATGTCAGAATTTTAGTGGTGTTCTCATTCAGGGATATTATCGAGGCCCATAATCATGTGGGGTTGAATGGTCAGAAAAAAGAAGTTGTTAAAGGTCTTATCAGAATCGGATCGGATGTTGGAGCCTTTGGAGAATGAGAAATGAAGTTAGATTCAATAACAAAACCGTTAGTTTAGAGCTCATTATTAGGGAGGTTAAAAATTTAGGTTTTTTGTGGTATAATACTAGATCTAAAAGAAATCATATACTATGGAAGGATTGGTGTAGATTTATAAATATGTAACGGTTTTTTCTGTTTGGAGCTGCCTCAGTTTGAGGCAGCGATTCGTTTTAATTAAGTTTACCTTTAAAAAAAAGTTATAAAAGCAAGAAGAAAAATTTTGGAAGTTATAAAAGCAAGAGTCAAATGGGCGGTTGACGAGGACAAAAGCTTCAATTTTTTTCACCCAGCTGTTAGGTGTAATAAATTGAGAGGGCATATAGTCATACATTAATTGGGTATGGTCTAGTTTTTTTTTATTTTTGTTTTTTTTTTATTATTTAACCGGCCAAAAGAAGCAATTCATTAAAACAAAACCTTTTAACAAGAGCGTATGACTTAATAACCTAGCGGCATCTTGAGGATGAGATAAGGTTTTGGGACTAATAGATCTTGGGTTCGATTCCCATAAGGGGGGGGGTTTTCCCATATTTATTGGGATCTTGAAATGGTGTATAGGCATTATGTCTAATAGATATGGATATGATCGGGTGGTTCCGCTGGTGGCACGATGATACTCCAGTGGTCCGTCAGTGATACAAATTTGCCGTTAAAAAAAGACCTTTAACAAGAAGCTAAATAAAGACTAATATTACAGCAAAGAAACCAAACAACAAGATTCACTATCACTATATATTAAAATTGTTAAGAACCTACGAGACTTGTTCCATGTCCCTTTTATTGGAAACAAATGTGGGGTTTTATAGACCAAATGGGCACTCTCACCCACTAAACTAGTCTTTTGGGTTGAGTTCTTCTATAACATTGGCACGAGAACCAAACTCGGAGTGGTGGCCGGAAGAAAACCAGTCGTGACAAACGAGGCTAGGAGTGGTGGCCTGGAGAGAGCCATTCGTGACCGACGTGCCTGTGACCAACGATAACATTGACCCTTAAGGAGGATTGATTGTTACAAAATGAAACCATCTCAAGATATGCCCACACCGGTTGTATGTGTAATAGAAGAGTTGGAACTAGGGACCGCTTCTTCAAAAACACTGTTTATCAACCCAAGAGTTAAAGGGGAGATGATCGAAATTGATAGACGACATGGTAACGGTCACCAGACAGTGGTCCGATAGACCTTTTTTCACTACTTCCACCACGGTTGCATGCCAACTTTGTATAAAAACCTCGTTTACAAGATTTTGGTCAGTTTGGAACCATCGGTGACCTTGTTACTGAGCATATTATACTTCAAAAGCCCACAGCTACTAATAAGATGGTTGAAGCAATTAGCGGCGTTGGAGTTAAAATTGTTCTTCCGCAAATGTAAATTCGTTGAAATCTCCCAAGACCTTAAGAAGAACTGATAATTGATGAAAGGTTTATTAACAAGATGATTTCATGGTTCAAGCACTCAAAGAAGGAAGCTATGATATCTAAACTTGATTTTGGAAAAAGATGTGTTTTCCTCCCATATGGGTTAAAGGATGCATATCGTCAACGAGAACATCAACGGAGCCCCGACAAGGGAGTTCAATGTGCAAAGGGGGTTAGACACGGCAACCCAGTGTTTTCGTCTCCGTTTATTTTAGGGATGGAAGCTCTTCACATCGTTATTCAGCACGCTTGTTCTATGGGCATCCTTCATGGCATTAAGTTACGAAATAATGGTTTGGTGCCATCACACCTTTACACGGATGACACTATTTATTGGGCGTATTGGTCCATCAACGAGTTGTTTTGGTAAGTAACAGCTTTGCTTTTAGGACCTAAACGCCTTGGTACGCACAGTGCTTTTCACATAAGGTGTGTTGATACTATATGTGATAAGTAATTGATATCCCCTATATGTTATAAATATAGAGATACTACTAATATTGCAACAGAAACCAAACACTTTTCGCAACAAAAAATATGAGAAACAAGAGTTTCCCATCCATCCATCCATCAAACAAAACATGTTACTACTACCAAACATTGACCATTCATATGTCAAACAAAAGCTAAACAACACAATCAACGATCAAGCCCTCTCACCCCTAATCCTCCTAGCCAACTGAATGTCCTTGGGCATGATGGTCACACGTTTCGCATGAATCGCGCACAGATTAGTGTCCTCAAACAATCCCACCAGGTACGCCTCCGCTGCTTCTTGCAATGCCAACACTGCATGACTCTGGAAACGCAGATCCGTCTGCAACGTTCATTCATTTACACACATTTATTCACAAATCCCATGAAACATATTTGTGTTTTTGTAACGATGGGAAACTGACCTTAAAGTCTTGTGCGATCTCACGAACAAGCCTCTGGAATGGTAGCTTCCTGATCAAAAGTTCGGTACTCTTTTGGTACTTTCGGATTTCACTGCACAGTAAACACAAATCAAAAAATAAACAAGGGGTTAGTGTTTGGTTCATGGATGAAAGTGTAATTCGGTTGCAATGCGAGTGACTAACCGAAGGGCAACGGTTCCTGGTCTGTATCTGTGAGGTTTCTTCACACCTCCTGTAGTTGGAGCAGACTTACGTGCAGCCTGTCATAAACATATAGCAATAAGGTATCTATATGCTGCATAACGAATAACGATAGATAGCAGGTGGCTATTTTATAAATAGTGATACACTAGAAAAAAAATTAAAAAGTTTATATGTAAATTATATAAAAATACCCTGGTATATATGTTATTTTACATGTATATAAACAAAAACATAAATCCAGCTATTCTATAGCTATATTTTATTGCTATTTATATTTATGAAAAAACAAAAAATAAATAAAATAAAATGTTGCTATTATCGCTATCTACCGATATAACCCTAATAGCGCGAGCCTAGACCTATGCGCTACCTAGCACGCTATTGACAACTAAGCATCATAAGGGTGTAAGGGGTGCTCACCTAATAGGTGAGTCCCCCCTCTTACACGTAACCAACCAGAATAAGCCACGTCAACTCGCCTCTAACACTCCCCTAATACCCCTTTTTGATGGCGGCACTCCCCTATTAGGGGAGTTGGTTTCGAAAGTTGTGCCATCTTCGAAAGATGGTTTCGAAAGTTGGTTTCGAAAGTTTGTCAACGGTCTCCCTCGAAAGTTGTGCCATCTTCACGCGGTGAACCCACACCCAATTCACACCCCGATTCGGGACCCCGCAGTGATGGCGGCGGTGTTCCCGATCGGGGAAACCCATCACCGAAACCACTCCCCGAGAACGCCCCGTACACCCTAATCAAACCATTAGCAAAGCATAAACGAGTTAAAGCATACTGTCACGGGCCAACTGTTTGAAGATCACAATGCTATGGGCTGTGCTTGAACGCTTGGGTTACTGGCTAGTCCTGAAAGTCAATGAAGAAGTGTACGTACCTAGTCGTGTCCCCCAATAAAATCCAGGACTAGCCAGAAACCCAAGTGTTCAAGCACAAGCCATAGCATTGTGATCTTCAAACATTTGGCCACTGACAATACGCTTGTTTAATAAATAAACCTAACCCTAAGCTTCATTTATAAGCTTGAATACGCTCGTGAGCCTAAGCAAACGTATTATTAATACACTTTTATTTAAAATATATGTTTAAATAACAACTTTATATATTAATTTATAATAAAATAACCAAATATAACATATATCGTATTCTTTAAAAAACTGTAACTATAAATGCATAAAAAATAATCAATTCGAAAGAAAATATACCTTGGTTGCAAGCTGCTTCCTAGGGGCCTTTCCACCGGTAGATTTACGAGCAGTTTGCTTGGTACGAGCCATCTACAATTAACCAGTTATTATTAAACCAATACAAATCAAAACTAAAATAAAATAAAAAATATAACCGAATCAACTAATCGCAACTTAATGTTCATCAAAAACCCGAATGAAAAAGATAACATTTTTCATCGTTTTGAACATCCAATCAACAAAATTAACAAACCCTAGGGGCAAAATCGAGAACCAACAATCGGATAACAGGAAATATTATTCGTAGTAAACAACTGATTGTAAATAAAGATGTGAAGAGAAATTGAAAGATTTGATGATAATACCTTGAATGAATTTGTTCTTTTGAAAAACGGGGAGCAAAATAGTGAGGAAAGTTGATTTGGGGATGGATATGAAGAAGAAGGTATTTATAGACAGCGGGTTGATGGGATAGATCTGACTGACGGTGGTGATTAGGTATTTTGGGTGTTTAGTTGAATGGATTGGACGGTTGAGATGTGTGTCTAGAGGCACTAGCCGGATCGTACTTCTTGTTTTTTTTGGATTGTTTTGTTTTAATACCAAGTAAATTAATTAAAACAATGATGTTTAATGATGAAGTTGTGGAGGTCTTGCATTTCTCTTGAGAAATGCAGGTTTGATTTCTACTTGGTGCAGAGTGAGGCACTGATGGGCAATGATATGAGACCCAGGGAAACCTGGGTTGGATCCTTGAGCCAAATGGGTTTTACCGATAATTTCACCGTTGTGCCTACGGGCGGGTGGGTTACCGGGTTTTCCCCGGAATTGGTGGTGGACTCGGGTTACTCTCGGAGTACTCCGTTTGTCCAGTGGGTGCCCCAAGAGTGCTCGGGATTGAGTTTGTTGGTCGTTCAAAAAAAGTAAGTGGGAGAATGTGAAGAAAACAAATGAAAAAAAAAAGTAAAATGTAAAGTTCGTTCATAAGGTTTAATCATATTTATTTTTTGTTAAAATATCACATAATAGTAACCAATTTTTAAAACTGTGCTAATTAGGTCACTCATATTGTTTTTGTCCAAATTAAATATCTTAACATTCAAATCGAGTTATCTCTTTTTTTCTGTGTGTCAAGAAAAAAATGAAGCATAAGATGTTGGGTCCGGATTATTTTAATATATAAAATTATATTTATTAAAAATAAAAACACTTTAATTAAATTAAAAATTAAAAAAACAAGTTACAATCCACATCATCACTCGAAGTTAGCATCAAATAGAAGGGAAAAAAGAAACAAAAATCCACGTCACCATCGTTACTTAGGAAATGGATGAAAAAACCCTTAATTTTAATGACAAATGAATGTTGAGTGACCTGATTATAACACTTTTGAAACTTGAGTGACCTAATTGGAACACTTTTAAAACTTGGTTACTATTTGTATCTGATGATCTCTGAGGTTTGTGTTCTATTGTTATTTTCATCTAATTAACTAAGGTTTAAATGTAACGTTAAGTGAAGAGTTGTTCTAACCTTTTACCGCTAAGCCACCACCACCACTACAACCACCATCACCCACTACAACATCCACCTAAACTAAACCATCATAACCACCACTGCAAGCACCACAAGCTACCACCACACCAACCATCACCACCATCATCTCAAACCCATCACCACTACCACCACATCACTACTACCACCATCATCAACGCCTTCATATTCTTAAAAATTTTCGAGAGAGAAAGGACATGTGTAGATATATATATATATATATATATATATATAGAGAGAGAGAGAGAGAGAGGTAGAGAGAGAGACAATGTTATGTATAAATCAAGTATTTACATGTACAATGTCCAATTTACCATTTAACTTAACCGAAAAAATAAAGAGGCTAGTCAATTAGATGGAAATAGTAATAAAACGCAAACCTCATGACCTAGATGTAAAAAAAATCAGATGGAACAAGAAAATAAGCAAATACGCGGGGACGATTTTGGCATTTTACTCTAAAAAGAAAGAAAGTAAGATAGTGTTTGGTATGCACGAATGGGATGTAGAATGTAATGGGCGGTTGGAGATCCGATTTGGAGGTTAGGAAGATGATGCAGATGTTGGTGGCGGCTGGTGGTGGCGGCTGGTGGTGGTTGGTGTTTGTAGCGGTGGTAGTGTTCAGATCTGCGATGGTGGTGGTGGGGCTCATTGGTGGTGGCAGGTGTAGGGTAGGGTGGCAATGGAGATGCTCACTACGGTTTGGAGTCGGGGATGGTGTTGATGGTGGTTGTTGTTAGAGAAAAGAGAGAGAGAACATGTGTAGAAAGAGAACATGCAGAGAGAGAGAGAGAGAGAGAGAGAGAGATAGAAGAAAAAGTGTTATATATAAATCAAATATTTACATGTATAATGTCCAATTTACCTCTTAATAGAAAAATAAACTAGGTTAGTCAATTGAATGTAAATGACAATAAAACGCAAACCTTTAGGGGCTGGATGCAAGAAAAAAAGTCATTTTGGATAGAACACGCAAATATGACAAAACCCCAAGGACGATTACTCTAAAAAAAAGTAAGATAGTGTTTGGTATGCAGGAATGGGAGGTAGAATGTAATGGGCAATGAACTCCGATTTAGGGGTTAGGTAAGATGATGCAGGTGTTGGTGGCGGCTGGTGGGTGTTGGTGGTGTTCAAATTTGCAATAGTGGTAGGGCCCTTTGGGGGGGGGGGCAGGTGTGGATAGGGTGGCGATGGTGGTTGTCACACCCCCAAAATACCACAAGCGGAGTATCACCGCAAGGAGAGTGACGTACCAGGATCTAGCCACCAATCACATTGAACTCATAGGAATATGTAAATAAAACTTTCATTTATTAACGTTAAGTGTTACAACGTTACAAGTAATACACAGTATACAGCGGAAGCATAATTCATTCGTTAAGTGTTTATAAACCACATGTAAAAACCATTAGTCATGTGTTGTGATTCCTTGTATCTCGACCCATGACCACTCCAGCCTCCCAGACAGCAAGTTCCAATGATATGCACCTAAAGGCCTGCAAGGCATGTAACAACGAATCAACAACAAAGTTGAGCGAGTTCACAGTTAGGTGTTCGTTTTAAGTTGTTTCAAAAACATAGTGTTTCTTTAGCTGGCTTACTTGCCGTGGGGGTTACCCCATAGTTGAAAATATGATTTACCAATTCCTTCTTTCCCAAACCATAACCAGTGGGGGCTTCCCCATGTGAACCACTAGACCCATTTACCATATCGACCACTGACTAAAGTAAGTTGGTGCCCTAACGTCAATGTCTATCATCATTGACTAGTGCCCAGATCCATTAGTTCACGCCCGTCCTCTGCGGCATGGTGTGAGGCTTGTCAAACCTAAATAGCGCTATCTAACTAATGACCCGCTCGCCATTGGCCCGGCGATTAAGTCGATATAAAAAGGAGGGACTTCATGATAGAGAGCTTTGGTCTAGTATCCGTGTTGTCACCCTTCAGTGAAGAGGGTGTGTACGTAATCTCCAAACCAGGAGATTACGCAGGTTCCGATTAAATACTTATCACATGTTGTCACCCTTCAATAAAGAGGGTGTGTACGTGTTTCAATCAGGAGATCACGAAGTTTCAGTTTCAATCCTTTACCCATTCCCAACCCTTGGGAATCCCATGCCTTGTGGAAAGTGTGAACTCACCTCGATTTGCTCGGCAGATAGTTTATTGTTTAATAGTTTTGATCAACCACGTCCTATTTATGATTACCAAGTTTTAATCAGATTTGCATACAAGTATTTCACGTATTGGCACACATTACAACTCAAGTAGCATACAAGGTACACACATGACATGAGTACACGAACGGTGTATATAATTAACAATAGTTTAGATAGCCAAATGTATAACACCAGGTGTATGGACCAACTAGTTTATAACCCAAAACGGGAGTGTTCGGCATAATCACATACACAATTAAATAACACATAGCACCTAGGAATCGTGTAACAATCATAACATATTTAGATGTTTCCTATTTAACACGCGATCCATTACATATCCAATACATCACATTCAACACCTCATAATCACAATTTAAGTGTGCGGTTTCAAATAGAGTGGGCGACCTGGTTTCGTGAATAGACATGGCCCAATCAACTTGGCCAAGTGCATAGCTCGGCTGCCTGGTCAGGCCCACACGGGGTGCGACCCGATTCACATGCGCGATCTGTTTAAACTGTGTGGCCCACTATATCCTCACGAAACAGTAATTCCCCAAACAATTTCATTGGCCCAAACCATCAATATTCACCCTATCATCTAATCAATTTAATTACATGGTGTTCGAATCTCGAATACATCAAATATCAATTATTATAACAAAAGCATCCATTAAACATCCTAATATTTAACATCACAAATTTATTTTAACGGTTCTTGTTCATCATCACACAAAAATTATCATTTACATATTATTCTAAACACATAAACATCACTAATTCATATATGAAGTCCGAACACAATTATATATCACGATCAACTACAAGGTACCTTATTAACATTATGGGATTATTTAATTCACATAACCTCACCACCCTTGACTAGTCTGACAATGCTATTATTAAGATCCTCACAAATACATATAGCCGCCACTTTTCTGATTCATGGTTATCCACTTCTATCAACCCATGAATCTACAAATCTATTGGACCAATACATCAAGTAACATGGTTGCAATCATATATATACAATATTGATTAATCACATTCACATACTCACATACAACCAACATATTCAACAGGAATAATATTAACACTAACCGGGGGGGGGGTCAGGATGCAATACGGACTCGAGGGATGGGGTTTCGCGAAAGAGCTGTTGCCGTCGAGTTCAAGGACTCCTAGGGTTTCAATGATGTGCAAGTCCTAATTCACGTACTACCTATTACCTCTTAGTAATAAACCAAACTCTTGAAGGGTGGGCTTAAAAGGATAGCTCGGGACGAATACGTGTGGGTCGAGTTTACTTGAGGGTACCAAGTTTTACGTTTAGCCAAATTATTAAGGATACAAGTATTCAATAACATACATTAAATTTAACGGAATTATAACAGTCCAAAACGTTTCACATAGAAAAAAGAGGATAACGGGAAAACAAGGTCACGAGGTTAGTCATTACTAACCTTGAAAGTAATGACATAAAACACATAATCACATAAGTTATTTCCTAACACATAATTTAAAACTTAAGTGTCAGCAGAACACTTATTTGGCTTGAACTAGTGGCATAGCTCTGATACCACCTTCTGTCACAACCCACGTCCCCTATCCCGGGAGCGGACGACCGCGAGCCAGTTTCGGTGGTATCGGGTATTGTCTAATTTGGCAGCGGAAATTTTCATCAGAACCATAGTTAGGAAATATTTTATCAGAGTAAACCACCACATTTTATAACATTAAAACACATGGGTAAAACCCAAGTTTGTAGTACACACATTTTCATAGGAATAAATCCTATTTTGTTTAATAAAAACATCTATTTTATTTTAGGTAACTTTATTGCCACTTTTCCAAGCCTTCTCCAGCTGGCTTTTATTGGCTTCACACTAAGTTACCTGAAACACGTGTTTAAAAACATTTTATCAGCAGGAAATACTGGTGAGTGAATCCCAGTTTAACCAAATTTAACTAAAAACCAATTTGCAGTATTGAGGGCACATCCGCAATTACATTTGTTTCCAAGACATCACAATTAACATCAGTGGTACTGTCATACTCAACTTGTGGAATGTTATCACGCCAGTAACAAATTTTGTATACAAAACCCCAACATACTCACTATAATTGTATTCTTACAAATACTCAATAACTGCTTTATATATATTTAATTAGGTGAGGTTTTGTAAAAACATTTAACAAAAAGAGGATAACTCACAAAAAGGTTTACACAAAAAGAAGGATCACTCACATTGCTATTATAGGGCTTTCCTTTGTAATTCCCTGGTTATAATCTAATTAAATAAACAATGCACACTCGTTAGTATAATAACCCATTTTAACATTAGTAATACCCTTCCCGAGACGGCATTCCAACGACTACGTCGGGCAGAACCACGACAGCCGTTACGGAACCATAGATCAATCGGGCAGAGTATCTAATACGTATCCAGGGGTTATGATACTTACAACGAGGCAGAGCTTCGCTAATTAGGGGGTATTATACCCGTGTATAATGCCTATACTTCAGATTTGAGAGAAAGAAAATGTTTGTGAACGAATTCAACTGAAGATCCAATGGCCTGCTTATATAGTGCTTCACCTGGGTTTTCTCGTGGCCCACGTCAACTCTAGTCAACGCGTAGCTGGGCTGAGTCATCGAGTAGGTTTGCCGGGTGTTGGGCCACGTGGCCGCACCGAGCTGCGCCACCTTTTTAGCCTCTCACGGCCCGCGTAAAGGTTGTGGGGTACCTTACGCGGCCCGCCTCAACTTAATTTTTATGTTTTTCATTTATTTTCAATGCTATATTGTATTTTGGGCTCAGTTTTCACATACGGGGTGTATTTTAGGAAGTGTAGGGTGTCAGATAAATATTCGGGAGGGTTGTTATATTTTGAGTATAACTCTTGGGTTATTTAATAAAATATATAGTGCACCCACATTAAGTATAGTAACCCAATTCTACTGTATCCCTACGTCACAAGACAGAACCCCAACGAATTTAGGCAGAGCCTTGACATACGTTACGGGGCCCTACGTCAGTCGGACAAGGTATCCGTGATTAGTGGTCACAATACTTAAAACAGGGCAGGGCTATTTTTATTAGTGAAAAGAAATAATAAAAATAATAGAACTCTAGAGAGGGGGATTCGAGAGCTACAGAGATGTGCAATTCATTTGTTGTTGAGCTCCTATTTATATGCTTTCCAAGAATGTTGAAATGCATGAAAAATGGACACGTACCCTTCATTTATATGCACACACATCCTTATAGTGTTAATTGTTAGTTATACGTATGCATGTAGATTTCAATTTTTATTATTGATTTTGTTTATTATTTTATTCAAAAGATTTCGACCACTTTATGTAAATGATGTTTTGATTATTATTATTATTATTATTATTATTATTATTTTATTAATTTATATATTATAATTAATTTAACTGCTTTACTCCTTTAGCGCTTATAACTTCTAAAATATGACTTTTTATAAAACAATGAATATGTTTTTAGAATGAGAATAATCTAATCTACATTTGAACCAAGTTTCATTAAAAACAGAGTAAGTTCAAATATAATGTATTTTTATAATTTAATTATTAAATGATTTCTGCGCTTGCCCAAAATATCTCATATTTCCCTTGGACAATTTACCCATGATGCATTCTTTTAATAACATATGTTTTTATATATATTTTATATAAATAGAATTTTGGGAATGTTACATCCTCCCCATCTTGTTTTAAATCTCGTCCTCTAGATTCCCTGTAATATGAACGAATATTTTTAGATAGTTTAGTTTCTTGGTATATTCTGGTCCTTGTTTTGAATTCCACTTTACTTTGACCAGAACTATTCTCTATGCTTTGAGATTCTTACCTTTAATTTGTATGATCTTTTAATGGATTTAAATTCTTCATTTACCTCTATAACTTTGAAGAGGTACAACTAAAGATTTATCAGTGTATGTATTCCTGTCATTTCAAATAAATTTAAGGGTTCCGAATGGTAAATCTTAGTAGAATTATAGGGAAAAAGAGTTCTTGTAAGTATATCTAGTCGTGGTTACTCTTATCTTCTCAAGAGCTCTTAATAAAGGTAAAACGACTCTCTATAAATTTTTTAGATATTTTGTGTCTTAGCACAACTTTTGGTTACAGGCTTCTTAATGCATTAATAATTGCAAAGGGAAATCTTATACTTTTTATGGCGTCCCAACTTATAGAGTTCCTGTTGTTCATCTTGTCGCACGAACTACGAGACAGATGATCAAACGAAATAATGTTTGATATTGGAATTAGAGATGTATACGAGAAAGATTCCTGATAATTAAATCTAGAATTATCATTGACACACCTGTTCGTGATTTATCCCTAATTGTCAATCATTATGGTCTTTGGATTTCCTCATAGATATACATATCTATATAATCATATACTTCACATACTGTAATATACACACCATTCATCAGGTCAGTGTATTTAACATATTCATATTTCCAAAAACAGGCCAGACATCAAGTCATGGTACTATTTAGGGAATTCCATTATCAAAACATATACCCCATTTCACCCGGTTTCACCGGAGAGGTACCCCCATCTTACCCAGACAAGCTGGAGAGTCTACCAGTCTTGCCGGAGAGGTAATTATCATTGTATTTCCCTTAAATAGAATTTCTCTCAAATCATGATTTTAAAAGCGCATCATTTATTTTGACTTATATCAAGAAACAAGGAAATTAGTATTCTCATGATGGATCATATTCTAGAACCGAGTAGTATTAATAAACAAGAAATAACAGTAGCCAGGTGTTATTGCTTATTTATCATACAAACACTGTTCTAGTCACCATCCTCACGGGATACCAATAACCATCACATTTTATCCACGCAAGTAATTGGCTTATCTCAAAGCTTTATACTAAGGCATTTTTCTTAGATTCAAGTCTATATATACTGTCCTGGTTGTTACCAGTGAATATCAATATCCTAACTCTTTCATTTAAGCATAGATATTATTATGGTTGTGGTTTTCTTTTGGTTGGAGAATGGAGTTTCAAATATATCATTGTCTCCATTGATATTATAGCTAGGTTCAATGTAATAAGTATGCTTACAACCAACTCTATTCATGCTTATATATTATGAGATTCCGATGCACGGAATATTTTATTGAGACAAATAGCATTTTAAAACATAATACGTTTCAGGATTTATTCTTATATGACTTCATGTTTTCATAAAAATCACCAATGATATTTTCTTTTATGTTTATCTTACAGAAGATATTATATTAGGTATACCAACAAGAAATTCTATTGGGTATATGCATATATGTGTATAAAATTTCAAATCTCTAGTTAATTATTAAACTTACAAAACATATACACATATATATAATAACTATACATCCGATGGTACCAATCATCAAGCTTATTTCCATGATTGTATTTTATCCTTTTATAAAAGTAGTACATTAAAATAAATTCCTTGTCAAATATAATATTTTGGAATTAAAAGTTTAGGGAAATAAATTACTCAAAATATAAATTTTCTGGACTCATAAGAACAATTTCATTTTTAACTAATAGGTTAAACTATACCAGGCTCATTATTTTTATTACCTCAATAATTTTTCCTCAAGTAACCATCTATATATCTATTCTAATTATCACATTCCTACATTTTCCTTTATAAGAACCCCTTATAATATACATTTAAGATTGAGAGGCATTATTTAGAAGACTATGTGCATATGTGACCCATGACATTGTATTTATAGGTTATCAAGAGATATATATATATACTATATATAAATTACTTTATGTAATTGAAAACTTTAGTTATAATAATATAGCGGATATATATATGAGATATAGTACATAACATTAATTTATGATTTTGCCCTCTGTAGCTTACTTCATTCCATACTATCAAAGTATGTATTTTATATTCAAAATATGTTAAGATTAATACTTTACTTCGTATATAATTGAGATTTATTCTTCAAATTTTTAACTAAATAGATCTTGTATAGATTCACGTAACCGACTTTAAAAAAAAATTATTTGTGTCACGGGTACATCATTGATCTTTTATTACTACAGTTATTTTATGAGAACCTTCATCTTTATTATTATTCTTTTAGTATTAAGTTTAACCAATCACAATTCAACCTCATCTCTTTTATTTTCATTATAATCTTTTAAAAGTATGAGAACTTCGAGACTACTTAAGATAAATTTAACATCCAATTCATCAATTCAACTCATTTACTAATACTGTATTATTTAACTATTATACATCAGCCAGCTGATTTGAATATTTTTCTTTATAATTTAGGATACACAATCCTATAATTAATATGACTGGTTAATCTTATAGTTAATCTTATAATCTTATATTAACTATTTCCATGCATAAGACTTATTCTGAACATACCTTAATATTAAAGATTTGTAGAAATGCTTTTAACGTTTAGTTAGGCCTTTCTACCTAGTCCAACCAACCCAAGTCTCAAAATAAATAAATAAATAAATAAATGATTTTATTTAATCATGAATAACCATCATATTCATTTAACCATCTATTTTTTTACTAAGTATTTTAATAGAAACCTTTACAAGTAATCCCAACATCAGTTAGTTCATAAAACTATGAAAGTATGAAGTCTTATGGTCAACTGGTTATAAACCAGAAGGGATAAAATGAAGTGGAAAATTGGTACACCTGGATTTCAAAACTTGCTTTGGCTCGATCCACTAAAGCAATCTTTTAAATTAATTCTTAAAATCCTTTTGGTTAATTTAATAACTTCGGTTTTATTTATTTAAATACAAATTATTTTGAAATGATATTATTAAAACCACGAAGGTTTAAAGTTTTATACCATATATTTCAATATGTATTTTAAACCAAAGTAAATGATTGGTTCCAAAAGAGAGTCATAAACATGACTGCTTTATTAATAACTAACTTAGTTTTGATGTATATTATGATATTATTTGAGTAAGTGGCATTAATTATCACAGACAAATTTCTAGTACAAACATCTGGGTACAATCATAAAAAGAGATTGATTAAAAACGACGAACATTGCGACTTATATATTACAACTACAACTGGGGTTCAAAATATACTAGTGATTATGTATCCATAACTTATTTTAGTCTATCTAGGTTATAGGAGTATTATGCTCAACCTG
Source organism: Helianthus annuus (assembly GCF_002127325.2). Lineage (NCBI taxonomy): Eukaryota > Viridiplantae > Streptophyta > Magnoliopsida > Asterales > Asteraceae > Helianthus > Helianthus annuus. The sequence continues at coordinate 101,184,253 of NC_035447.2, read as the reverse complement.
CTTTCATGTAAGGTTTATTTTATCTCCTGTCTCTATTAAGTTGTTATCTAATGGGCAAAGTTCCTTTAAAATTTCTGGCTCATAGGTGGCATGGGAGCTGGTACTGGTTTGGCGGTTTCAACTATTTAATATAAGTTAGCATTTACTGTTGTAGTGGCTAACATATGGAGATTTACCCATTGTTCATCTAATTCATCTTCCCATGGTAATTTATTGTCTGTTTTCTGAGTTTGTGTATTTATTATCACTTCCTTTGGTTGTGATTTCTTTATTTTCTTTATTTCTCTTGACTTTTTCTAATAATTCTACTTCTTTTCTTAGTGGTAAATGGTTTCTCAGACTGTGCCTTACGAATAAATATTCCTTTCTGCTGAGTATCCTGAGGGATTTGGTTAAAATGAGGTTTCCTTATCTTTTGGTGAACTATCTAATTGACGATAGATGTCCGAAATTCTTTGCTTACGTCAAATAACATAAAACATATAATCACATAAGTTATTTCCTAACACATAATTTAAAACTTAAGTGTCAGCAGAACACTTATTTGGCTTGAACCAGTGGCATAGCTCTGATACCACCTTCTGTCACAACCCATGTCCCCTATCCCGGGAGCGGGCGGCCGCAAGCCAGTTTCGGTGGTATCGGATATTGTCTAATTTGGCAGCGGAAATTTTCATCAGAACCATAGTTAGGAAATATTTTATCAGAGTAAACCACCACATTTTATAACATTAAACACATGGGTAAAACCCAAGTTTGTAGTACACACATTTTCATAGGAATAAATCCTATTTTGTTTAATAAAAACATCTATTTTATTTTAGGTAACTTTATTGCCACTTTTCCAAGCCTTCTCCAGCTGGCTTTTATTGGCTTCACACTAAGTTACCTGAAACACGTGTTTAAAAACATTTTATTAGTAGGAAATACTGGTGAGTGAATCCCAGTTTAACCAAATTTAACTAAAAACCAATTTGCAGTATTGAGGGCACATCCTCAATTACATTTGTTTCCAAGACATCACAATTAACATCAGTGGTACTGTCATACTCAACTTGTGGAATGTTACCACGCCAGTAACAAATTTTGTATACAAAACCCCAACATACTCACTATAATTGTATTCTTACAAATACTAAATAACTGCTTTATATATATTTAATTAAGTGAGGTTTTGTAAAAACATTTAACAAAAAGAGGATAACTCACAAAAAGGTTTACACAAAAAGAAGGATCACTCACATTGCTATTATAGGGCTTTCCTTTGTAATTCCCTGGTTATAATCTAATTAAATAAACAATGCACACGCGTTAGTATAATAACCCATTTTAACATTAGTAATACCCTTCCCGAGACGGCATTCCAACGACTACGTCGGGCAGAACCACGACAGCCGTTACGGAACCATAGATCAATCGGGCAGAGTATCTAATACGTATCCAGGGGTTATGATACTTACAACGAGGCAGAGCTTCGCTAATTAGGGGGGTATTATACCCGTGTATAATGCCTATACTTCAGATTTGAGAGAAAGAAAATGTTTGTGAACAAATTCAACTGAAGATCCGATGGCCTGCTTATATAGTGCTTCACCTGGGTTTTCTCACGGCCCGCGTAAAATAAGGCAAGGCCTTACGCGGCCCACATCAACTCTAGTCAACGCGTAGATGGGCTGAGTCATCGAGTAGGTTTGCCGGGTGTTGGGCCACGTGGCCGCACCGGGCTGCGCCACCTTTTTAGCCTCTCGCGGCCCGCGTAAAGGTTGTGGGGTACCTTACGCGGCCCGCCTCAACTTAATTTTTATGTTTTTCATTTATTTTCAATGCTATATTGTATTTTGGGCTCAGTTTTCACATACGAGGTGTATTTTAGGAAGTGTAGGGTGTCCGAAAAATATTCGGGAGGGTTGTTATATTTTGGGTATAACTCCTGGGTTATTTAATAAAATATATAGTGCACCCACATTAAGTATAGTAACCCAATTCTATTTTATCCTTACGTCACGAGACAGAACCCCAACGAATTTAGACAGAGCCTTGACATACGTTACGGGGCCCTACGTCAGTCGAACAGGGTATCAGTGATCAGGGGCCACGATATTTAAAACGGGGCAAGGCTATTTTTATTAGTGAAAAGAAATAATAAAAATAATAGAACTCTAGAGAGGGGATTCGAGAGCTACAGAGATGTGCAATTCATTTGTTGTTGAGCTCCTATTTATATGCTGTCCAAGAATGTTGAAATGCATGAAAAATGGAAACGTACCCTTCATTTATATGCACACACGTCCTTAGGGAAGGAGGGGTGGTTCACTAGTGATAGATTCTATTACTCTCATTGTTCAATAAAATGATGCCATGTCATTGACCAAATTTCTATCACTAGTGATAGAAATATAGGGGGATGGTATCACTAGTGATGGAATTCTATCACTCCCAAATTTTTTTAATTTTCATTTTAAAATTAGAAATTAAATAAAACACTAAACGAACAAACCCAAAAAATAAATTTCATGTGTATATATCCCATATTTCGTGTGTATATATCCCAAATTGATGAACAAATAAATTACATACCAATTAAACACAAAAGCCCAAATTGATGAACAAACCCATATTTCGTGTGTATATATATATATCCCATATTTCGTGTCAGCTGCCAATTACATGCATATGTACACGTGTCAGCAGAGTGAGAGATGCCCCATGCAGCCTTATCCAATTTCAACGCGTGATAGCTTTAACGCGTTGATTTATAGCCGGCGGCGGTGTTCCGTTATTTTATAACGCGTGATCGGAGTGATATAATGGACCACCCCGTGTGCCCTTATAGTCTTAATTGTTAGTTATACGTATGCATGTAGATTTCAATTTTTATTATTGATTTTATTTATTATTTTATTCAAAAGATTTCGACCACTTTATGTAAATGATGTTTTGATTATTATTATTATTATTATGTTATTAATTTATATATTATAATTAATTTAACTGCTTTACTCCTTTGGCGCTTATAACTTCTAAAATATGACTTTTTATAAAACAATGAATATGTTTTTAGAATGAGAATAATCTAATCTACATTTTGAACCAAGTTTCAAATAAAAACAGAGTAGGTTCAAATATAATGTATTTTTATAATTTAATTATTAAATGGTTTCTATGCTTGCCCAAAATATCTCATATTTCCCTTGGTCAATTTACCCATGATGCATTCTTTTAATAACATAAGTTTTTATATATTTTATATAAATAGAATTTTGGGAATGTTACAGACATCCAACTCAGGGACGTTGGTATAAGCACCTAACATTCTACACGGTTCGCTAGGTGTTCAGATGGGTGTTCAGGTAATACTCGATAGCATCGAGATTCAAAAGGATCCAGAGATGAATGAAAAGTTCACGTTCGAGTAGGGGACAATCACTGCTATGACCCCTATAGGTTTGTTATGTTTCACATCGGTCAAATAACGGAACGGGACCCCTTTCCACTTGTTAAGGCTAACTGGGACTCGCATGCACCCCACACTATTATTATGTGTGCACCCACAATAATATTGTGATTTGCATGCTTATCTCAGCTCCTCCTAACTCATGTCAAATGGTTCCTCAAACTCAAGTAGCAACAAAGAGCATTACGAAACGTGAGTCATGAATGTTTAGGGAAATACCACCCTATCAGTCTTATAACACATGCAAGTAACACATGAATTCATACCATTGTGCTAAACGTGCAATTACATGCAATATCATATGTAAGTGTTCAATGCGTAAACGAGAGACGTACCTTGCTATCTGGAGCTGAGTGTCATGGTCGTATTCTTGTTGTCAAAACTGTTCAGTTATAGTCTGGTTTTATAAAAACGGTTTTCCCTTTTTTAAAACCAAGTTCACTAGAACCAATGGCTCTGATACCAATCTGTCACACCCCCAAAATACCACAAGCAGAGTATCACCGCAAGGAGAGTGACGTACCAGGATCTAGCCACCAGTCACATTGAACTCATAGGAATATGTAAATAAAACTTTCATTTATTAACGTTAAGTGTTACAACGTTACAAGTAATACACAGTATACAGCGGAAGCATAATTCATTCGTTAAGTGTTTATAAACCACATGTAAAAACCATTAGTCTTGTGTTGTGATTCCTTATATCTCGACCCATGACCACTCCAGCCTCCCAGACAGCAAGTTCCAATGATATGCACCTAAAGGCCTGCAAGGCATGTAACAACGAATCAACAACAAAGTTAAGCGAGTTCACAGTTGGGTGTTCGTTTTAAGTTGTTTCAAAAACATAGTGTTTCTTTAGCTGGCTTACTTGCCGTGGGGGTTACCCCATAGTTGAAAATATGATTTACCAATTCCTTTTTTCCCAAACCATAACCAGTGGGGGCTTCCCCATGTGAACCACTAGACCCATTTACCATATCGACCACTGACTAAAGTAAGTTGGTGCCCTAATGTCAATGTCTATCATCATTGACTAGTGCCCAGATCCATTAGTTCACGCCCGTCCTCTGCGGCACGGTGTGAGGCTTGTCAAACCTAAATAGCGCTATCTAACTAATGACCCGCTCGCCATTGGCCCGACGATTAAGTCGATATAAAAAGGAGGGACTTCATGATGGAGAGTTTTGGTCTAGTATCCGTGTTGTCACCCTTCAGTGAAGAGGGTGTGTACGTAATCTCCAAACCAGGAGATTACACAGGTTCCGATTAAATACTTATCACATGCTGTCACCCTTCAATAAAGAGGGTGTATACGTTTTCCAATCAGGAGATCACGCAGTTTCAGTTTCAATCCTTTACCCATTCCCAACCCTTGGGAATTCCATGCCTTGTGGAAAGTGTGAACTCACCTCGATTTGCTCGGCAGATAGTTTACTTGTTTAATAGTTTTGATCAACCACGTCCTATTTATGGTTACCAAGTTTTAATCAGATTTGCATACAAGTATTTCACGTATTGGCACACATTACAACTCAAGTAGCATACAAGGTACACACATCACATGAGTACACGTACGGTGTATATAATTAACAATAGTTTAGATAGCCAAATGTATAATACCAGGTGTATGGACCAACTAGTTTATAACCCAAAACGGGAGTGTTCGGCATAATCACATACACAATTACATAACACATAGCACCTAGGAATCGTGTAACAATCATAACATATTTAGATGTTTCCTATTTAACACGCAAGCCATTACATATCCAATACATCACATTCAACACCTCATAATCACAATTTAAGTGTGCGGTTTCAAATAGAGTGGGCGACCTGGTTTCGTGAATAAACATGGCCCAATCAACTTGGCCCAGTGCATAGCTCGGCTGCCTGGTCAGGCCCACACGGGGTGCGGCCCGATTCACATGCGCGATCTGTTTAAACTGTGTGGCACACCTCCCTTGTGTCACCCACTATAAAGTGTGCGGCCCAAATGGCAATTAATCCAACATAATCATAACTAATCCTCAATTACCTCTTATAATTATAATCACCTGTTTTCTGTTTAGTTCGGCCCACTATATCCTCACGAAACATCAATTCCCCAAACAATTTCATTGGCCCAAACCATCAATATTCACCCTATCATCTAATCAATTTAATTACATGCTGTTCGAATCTCGAATACATCAAATATCAATTATTATAACAAAAGTATCCATTAAACATCCTAATATTTAACATCACAAATTTATTTCAACAGTTCTTGTTCATCATCACACAAAAATTATCATTTACATAGTATTCTAAACACATAAACACCACCAATTCATATATGAAGTCCGAACACAATTATATCAGGATCAACTACAAGGTACCTTATTAACATTATTAGATTATTTAATTCACATAACCTCACCACCCTTGACTAGTCTGACAATGCTATTATTAAGATCCTCACAAATACAAATAGCCGCCACTTTTCTGATTCATGGTTATCCACTTCTATCAACCCATGAATCTACAAATCTGTTGGACCAATACATCAAGTAACATGGTTGCAATCGTATATATACAATATTGATTAATCACATTCACATACTCACATACAACCAACATATTCAACAGGAATAATATTAACACTAACCGGGGGGGGGGGGGGTGGGTCAGGATGCAATACGGACTCGAGGGATGGGGTTTCGCGAAAGAGCTGTTGCCGTCGTGTTCAAGGACTCCTAGGGTTTCAATGATGTGCAAGTCCTAATTCACGTACTACCTATTACCTCTTAGTAATAAACCAAACTCTTGAAGGGTGGGCTTAAAAGGATAGCTCGGGCCGAATACGTGTGGGCCGAGTTTACTTGAGGGTACCAAGTTTTACGTTTAGCCAAATTATTAAGGTTACAAGTATTCAATAACATACATTAAATTTAACGGAATTATAACACTCCAAAACGTTTCACATAGAAAAAAAGGATAACGGGAAAACAAGGTCACGAGGTTAATCATTACTAACCTTGAAAGTTCGGGTTGTCACAGTGGTGATACTCACTAGCGGTTTGGAGTCGATGGTGATGGTGCTGACGGTGATGGTTGTTGATGGAGAAGAGAAAAGGGAGAGAGAGAACATGTAGAGAGAGAAAGAGAGAGAAGAGAGAGTTTTATATATAAATCAAATTGTTACATGTACAATATCCATTTTACCCTTAACTTAACAGACAAAATAAACAGCGTTAGTCAATTGGATGAAAATGGCAATAAAACGCAAACCCTAGGGACCTAAATGCAAAAAAAAAAAAACATGTTGGATGGAACAAACAAATATGTTCAAATCTCAGGGACGATTTTGACATTTTACTCTGAGAAAAAAAACTAAGATAAAGTTTGATATGCACGAATGGGAGGTAGCATGTAATGGATTGAAAAAAAATGGTATTTGATTTGTCAATAAAATGAAATCACTTATTAGAGCATTCACATCCCCTCCACTATTTATCATCCGGTCTTCAAGGATTTTAAAAATCTAATAAAAAATCACTGAATCTCATCCACTATCTTTATCTCTTTCACTTAAAATTCCAGGAAACCCCACACACTCCCTACGAATTCGAAAAACTACTATTTTGTATTTACCCCTATATCATCTCTCTCTCACACACTCACACACATACATATATATACAAAAAATAATATAAAGATACATATGGCGGATGACATGTGAGGGTTTTAAAATAAGAGATAAATTTTAAAAATGATATTTTTTTTGTCAAGTTATAGTGTAGAAGATGATGAAGGGGATATAAATGCTTTTACACGAGGATTCTCATTCCATCTAAACATCCAGAATTCATTCCACTCTCCCTCTCTATTTTTTTATTTAACTTTCTATTTCACCCTTCATCACCACCTCCCGTCATCATCACCACCACCACCCACATTCCCCACCACCCATCGTCCACTGCCTGCTCTTTCCACAACCTACCGTCACTGATTTTATTTCTTTGTCTTTTTCTTCTTACCAAGCACACATATTACTGATTCATTTCGTTCTACATGTTAATCAAATAATACAATGGAATGGTAATGATCCATTTCATTGATTTGTTTATTCCATTACCTCATCCATTACATCCTCTCATTCAATTCATTGCCCCATACCAAATAGATACTAAAAGTTATACATACTGAACTCATTTTTAATAGTCACTTTAGGTTAATGCTTAATGGATAAATATTTATGTTTTACTTATTTACATTGGCGGAACATTTAAGGAGCAGGAGGGGATCAATGCCCCTCCTAATACTAAATTTAGCCCATTTACTTAGATAATGTTGTTTGTTTGTGGTTTGGCCTCTCCTATCCAATAGCCCATATAGAGTTAAGTTTTCAAGCCCAAAAAACTAAAATACTAGCCGTCCAAGGGCTGACGCACCTCGTTAATTTTCCGTGATAAAGTTTTTCAACGCGTTATACATAACAAATCCCACCCCTACAACAAAAGTTCCACGCGTGATTTTTCCACGAAATCAATTTTCGTTATTTTTTCAACGCGTTATTGTTTTGTTTTGTGATTGTAATTGTTGGTTGGGGGGAAATTGTTGGGTGTGGTGGTGAGTGATGACCACCCCCACTAAAAAGGTTGTGAGTGATAGAAAAATGGTTGCTGACATGGCGAAACTTGATTAGTGCTTGTGAGTGATAGAATTCTATCACTAGTGACCACCCCCATCTCCTTAGGCATCCACAATTCGGAAAATTTTGTGAATTTGGTTCCCAAAATCCATCGCGATTCTTGTGAAGATCATTCACACTATATGAGGTTTGATTCAAAGCTGAATCTATTAATTACATTATTTTGGTGATTTTAATATTTTAATGAGTAAAATGCACGGATAGTCCCTGTGGTTTGGTGAAATTTCACCTTTAGTCCTCAATTTTTCAAAATTACACTCTTAGTCCCTGTGGTTTGACAAGTTGTTACTCGGATAGTTCCCAAAGCAGATGAAGGTTACTCGGATAGTCCCTGTGGTTTGACAAGTTGTTACTCGGATAGTCCTTGTCATTTCACACCCACTTAACCAGAAAAACTAACCTCCGTTCGCTTCGGGGACTATCCGAGTAAGAACTTATCAAACCACAGGGACTAAGAGTGTAATTTTGAAAAGTTGAGGACTAAAGGTGAAATTTCACCAAACCACAGGGACTATCCTTGCATTTTACTCTTTTGATTATTTAAATGTTTGAATCAACTAAATACATAATTTTGATGATTTGAACGTTTGAATCGTTTATGTGTAAGAATTAGTTTTTTTTTTTTTTTTTTTTTTTTTTTTGTGATTTATGATCTTTATATGGTAAAAAATATGGCTTTTTCTATGTGTAATATTTTTGACCCTCACTTTAATTGTTCAAGTTATGCCATTGCTTCTTTACAATATTGTATCCACATGAGTTTTCTATTTTCGGTGCTCTAAGATCATGTGTAGTGGGGCTTGAAATCTAAGTCCCTCCCTAGGGCATTATCTGACATGTGACTCATAGTCAGCAAATGAGCTTAAAGTTAAAAAGGGATGTAATGGTATAATGCCCCTTGCAATGATTAAATTGAAACTGAATTAAAAAAATAAAAATAAAAACCCGTCAAAAATATTCCATTGGTCATCCTCTCTTCCATCCGGTGTGTTTAAGGAAACATCCAACAAAAAAAACCCGTCAAAAATGCCCCGGGCGGTGATGCAGGCGTGATGGGGCGTTTTTGGGGGGAAACGCCCAGAACCCCTTCCACTACGGGTGGTCTAATAATGAGTATACACTATAAGAGAAACCCTTGATTTGCAAGATCAATAGTTGGTCTCTAAATATGGAATTCACATGACTAAAAATAAGGGAAACAAGTGGAGAAGATGGTAAAATAGGAAAATCCAATATTGTTAACTCATAAACCCACTTGATTTTCAAACGGCTAAAACTTTTTCATAAGTTAATATTTTTTTTTTATAAAAATTAAACCGTATTAACGAGCATTTTATTCTCTTTAATTCGAGTAGCTTATTGCTATACTTTTCTTAAAATTTTTTTGCAGAATTTTGAATACCTATTACGTGATTACTTGATTTCATTACAGTATTGTATGTGAAACCCCAGTAAGTGATTTCGTAATTACGTAACAATAGTTGACTATTTATTATTACGTGACTACATGATTTTAAATATTCATTTCGTGATTACATGATTTCATTATCATATGTATGTGAAACCCTACTGAGTGATTACGTAATTACGTAAAAACAAACACATGCAATACATAATATTTCATATGGAATACCTAATATTCTAGGTATAATCACGTATTAAGGATATATTATATACAAAACATTAACCAAACCAACCTATAATAACAACATAATGTCATATATTAGAGATTTAACCACATAATGAAGCATAAAAAACAAGTTTGATTGTTGAATGTGTAATTACGTAATAAGCATAATTGTATTAGCATTAGTTATAATAAATCATATTGAATGTATAATCACGTAATGAATTTACATTGAATGCGTAATGACTAGTGTTGAAAGCAGTGGCGGATCTAGAAAATTATTATAAGTGCAACGTTTCAAAGAAAAGGGGTAACGAAATCGAAAAAACGTTAACTTTTTCAAAAATTTACACTAACTTTACACTATCATCGGAGCGTCAAGGGGTAACGGAGGTTGCCCCTTCTTGAAGGGTAGATCCGCCCCTGGTTGAAAGACATATGATGAACCTTACCCAAACCGAACCGTCGAACCGACCCATATTTTTTTTTATCTTCGGACATATGATATTGGAACATTTAAAAAAGTGAACCTCTTAGAAAAAATTTATGGATCCGTCACTATTTCCATCTCCCGTTGGCTTGTATGACCAAGGTGTAATGGATAGTTATCCAAATGCTACTGATGCTTTTGTTGATAAAGCCAAAAAGAATGTTTTAAGGAAAGATTCAGTTTCACACATTTGGTTGCTTTTCTTCCCACTAGATCTCAGCTTAGGGAAGTTCTCAAATAGTCAAATGTGCCCGGATCTGCTTGGAGGACTTATTCAGTCAGATCCACACATGGAGTCTTTTCATGACCAATTCCATATGTATGCTTTATGGTTTCTTTTCATGACTAATTCCATATGTATGCTTTACAGATCTTATTGAGGCTCTCATTTCATGGGCTTCACCACAAGGATGCCATAGGCTATTTGTATTGCTACTGGGTTTATTGTTCGGGTTGGAGTCCCTATATCTAGATTTTTGTTTTGGTTGCATATGCGAATGCCGTTAATTGTGTGTTTAGGTCAATTTTATATGTTTTTTCTTTTGTTAGATTTGTTGGTAGTACATTGACATTACCATGTCTTTCTCTTGGATGGCAAAGCTTGAGATTTCCGACAGGTGGGTCGAAAACGCATATACCCAAAAAATTCTATAGAACCGGGGGGTTGAAAACGTATATACCAAAAAATTTCTATATGAAAGCTACGTACATAACAATACTGAGCGAAAAGTTCGGAGGGTCCCCCCTCCTCTAACATGCGCCACAGAGTTGGATGGTCTCATTATGTTTTGAGCATTTATTTTGGATTTGTGTGTGAATACCACTTTTTGTATAGTTGAGGTGATTTGTTTAGGTCTATTTTTTGGGTTCCTAAAGCTTGTTTTGGGAAACACCATAGTTTTTAGGGAGGGCATGCTCTCTTGATTATGTAATTCCTTTATTCATTTATATATTTTCCAAGCATTTCTCTTTATAAAAAATGTAAAAAACTTACGGTATCAAACACACAGATCAAAGACAAAGTAATAGCGACAAAAAACCGGTGACCGAAATCTATTATTAACCCAAACCAAAAAACACCCACCAATACCAAGATCTTACCAATAGTAAGACCAGATGAACAACAATGTTCTGATCAACTGATTTAATCAGTTGATCAACACAATACAGAAGATATACAAAAAGATAGGAAAGATACAACCTGATCTAAAGAGAAAGATCTCATAGACGAGATTCAAAACAAATCAGATCCCAATTGACCTAAATACACAAACCCTAATCGCCCAATTTGCAAGAGAGAGAGAACAAGAAAGATCTGGAAATTATTCGATGTCCAACAGTACAATACACTGCTTTTATAAGTGCACAAAAGATACTTTCACTTGTTACCCTCCAAGATTCACAAGCTTCCACTTTTAATCCTCAGCAAGTTGCATCTAATCCCTTTATCTTTTTAACCTACACACTTTACACCCTCTTAGAAATAACTGCATATCAAACAGAAGTAACAACTTTATAACATACTTAACTTCCAATGTTTGCAACATGAATTATCAGTTGCACTTTATTTTAACATGCCCCCTTAATTCTTGTGGCAAACATGTCTAACATACCAATACTTTCACAAAGAGTTTGATGTTGACTCGCATTCAAACCCTTTGTGAATATGTCTGCAATCTGCACATCCGAATGAACCTTTTCAGGTTCTATGATACCAGCTGCAATTTTTTCTCTAAAAAAATGTAAGTCGATCTCAAAATGCTTAGTATGTTCATGGAACACAAGATTTTGAGAAATAGAAATTGTAGACTTGCTATCACAGAATAACTTAACTGGCAGATTATATTCAACTTTTAACTCAGTTAACACATTCAAAATCCACATTATCTCGCAGGTAGCTGAGCACATAGCTCTGTACTCAGCCTCTACAGTTGACCTTGATACTACACTCTGTTTCTTGCTTTTCCAAGAAACAAGTGTATCACCAAGGAAAATACCAAAACCAGTGATGGACTTTCTGGTTTTAAGACATTTGGCCCAGTCAGAGTCAACAAACCCTGACAGGTTCATATTATCAGATTTCTTAAAATTAACACCCTTTCCAGGTGATAACTTCAAGTATCTTAACAACCTCAGTGCTATATCTAAATGAAGTTGACTGGGACAATGCATATATTGACTTAGAAACTGGACAACATAACTTATGTCTGGCCTAGTTAATGACAAATATATCAATTTCCCTATCAAGCTTTGAAAACCATTTATATTTTCCAAGTTTTTTTTGTTCTTTATCACATTTATTACTCACAATAAAACTTTGCTCATTGGTGTAGTAACTGGTTTACACCCCAAATACCCAAACTCATTTAATAATTCAAGACAATATTTTCTTTGTGACAAACAAATGCAAGCATCAGAATATAGCACCTCAATACCTAGAAAATATCTAAGTATACCAAGATCTTTGATTTGAAAACTTTCCTTCAAACATGTCTTAACCTTTTCTATTTCAGTTTTATTATTTCCAGTCACAACTATGTCATCAACATAGACTAAAAGAATTATAAACACATCTTGTTTAGACAAAACAAACAAGGAATAATCACAAACACTTTGAACAAACACCATTGACACTAACACAACAGTCAATTTTTCATTCCACTGCCTCGGAGCTTGCTTTAGACCGTACAAAGATTTAACTAATTTACACACTTTTGTATTATCATTCGTAAAATAACCTTGAGGCAAAGTCATAAACACATCCTCAGTTAATGTTCCATATAGAAATGCATTATTTACATCCATTAGGTATAACGGCCAATTATTATTAACAGCAAGCTTTAAAACAGTTCTGACAGTTACCATTTTTACCACTGGTGAAAAAGTTTCACCGAAATCTATTCCTTCCCTTTGGTTAAACCCTTTGGCCACTAATCTGGCCTTGTACCTTTCTACCTCACCATTAGCCTTATACTTTATCTTATAAACCCATTTGCACCATATAGGCTTCCTACCTTTAGGAAGATCTACCAAAACCCAAGTATTATTTCTATAAAGTGCTTCCATCTCATTATTCATTGCCTCAACCCACCTTTCATCTTTAACAGCTTCACTATAACTTTTAGGCTCAACAGTTTTATTTAAGGAAGCAACGAAACACACATTTTTCATAAGACAGGTTAGAATAATTAACAACCTTTTCTATACCGTATCTAACTTTACCCTCAACAACAAAATCATCAAATCTTTTAGGCATAGACACATTCCTAGAAGATTTTCTAACATTCACATTACCCTCATATTAGTTGGTCTCAACATTTGACCCTATAATGTCCTCTGCCCTCTCATTGGTACCCTGCTACTACTGCTCACCTGTTCAGATTGTTGAACAGTATCAACACCTGATACAGGGGCTGATGTAGAGGGTGACAATGGTTGTTGATCATCACTAACAGGATCTTGAGCACCATTTGTACCCTCTTCATCATTGGGTATGTTAGAAACTTCAGGTGAAACATTGTCAAAAAAAGTTTACATGATTTAATTGTTTATCATAAACTGGTTCTTGATTATTAAAAGTTTTAACTTTAAAAGGATAAACATTTTCGTAAAATTTTACATCTCTTGAAGAAAACACTTTTTTACTATCCAAACTCCATAGTTTGTACCCCTTTTTAAAACTAGAATAACCAAGTAGCACACACTTTTCAGCATGATAAGAAAATTTATCAGATTCATGTAAAATAGTACTAAAACACAAACACCTAAAGTTTCTTAGATGAGATAAAGAGGGTCTAAAGTTAAACATCATTTCAAAAGGACTCCTACCATTCAACACATAAGATGACAACCTGTTAATAAGATATACAGAAGTTAACACACAATCAGACCAAAATCTTAAAGGTAAACTACCCTGAAACATCAGAGCTCTAGCAGTATTTAACGAGTGTCTATGTTTCCTTTCCGCCACACCATTTTGTTGTGGCGTATAGGAACAAGAGGTTTAATGTATAATCCCTTTGTTTTACAAAAACTGTCCATTTGATTATTAACAAATTCCGTTCCATTATCACTTCTAATTTTTTTAATTTTCTTCTTAAATTGAGTCAACACAAGCTCATAAAAGATTTTCAAGTTTTCAAAAACCTCTATTTTACTAGCTAAAAAATAACACCATACAGCCCTAGAATAATCATCAACAATAGTTAAAAAATATTTATAACCATCATAACTTGTCACTTTATAAGGACCCCATACATCCAAATGTATGAGATCACCAACTGATTTAGACCTGTGTTCACTCAACGGAAATGGAACCCTAACTTGTTTTGCCCTATGACATACATCACAAGGACCATGTTCACTAGACTGGATTTTAAGACTTTGTTTTAACACTGCTAGAACCTGATCCGAAGGGTGTCCTAGCCTACTATGCCAAGAAAAAGACTTCATAGAACTATTAAAACAGGTATTAACATTATTACCAGAATTTCCTACAAAATACAGACCACAGTCATGTCTACCACTCATCAGGATTCTCTTTGAACTGGAATCCTGTAAGAAACAACTTGTCTCATTAAACTTAACGGACACATGATTATCTTTAGACAACTTGTACACAGACAACAGATTTACACAATAACCAGGAACATAGAAAACATCTTTCAAAAGAATGTCATTAGTCAATTTTAGATCACCAATTTTTAAGACCTTGACACTTGTACCATTTGGATGCCCAACAGTAATGTTAAACTCAGACACATCCACAAAATTAATCAAATTTTTATCTGTACTAACCATATGTTGACTAGCCCCAGAGTCAACAATCCACCCATTCATACTAAAACTGACCGAACTTGAACAACTAACAAAGTTGAAAACATTAAAACACTCACCTTCTACATTCTGATTCTGAGAATCAGATCCACCCTTTTCTCCAACAAGACTCAACAACTTAGCAATCTGCTCAGATGTAAAAGGTAAACCATTTCCACTAACAGATGAAGATGTTCCAACCACAGAATTAGTTTTATTATTACTTGCCAAGTTGACTTTATTAGATTGATTTGTATTATTACCCCTTCTTTTAAACCCAGGTGGATACCCAATAATCTCAAAACATCTATCCACAGTATGCCCTAACATGTTACAATGTGTACACTTCAAAGTTGAATTAGAACCTCTATTAACCTTCTTCCTTTGATCAAAAGACTGATTTGGTTTAGACACAAAAGACACACTCTGAGTTTTTGATCCACTACTAGACATTCTATGTGATTCTTCTCTAGAAATTATAGAGAAGGCCACTTTGACACAGGGTAATGGTTCTCTTGTTAATAGATTTGTTCTTACTGACTGATAAACATCATCCAGTCCCATTAGAAATTGCATCAATTTTATTAAGGTTGAAAAGTCATTAAAATCTTTTGCAGCTTGACAAGAACATGTAGGCAGATGCAACATAGCATCAAACTGCTTCCACATTGTTATAAGCTTATTATAATATTCAGCAATTGAAGTACCATTTTGTGAAACACAATTGATTTTCTTTACAAATCATAAACAATAGAACCATCCACCCTATAGAAAGACTCTTTGAGGTCTGTCCAAACTTCTGAAGCTAACTTAGAGAAAACTTGACCTAAGAAAAGTTCTTCAGACACAGAATTTAACAACCAAGTAAGAACCACAGAATTGCATCTATCCCACTGACTAGCTAACACAGGATCACTCTCAGACCGAATAAACTTTCCATCAATAAATCCATATTTATTTTTAGCCTCTAGGGCCAATTTCATAGCACTAGACCAAACAGAATAATTTTCTGTACCTTTCAACTTAATACTAACAACAGTCAAAGCACTAGAATCACTTGGATGCAGATATAAAGGATCCCCTATATCCAACTTACTAATCAAAGTCTGAGAAGAACTACCAGTATCACCCATTAAAAACAGATAAAACAGAACACACAACAGATCAAGCATAACACAGTTATCAACAGATAACAAACAACAACCAGAGAGACAACAAACATAACTGAATCAAGGCGAAGCTGAGTCAGGGACAAGATTCCAGGTTCATCACTCACAGGTGCCTGGACATGCCTTTACTCAGGAGCCACTAACAACTAGATAAAAACAAAAAACAACAACAATCAACAACAATGCACAAATAGCCCAGAAGACTCAATCAAGTGCCGGCCCGACTAATCTGGTAAACAGAAATGCCTAGACTCACAAATAATATGATGCAAAGTGAAAGAGATAAGAACGATCTTACAAACTTGCGTTCCAAGCTAGTATGAATCTGTAACCTTCACACAAGAAGACAATGAAGCAAGAGACAAAACACTGGTCAGTTTTCTCTGAAGACCTTCTAGGGTTTCAAAGACCAACTCAGCCTTCAACAGCAAGATCGAGATGATCAAGTATCACAACAACAGATCTGCAAACCCTAGAACACCAGGATTGAACCAGATCTGAACGACACACTTTCCAAGACCAACACAACAACTGATCTGCAAACCCTAGAACACCAGGATTGAACCAGATCTGAACGACACACTTTCCAAGACCAGATGTACACACTTCTTTAAATACCGAAGAACTTCTCCTGCAACAATGGCCAAAAAAACCTAAAAAATGCACGCGGAAGAACCAAGATCAGTAATCAAGAGCTATTAAGCTCTGATACCATGTAAAAAACTTACGGTATCAAACACACAGATCAAAGACAAAGTAATAGCGACAAAAAACCGGTGACCGAAATCTATTATTAACCCAAACCAAAAAACACCCACCAATACCAAGATCTTACCAATAGTAAGACCAGATGAACAACAATGTTCCGATCAACTGATTTAATCAGTTGATCAACACAATACAGAAGATATACAAAAAGATAGGAAAGATACAACCTGATCTAAAGAGAAAGATCTCACAGACGAGATTCAAAACAAATCAGATCACAACTGATCTGAATACACAAACCCTAATCGCCCAATTTGCAAGAGAGAGAGAGAACAAGAAAGATCTAGAAACTATTCAATGTCCAACAGTACAATACACTGCTTTTATAAGTGCACAAAAGATACTTTCACTTGTTACCCTCCAAGATTCACAAGCTTCCACTTTTAATCCTCAGCAAGTTGCATCTAATCCCTTTATCTTTTTAATTTGCACACTTTACACCCTCTTAGAAATAACAGCATATCAAACGGAAGTAACAACTTTATAACATACTTAACTTCCAATGTTTGCAACATGAATTATCAGTTGCACTTTATTTTAACAAAAAAGGTTCAAAACATAGGTATTATGCCAGTTTCAAAATGTACCAACCCAATTCATATTTGTTTATTAACCAATTAATGTCCTTTTCATTTTATAGGTTAATCATGAGAAAGTCGAGGCAAATTAACGATCACTTGAAAACTCTAGCATAAAGAGCCGCTCACTCAATTTCCTCGCAAAAGGATATTATGTGAAAAATGGTACGAGTTCCATACTCATGATCATGTTATTGGGCATGTCACTAATAATACTTCTTGGCATGATGATACAGAAAATGCTCCATCATAATGCTCCTTCATTATCTCATTATCTGGTTCCCATTTCCACTGATCTATACTTGAAGATAATGAACTAAAAAGTGAAACTTGCAAATTTAAATCCAAAAGATCCTTTTTATAATTTAAAAATTTAATACACGCCTTTATTAGAAGGTACGACCATGAGGTTGAGTTATAATGAATGGCCGTCACCGCTCGGTGCCATAAGCTATGTGGTTCCTTCTTATACCTCTCCACCGCCATATTAGAAGAAGACTAAGGGGCTGTTTATTTACCTTTTAATGAGGCTCTTAATGGTTCAGACCTCTTACTGGTTCAACACTTAATGATTCAGATTGTTTGTTTCGTGAGCAAACGTCTGAATGGTTCAGACATTTGCCTCTGAATGGTTAAGCATTATACAAAGTCTGAATGATTAAGACATCTAATCTGAATTGGCCAGACATTTGCCTCTGAACGGTTAAGCATAATACTGGTCAGTGGCGTCTCTGAGAATTCATGTAACCTGTTCGAGCTCGAAAAATGTGCCCATATGCTTTAACGATAAACAATATAATTACGAAAATGACAAAAATTGTAGTATTTGATAAACAATGCAATTACGATAATGACAAAATCATGGTATTCTAATGAGTTACATACCGTAATAAATAATAAGTTAGTAGCTAACCAATGCTTCGTGCGGCCTTCCTTGCGTTCTTCATAGCAAATTGTTGGATAAACTCTTTACAATTTATATTATCTAAGACTTCGTTCTTGTAACAACTGTCACTAAAATCAATAATTAGGACGATAATTAGTCAATAAGAAAACCCTAATTGAGACACCCAAGTAATTCTGCATTGGCCCTAAAATTTTCAGAACAATCGGAAACAGGATCGGGGCCCTAAAACTCAAGGGGGCAAACCCTAGTTTAATAATTATCTAAAATAAACGTTGCAAAGTTCTGATTGGATGAATTGTTGAATCACCAAAGCTATACCCGAGCCTAGGCAGCCTATGAATTAGACTGCTTAGCTTACGGACCGCAAGGGAAAGGGCTTACGGTCCGTAAGCATGTCCCAAAAATCACTATAAATAGCCGACCTTGGGACTTGAACTGAGAAATGAAAACGACGTAAAGTTGCTGTCTGTACGTCAAGTTAAGGCTGCAATACTACAATAAACACACACACGATCACGAGGTGCTGCCGCAATCAGGGTAATAACTCGATCGCTATTACGATTCAACGTCCGATCGATTATAACTATCCAACAATTGTCTGAGTGCTGCTCAAATTGAGCTAATACTTTGTTATTCATTGTGATTTCGACTTGAATGTTTGAGTGCTGTTCGAATTCAGACTATGCTCTGTCATTCGTTGTTAATCCATTGAATTATTAAGTATTGCACTTATTAATTGTTGTGAGGGTTTAATCTCGTGAATTGACGTAACTGCTGAATTAGTTACTAACCCGTTTGTGTGTACATTGTTAATTAAATTAGGTTAATCATAGGCAAATCAGTAAGGCTTAAACTCTGCTCGTAAAATCTGCAAAGTGAGTCATTCTCTTTTTATCAATTGTTTTACAAAACTCCAAATTATTTTTCAAAGTTATAATTACAGGGATTAAGTCTTTGTAATCACCAAGTTACAGCCGGTATGTGGGGTTTTGTATACATTACTTGATAATCTTCACCATTGGGGCAGCCAATGGGTGATATGACCATAATCACAGACACCATTGGACAATGAGAGGGCCAATGGGTCGAGTGATAAAGTACCGTGGGTAGTTGGTTTGATATCAGAAACATTGTAATCTCTCTTAATACTGTGAATTATAACAAATGTGTCGTTTTAGTAAAATGAATGATTCACTCAGTATTTCCCCACTGACAAAACCTTTTTCAAACATGTTTCAGGTGATATGTTGTGAGCAAAGAAAGAGAAGTGCCGTGAAGCACTCCCAGCTTAGAAAAGTGGCTCAGTGTAAATAAATAAAAGAAAATATTTTGAAAAATAAAGATTTCCCGGAGAAATCATATTGTAAATTTCGGGAGTTTATCCCTTGAGTTATAAAACGGGCAGTTTAAATTATTGAAAGATCCTGTTTTAAAAAGACTTCCGCTGTCGCCTAAAATTTAAATACCGCAGGATTTCTGTCTCGCGGCTCCTGAAACGGGTAAAACCGGGTCGGGGGCCGTGACAGAAATAAGGTGGTATCAGAGCCACTGTTTTAAGCTTACTGATTAAGCTCACTGTTCTAATTGATTTAAGCCTATTGAAAAACAATTAGGAAAATTTTATTTGTCATTCTGTGAATATATGTGCATTAACTTATTAATTGTTGAAATTACAGTATTGGTAAACAAAAGATTTCTGCTATCTACCACAAATTAGATAATACACCTAAAGAACAGGGAACCTCTTCCTCCAAATCTCCCACCAAGTTAGAGGAAGGAATCTTTGTCCGTAAGGCAAATTATGAAAACCCACTTACCCCGGAGAAAAGGAATTTGATTATTAGGAAGGGTCAAGAGAAAAAGAAACCCCAAACTAAGAAAGTGAGGTTTAACCCGGAGATTCAGGAAATTAGCAATAATCCACCAGGGGAAAATAACCTGTAGGATCGTATTCTGACCCGAACGAGTCGTTCAGAGGCTTTCTCCTTGGTTTCAGGTGCGGAATAACAAGAAACTAAGGTAGAAACAGCACAAATATCACTTTAACTACTTGTTGTATAGATTTGACGCTGGTTACAACTTAAATCTCGCACCGGCAGAACCTCGGCATGATTTCACCAAAACGTTACCACCTTTTTCAAGTCAGATCGCTCATAGGTATTTATAGACAGCTGGGACCGCTTATTGGACAGGCCCAATAAGCGGTCCATGTAGTTGACACATAAGCGGTCCAACTAACATGCAACTCGAGCGGTCCAGCAACTAACCTTTCGAGCGGTTCAGACCTTTGTCACTTGAGCGGACCAACATGTCCGTTCGAGCGGCCCATGTTCCTAAGAGCGATCCAATCATTATACAACTATACAATTTTACTTTCTCATATTTACAATCATTTACAATCATTCCTATTCTAAAACTCTAAGACTCGAACGAAGATGTAGTCGACAGACAACTGCACCAACAGACTCCCCCTTGAATGTTGACGGAATCTTCAGTGAGAGTCTTCAACAAGACATTCTCGGATATAGTTCGGTCTTCTTCAAGAATTCTGCCTGGATCTAACTTTCTTTGGCTATAACCTTCATCAGACTCCTCCTATCACTCTGCTAGGATAGTTGTCTGGGATTTTGTTACCACCATCGAAATTATCTCCTGGCTTCTCTCTGTTCAGCTCATCATCTCTGGTTCTGATATATTTTCTGGCTCTCTGTAGCAACAGGATCAGAAACCTGCAAAACTCAACAATACTATTACAAACTAATACAATTTGAAATTCAACTTAATGAATCAACAAATCATATAAGAAAAAAATATGAAGATCAAACTGTAGGTTACCATTCAACTTATTCATCAAGTTAATGAACCAAATTTGCATTTCAAATCTTCACAATTTAACACTCTCTCCCAAACCAAACTGACTGTTCATCAAGTTTAGCCTTTGAGATTTTGAAAATCAGCTCTTCACCATCAGTTGTCGAAAATCTTTTTGGATTTTTGAAAATATGAAACATAAATGCAAAAACAGAAATTTAAATGCAAAACAAACATATTTTTGTGAGTTTGTGCAAGAGGATCATATCAGTTTTTGAGACATAACACAAGCACCGTTAAGTTTTTAATCGTTTTAAGTTCTAAACGATTCACGTAGATTGACGATATAATTGTCCTCTTAAATTTTCATACAATTTTCAATCTATTCAGGATACTATTTAGGTATTTTATGAACTTAGTTCAATTCATGTGTCCCACCTCTTGAATATACTCCCGTATCCAGAATCCCAATATTCAGTCTTACAGGTATGAACACTACAATGATGTCTGTACATAAATTAGGGGAAAGATGCGAGAACTGAGGGATCTCAGGTCAGAACTTCCTTTCAGCAGAGAGATATCAGCTTCGACTTAGCAGTGTGTCCCCTTTAGAGGATCTTTTCAGCTACAACAGATGATTATCAATTTTATTGTCTAATCAACTGAGGGCTTTATGCTATATTTCAAGCATTTTGTGGAAAGTATTAGCCAAGGACTAGGTCAGAACTACCGTTCAGCAGAAGTCCCGGAATAATACCCCAGACATCATAGAGTATAAACACCTAGTATATCAGAATACGAGACCTTTCAAACGAGATTTCAGGGGTTACCTATATATTCAAGTAGTGTTCCCCACGAATTTCATAAGTTTGAAATTTTAGGTTTATATCCCGAATAAATCTACTAAATGTACAAAAACCTATCGTCACATCATCAGTGAGACCGTTTATCACATTTTACATTACATTTCTTTAGCATGCTGTGATAGTCCACTGATTTACAATCATTTCCTCTTTTTCACACAAAACTCATTTTTAAAATTTTAATGTTTTTGATATTTTCAAATTTTCTAATTTTTTTTAAAATTTTTCTCCCCCTAAAATCAAAATATGTTTCAATTTTGATTTTCTGGGAAAATTTGAAACAAACTGTACAAAATTGACAACCTGATGAGAATCACTTCAATTCTCTATCCACCTGGCATAAACAATCAGAACTCCCCCTCACAACAAACTATTTTCCCATTGTGATTTCAAAACACTTAAGTTTGTTTTAATCAAAATGGCTTTTCCGGAAAACATTAGTTTGTTTACCAAACAGTTTAAGTACGGGGTTACTTCATCATCTTGTTTTCTACACAAAAGTAAGAAAATCCAAGTACAAGTTAATGTCCTTGATTTACCATATGCAGTCCAGAATCCTCTGTACCACTTGTAAAACATTCACAAACACAACCAAACCTCTTTACCGTTTGCATGATTGACGTTACCGAATAAAATTCAAGAAAGATGCCGATTCATGATCCACGATACCATCTTGGGATCTCCGGCAATTCCTGCAAAATCTTCAAACACAGATTTAAAAAGATGCCGATTCATGCTCCACGCTTACAAACCTGGGAGCTCCGGCAATTCCTGCAAAATCTTCAAACACAGATTTAAAAAGATGCCGATTCATGCTCCACTCTTACAAACCTGGGAGCTCCGGCAAGTCAGGTTTTTCTATTTGAAAAGTTTCACCCAAGCCTGACCAGCCTTGGGTGATTTTGAATTCTTGTTCAACAATGGTGGAAAGTTTTTCTCATCTATTGTTAAACTAGAATTCTCGACCTTTACCTCAACACATGGCTCCTCTGGCTTTACCATTCCAGAATCATTGCCTGAATGTGGCTTGTCTGACTTTAATGAGCCAGATTCATTGCCGACATGTGGCTCCTTTGTTTTCGAAGAAACAAAATCATCGCCAGGAAGTGAAAACTTCACTTTCTTCTTTTTCTCCTCTTTTGTCCTCAGATTTGCATCTGATGAATTCGCCTTGCTTGACTTTGCAATTGAGGAAGTTGATTCATCAGCACTCTTCTTCGATCTGTCGGGTGAACCCGAGGACAAAATCTTTTCGAGATATTCTCTCGCTTTCTTTCTCTTTTTCCTCAGTCGATCTTTCTGCCCCTGAGAAAGCTTCATTTTTGTTTCTTGAACTTTAGATTCTTTGACCTTCAGTTCTTTGACGTTTCGACCCGAAGCTTTCAATTCTTTGGGCTTGACAACGACTGGTATCTTCTTTGCCATTTTATGAGAATTGGCCCTCAATCTTTCATGCGATCTCCTTGGGCAATCTCGGGCAATGTGACCTTTGATATTGCAATTATAGCACCTCCTGGTCTCATAACTCCAGTATTGGCAGTTAACAGCAATATGCCCCTGATATCCGCAGCTGTAGCACACCCTGTTATCATACCAGTTACCAATTTTTTCACACCAAATGCTCAGATCATAGCATTGTCTGGCTTGGTGATATTCCTTCCTCAAATGTGCTGGTTTTGACGCTTTTGCACTGTGGTTTGTTCTGCACACAACAAATTTTGAATTTTCATTTTCAATTTTTTGTAATTTTTTCTTTTGATTGGATGATCGTACTGATGATTTTTTCCTTTCATTTTTAAAGTTTTGATTCTGTTTTACAATCTTCTTCACAGGTTTTTGCTTAGAGCATTCACCTTTTTCAGTTGATTGCAGAACAGTTTTCTGAAATTTTTCTTTCAACTTTAAAAACAATTTTTGTTTTTCTTTTTTAACATTTTCATCATCAGACTCTGTCATAGACTCATCTGCTGAATAAAAATTCTCATTTTCCTCATCAGTTTTATCATCACAATCTTTGACTTTGACTTTGTCAAAGTTCATAGCCTTTTCATTCATCGGAACTGAATTGATCGGTTTTGGACAAGGAATATTCAACTTGTCAGATTTAGTCGCAAAACTGATCAATTTCTTCTCAAGTTTATCTATCTTGATCCTGGAATTCTTAGCTTCTTCCTCAAGCTGAGATATTCTCTCAAGATGAGACTTGATGGAATTGTCATTCT
Organism: Helianthus annuus; assembly: GCF_002127325.2. Classification (NCBI taxonomy): domain Eukaryota; kingdom Viridiplantae; phylum Streptophyta; class Magnoliopsida; order Asterales; family Asteraceae; genus Helianthus; species Helianthus annuus. The sequence continues at coordinate 101,159,850 of NC_035447.2, read as the reverse complement.
CAACCTTCAAACTTTCAAGAACAGACTTTTCATTTGTCAAAATTTTGATCTGTTCCTGAAATTTTGATTCATTCGCTTTTAGGTTTTTGTTTTCAAGCTTTATCCAGAAATCCTCATCTTCTGACGATTTCTTTTTGCTTTCAAGCTCTTTTACCAACTCTTTGATTCTCCTTTGAGCGCTTTCACCTTCTTTTTCAAGTTCGACAATCTTCTGAAGATGGGAATTTATCATCTTTTGTTTTTCAATGTTGTTTTTACTAAACACATTTTTCCCATCTTCAAGAATTTTCACTTGCCCCTCAAATTCTTGATATTTCAAAGTCAAACTGTTAAAATCAATCAACAGTTTGTCATTTTCTGCTTTCAACTTCTCACAATCTTTTTCCAGAGAAAGAATCTGGTTTTCAGCAACGTGCTTCTCGTCTTTCAACTTTTTGACTTCAAATGCCAAACTTTCTATGTCTCTCACAAGTTTGTCATTGTCATTCTTAAAGTTATCGCATGTTGAGCACATTGTTTCATTCTTCATCGATTCTTCAGCTTTTGGAGCTTTTTCTCCATTTTCCATAAATTTACCTGCACAAAAGAGTTTAACGAAATCAAGAGGATTACCAACATTATCAATATAACAACCTCGTTTGAAATCGTATTTTAGCACGTTTTTTGCTCTGACACATTTAGCAACTCTTTTGTACATTTCCTCAATCACATCTGTATCCAAATCTAGCATGTTATACTCCAAAACCTTAATCATCTCTTTCTTTTTCTTACTGACTTCAAGTTCATGAGCTTTAAGTTTGCTGATGAATTGATTTAGAGGTAGTTTTGAAAAATTTGAGTCCTCTCTTAAATTTTTCAAACATTCACTCCATTCAATTGGTAATGCATCTGCAAATTTCTCCAATTTTTCAGCAGTTGACGGATATATCTCATGATCTTTCAGATAATTCAGTAAAACATCATATCGGTCTTTAAGATCATCCAACGTTTCATCTTTCAGACACACGAAATATTTGAACCTTTTTGCCCAACCATCTTTGCTCACTTTTCTATACCCCTCATTTAGAAATCCGTTATTCCAGTTATTAAATCTTTCAAAATAATAATTCTCCTGTTCATCGAACATCATTGCCATGTTTCGCAAAACAGAACGGCACGTGTTTGTTGACGAATACGCGATCTAAATGTGACAGAAAAGCGAATCAAACAGCAGTTGATCCAAATAAGCGGTCTAGATACACAAACTGGATGACAAATAAACGGTCCAGAAATTGTCTGAAAAAGCGATCCAGAAATGATCCAATAAGCGATCCAAATCAGTTCTAATAAGCGATCCAGGAACAATTCGTCCGTATGAGCGGTTCTAACCGACCGGATAAGCGGTTCCAAACTATGTTCGAATAAGCGATTTACTATCCGTCCGAATAAGCGGTCCACACTTGTCCGGATGAGCGATTCACAATGTCCGGATAAGCGATTCAAGGTCGATCCGACCGAATGAGCGGTTCCTGATTCGTCCGGATAAGCGGTCCAAGAGCTGTTCGAACGAGCGGTTCAACTTCAATTCTAATTTTGATCCACTAAAACTTTGAATTTAGATCTGAAACTTTCTAGGGTTTATCTCGATACTATTTCGCACAATCTGTGAAAAATTGAGCAAATTCCGACCGTGAAATCTTCTTGAATCAGAAAAAGAAGGTGTAGAAGTAAGAAAAAGTGATGAAATCCGGCTAATTTCTGCAGAGAACCTCCTCCTGAGCTCTGATACCACTTGTAGGATCGTTTCGTGACCCGAACGAGTCAATCAGAGGCTTTCTCCTTGGTTTCAGGTGCGGAATAACAAGAAACTAAGGTAGAAACAGCACAAATATCACTTTAACTACTTGTTGTATTGATTTGACGCTGGTTACAACTTAAATCTCGCACCGGCAGAACCTCGGCACGATTTCACCAAAATGTTACCACCTTTTTCAAGTCAGATCGCTCATAGGTATTTATAGACAGCTGGGACCGCTTATTGGACAGGCCCAATAAGCGGTCCATGTAGTTGACACATAAGCGGTCCAACTAACATGCAACTCGAGCGGTCCAGCAACTAACCTTTCGAGCGGTTCAGACCTTTGTCACTTGAGCGGACCAACATGTCCGTTCGAGCGGCCCATGTTCCTAAGAGCGATCCAATCATTATACAACTATACAATTTTACTTTCTCATATTTACAATCATTTACAATCATTCCTATTCTAAAACTCTAAGACTCGAACGAAGATGTAGTCGACAGACAACTGCACCAACATAACCTAGATGAAAAATGGACAAATCTGTATCTGCTCGCTACCGTAGCAGAAAATGCAAATCTTTAAACTTTAAATCTAGAAATAAGTACTTCCCAGTAAATAAATAAATAAATCTGAGTGTGTTCTGTTTACTGTTATGTTGTACAAATTAGTGTGCAATAAAAATGTTTATTTGTTAAACTTTGTTCCAAAGTTTTAACTTAGCATTTTTGTGCATTTTTGCATATATGCTACACAGCATGAGTGAGCTATCCGAGGCGTTTCAGAACCTCAACCTCTATCCTGTGCCAATTGAAGTCTCCCACAACTTCACTGGTTACATTGCCGACATAGAGGAACCTCTGGAATTCCAAGCTCCACCGCTGGAAAAAGCAAAACCTAAAAAGAGGAGAAGATATGTAGGATGGAGAAAAGTGCGCAGAAGGAAACCTGCAACTAGGAGACTCCCTAAAATAGAAAATCCTGTAAGTGTGAGCAAGGGAAAGGGAATAGAAACCGGAGAAAGTTCCAAACCAGTAGGGACAGAAATAGGGATAGACCTAAAGCAAAAGGGAATAGAGATCGGAGAAAGCTCTAAACAGCATGAGGAGATCACATTCCAGGACGAAATAGACCGTCTACTTGCCAATTGTGATGTCATAGAACCGGTCAACAATAATCTCTTCTCTTACCCTGCCACAGCCCAATTCCCAATAAACCTAGAACCCGTGATTCCAGACCCACTAGTCCACACACGACCATTAGGCCAAATGGAAGAATGGTGGACCAATGACTGGCAATTCAAGAATATAGTCAATAGTCCCTATAGTTTTCTCCCACAGTTTGATCCAGAACCTGTCCCAAATCCGCCAATGAGCTATGAGAACCTGGCCGAGCTTCATTAGTTTGGTGAAGAACTGATAGGCACTGGGAATAGGATCAGGGAAATTGGGGAGCAGATTTTCTGGAAGTATGACGAAAGGGAACGTCACTACTGAACTGTCAGTTGATCCAAGAATAGTGGGGAGGGTTGGAAAAGTTTGTTTGTACTATAACTAATATAGTAAAACTAACTCTGTAAAATGGGCAATAAAACAATGTAAGATAAAAGGTGTGTATTGAAGCAGATATAATATATAAAACAAAACAGAAGTCGAGGCATCGACAATTTTGGTTATATTTGTATGTTGTAATAATCTATGTGTTTATCCGTGCTGATTTTATTACCAATAATTAGATACTAATAATTCCTATCAATATAAATTAGCAGATGGAAAACGCTAGTCATGAACCAGTTAATGAAGAGAATCAATCTGAGCAAAATCAGGAAAACCAATACATGACTAGACAAGATATTGAAAATATCATCACTCAAGGGATAGCCAATGCTATTCCAGAAATCATGGCTGCTGCTAGGAAACCTGTTGAATCACAACAAATCATTCCTAGTAAACGTACTCAGGAAGATAATTTTAGCCATAGTGTAAATGGAGGCGGCAATCATGATAATCATGATAACAATCCGCAACAGGCTCCACTCCCTAAGAAAATGAAAGCTGCAACACCTGGTTGTACTTACAAAGAATTTCTTGCCTGTAAACCAGCAGAATTTGCAGGTAATGAAGGGGCAACTGCAACACTGCGATGGTTAGAGAAAACCGAAGCAGTAATTGCAATAAGTAAATGTGCTGAAGAAGATCAAGTGATGTATGCGTCAAACCTGTTCAAAGAAGGGGCGCTAGAATGGTGGAACACAGTGCTACAAGCAAAAGGAAGAAGGGTGGCCTATGCAATGAATTGGGAAGAATTTAAGAGTCTTGTAGACAGAAAATTCTGCCTCGAATACGAAAAGGAACAAATGGCAACCAAGTTCCTGAGTCACCGTATGATAGGCGTCGACTGTCGAGGATATACTTCGACATTCTTCGAATATGCGAGAGTGGTACCTAAACTGGCTTCGCCAGAACCGGTACTCATTTCCCGTTATATTTGGGGATTAATCAGAGAAATCCGTAACATCGTTAAAGCTGCAAGACCACGCACTATTGACGATGCTGTAGAGTTAGCCAACACCTTAACCGATGAACTGGTGCGCACAAGAGAAGAAGATCGAAAGAAGGAATTGGCTCAGAAGATTACCCAGGGATTTCGTACGGGTAATAACAACCGTTTTAAAAGAAGAGGAACAGGGCAATCCTCAACCCCGCCATTCTGCTGAAATTGCAAGAGAAAGCATTTTGGAAGATGCTATATAACCTGCAATTTTTGCAAATCAGTAGGACATAGTGAAGATAACTGCAAAAAGAAAGCCATAGTCTGCTATAACTGTGGAGAAACCGGACATTACAAAACAGAATGCCCTAAATTGGTTAAAGCCGCAGATAATAAAGGCAAGCAAGCTGAAGGGGCAACTAAGAAGAATGTTCGCGCATTCCAACTGACCACTCAAGAAGCCGAACTCATTCCAGATGTGATAGCGGGTACGTTCTTAGTACATAACGTCTATGCAAAAGTATTATTTGACTCTGGTGCAAACCAAAGTTTCATTAATACTTCATTCTGCCAAGCTCTTAACCTACCTTTAACTACCCTTAGGCAGATTTTTACAGTCGAAACGGCAGATGGAAATTCTGTCAACATAGACAAAGTATTGCAAGAAGGAAAGATAGAACTGTTAGGCCATAAGTTTTCTGCAAACCTGTTACCTATGAATTTACCCGGATTCGATGTAGTATTAGGAATGGATTGGTTAGTCACCAACCATGCTCGAATCCTGTGTGATAAGAATTCCGTAGAAATCCGTACCCCCACAGGAGAAGTAATCTTAATTACAGGAGTTAGACCTCGGAAGCCATTAAAATTCATTTCAGTAATGAAATTGGTTAGTTATTCAAGGAAACAAGAAATGGTGTATATGATTTCTGTAATCATTAACACTAAAAGTAAGGAACTCCAGGACATTCCTATAGTTTCAGAATACCCAGATGTCTTTCCAGAAGAATTACCTGGGTTACCACCGGATAGGGAAGTAGAGTTTAGAATTCATCTAATTCCAGGTACTACACCAATAGCTAAGGCACCTTATCGATTAGCACCTACTGAAATGCTAGAATTGAAAAAGCAGTTAGATGAATTACTAAGCAAAGGATTTATACAACCTAGTTTATCCCCTTGGGGTGCACCAGTGTTGTTTGTGAAAAAGAAAGACGGGTCGATGAGAATGTGTATCGATTATAGGGAATTGAATAAGGTTACAATCAAGAATCGATACCCACTACCTAGGATTGACGATCTTTTTGATCAATTACAAGGAGCTAGGTATTTCTCTAAAATAGATTTAAGATCCGGATACCACCAGTTGAAAGTACAAGAGGAGGACATACCTAAAACTGCTTTCAGAACTAGGTATGGCCATTATGAGTTTACAGTCATGCCCTTCGGATTAACAAATGCTCCAGCCGCATTTATGGACATGATGAATAGAATCTGTAAACCATACTTGGATAAATTTGTAATCGTGTTCATTGACGATATACTCATTTATTCCAAAAGTCAGGAAGAACATTGTAAGCATCTGCATGCACTCTTAACCTTGTTAAGAAAAGAAAAGCTTTATGCCAAATTCTCGAAGTGTGAATTCTGGCTGCAGGAAGTACAATTTTTAGGTCATATGGTGAATCACGAAGGAATTCACGTAGATCCTGCTAAAATAGAAGCAATTACTAACTGGAAGATTCCACGAACGGCTATCGAAGTTAGAAGTTTTCTAGGATTAGCTGGATATTATAGACGATTTATTAAAGACTTCTCTAAGATAGCTGTACCTTTGACTAAGCTAACCTGTAAGGCAGTTAAGTTTGAATGGGGACCTAGACAAGAGGAAGCTTTTAGGATTCTAAAGCACAAATTGACGAACGCTCCAATCTTAGCTTTACCCGAAGGAACCGAAGATTTTGAAGTATACTGTGATGCTTCAAAATTAGGATATGGATGTGTGTTGATGCAACGCAAAAAGGTAATTGCATATGCCTCTAGACAGTTGAAAAAGCAGGAGGAAAATTATACAACTCATGACCTAGAGTTCGGAGCCATAATTTTTGCCCTTAAAATTTGGAGACATTATCTGTACGGAAGTAAGTTTACTATCTATACAGATCATAAAAGTTTAAGGTATATATTTGGGCAAAAAGAGCTAAACATGAGGCAAAGAAGGTGGATGGAAATCCTAAGTGATTACGACTGTGATATTCAATATCACGAAGGAAGGGCAAACGTAGTCGCAGACGCCTTGAGTCGTAAGTATCATGAAAAGCAAAAACGAGTCCGTGCTCTTAGGTTAAATCTACAATTAGATTTAATGGAACAATTGAAGAAAGTTCAGGGAACGGCAATCAAGGACGATGCCGAAGGAATGAAAGGTTACCTAAAGGAACTAGAACAAGGAAAGGATGGAATTTGGAGATTCCACAAGAAACGAATTTGGGTACCTAAGCAGGGAGAATTAAGAAATAAAATTCTAGAAGAAGCTCATAAATCTAGGTATACTGTACATCCATGTAAGGCCCTAATACGTATTTGACTATAAGTCGCAGCGGAAGTTCAAGCCATAAACTTTATTTCATTATAAACACCTTAACTTATTTAAAAATTAACTTTAACATAACTCTTTCACATAAATCCATCAATCGACTTATTTACTAAGTAAAAACATAGCTTATGTTTACTACATTATATACATCAACGTTCCCGTACAATCTCACTAGTGACTCGATCCTCGATCTTTGTTCCTTGATGATCCGCGTGACTCGTACTACCTGCGCTCACCACATTAAATTCATAACATTAGTACGCATTATAAACATACAAGATTTATTCACGTTTACTTTTTGTTCCGTTAACTCTTTACATCCCAGCTTTCCATCTGATCGTACATTCCGTGGTGAGACTTTCTCATTGTACCTGCGTTACACTTCGTTCACAAGGCACACTATTATTATCGTCAATACTCAATTTCATTGAATACATGCGTATATACTTTCATACATACTTACAAATCTACGTACCTACATTCATACGTACGTTCCTACATACGTGCATACCTACATACATACACGCATACATGTCTACATACATACCTATTACATGCCTTCTCACAACCCTACATACGTGCACACACTTTCGTACATACTCACTTGGATATATATATACACATGCACATACTACCTACATACACACCTACATACATACATACATACATACATTCATTTATACATACCACTTATATTCACACATACATACATACATACCTTCATACGTATCTACTTAAGGAAATTCTTAACTTAGAATCCCACATTTAGGTACCATATTACTACATATTCTTTAGGATCCCACCTTTAGGTACCATATTACTACATATTCTTTAGGATCCCACCTTTAGGTACCATATTACTACATATTCTTTAGGATCCCGCCTTTAGGTACCATATTACTACATATTCTTTAGGATCCCACCTTTAGGTACCATATTACTACATATTCTTTAGGATCCCACCTTTAGGTACCATATTACTACATATTCTTTAGGATCCCACCTTTAGGTACCATATTACTACATATTCTTTAGGATCCCACCTTTAGGTACCATATTACTACATATTCTTTAGGATCCCACCTTTAGGTACCATATTACTACATATTCTTTAGGATCCCACCTTTAGGTACCATATTACTACATATTCTTTAGGATCCCACCTTTAGGTACCATATTACTACATATTCTTTAGGATCCCACCTTTAGGTACCATATTACTACATATTCTTTAGGATCCCACCTTTAGTTACCATATTACTACATATTCTTTAGGATCCCACCTTTAGGCCCCCTACCCGTGTCGGCGACGCCCTCTAGTTTTTTTTTTTTGCAGTTTTCTGCAGGTTCGTTTCGTCGTCCGTACGCACTAAAACGCACGTAACTTTCGAACCGTTTACCCGTTTAACCTCCCGTTTCTTCCTACATGCTTGTAAATTCACATCCTATCAAATGAACTTAAAATCCCATAACCGCCTTAAGGAAAATCTTAACTTACACGCTATCAGCTTATTACCCTCTTACCCACAATTCGACCCGTTCATGCATTCATCAACGTAACTTGTTTGTTTTACCATAAACTCTTATAAACCTAATAATATCAGTGACATCTATCATAAAATAATAAGTTCTTAGACATTTAGCATCCTCTTAACACATTATCGTTCATATACTTAGTTTTGACCCGTTAAGGGTATTTGCGCGTTAAATGGTTTCTAAACTACTTATTAAGATCGTTTGCCCAAAATACCCATCAAGGGCATTTTGGTCAACTTTAATCCCATCATTTACGACGAAAGACTTTCCTACATATTTAACCTCAAACATCATGTTTAATTAATTTCAACACTTTATTACTTACTTGAACTAAGAAGTGATTACGGAAATCACTTACCTTGAGCGTCCAAGTTCAAGCATAGGTTCCATGCTTTCTTTTGACCCATTAGCCTCCGTGCTTGAGCCCGTAGACATGCTATCTATCCTTACATGACCATACATTGATACCCTTGTTAGTAAACAAGGCCACACAAAGCATCAATCACAATAAATCTATGCTCAACAATTGACTTTCATTAATGGATTTCTTGCAACTCATAGCATAGATTAACAATGAGATCCTTTCTACTCGCATAATATAAACACGCCATTACATATCTTGCTATAAATATTTCGTGCATCACTTTGACTCCCTAAACCGTACGTTTATGATAAGAGATCTACCTCACAACATTCCTACCATTGTTGACTTTCCAGAAAGTCAACTATCAAGCATTTCAACTTCCAACTTGGACACACATTCATTCACAAATTAACATGTTAGAATATAGTCATTATGCCATCTATGCTTCATACTCATTTTGTAGGACATATTTGGCCGCATAATCAAATAGTTACATATACACATATACATACGATTCCGTTCATATCAACATCTTTATAGTTAACGCCAATATCAATTAAGTTTACTCTTTTCTATGATTCTCATTCGTTCCATAACCATTCTTAAGTTGAAACTAATACGATCAAACATTCCATATATATTCATCACATCATTCAAGCGTATGGTACGAATTTCACATATTATTGTCATTTAGGCATTTCATCAAACACCTTGTGTGCGTACTACCATCTAAGCTTAATGTACAACTAATTCATGCATATCCTTCTAACCTCATACATAATTCACCAAAATTCTTCCTTCTAATCATCATGAATCATTTCTACATAATCATTAAACATACTAGAATCACATTTCTTTCAATTCCTCTAACAAGAATCTACCATGCATGCCAAAATACATCAATATTAAGCAAGAATTGGACATGGGTGATCATTCAAGTTGTTATCATCACCATAACCAAATGGGTTTCACATATAAACATCAAATTAACCCAAATCTTACATAACCCATGTTCTATATGATGTTTCTAACCCTTATACATAATCAATTTCATATTATCTCACGGATTAGAGCATAACCCACTTCACCCATGATCACCAATCTTAAATTTAAAACATACCTTATGATCTCCTCATGTTGGTGATCATTAATCCATGCTCGGTTATAGATTTAAGCATCATTTTGCCTTTCAATTTGGATGATCTTTCATGTTTAGGGTTTGGAGTTCTTGAGAGCTCCTGAAGCTTCACGAACACACACGTATGTGTGTTTGTGTGTGTGTGTTGATCTTTTAATTAGTAAACAACTTTCAGTTGTTTCCACTTTAGCCCCTCGGGTTTTCCTTTAAAACATAAATGACACTACCTTTCATTACTTAATACTTTTGACCATACCCTTAACTATGTTAAATAGCCTAGTTATTTATTTCATGACGTGTCATAAAGGAACATCCGACAAATATTAACATTCAGATTTTGGGGCGTTACAAGTCTACCACCCTTAATTGAGGTTTCGTCCCCGAAACCTTTCTTACCTTTATTTAACACTAATTATTCCTTCTCTACATACACTCGACACAACCACGAGCTCATCACAATGACTATCATTCAATTTCAAAAACATTCCTATTAATGTTTCTTTCATGTTTATTTCATTATTCATATCATTGACTTCTCCCTAACAATTCCATACCTTCCTTATCATAATTTCGCATATCATTTTCATTTCCTTGGTCTGACAACCACGGTTCAATATACATACTTCTTTGACTTGTAATTACACACACCTATGTACTTAACTCTAACGTGATCATCCTTCTACGTTTTCTACAATTACTTGTACCATGCATACCTTTACGTTACTTTCTAACCATCTTTTTCATTTCACTTTACAATTATTCTCACTTCGTGCATTATTTAGTTTACATACGTATGTGTATCATGTAGTTCATCTTACGAGAATTTAACCATTACCCGAAATCTATACATACTCATATATGCTTAACTTTAACGTTAACCTTATTCTACCTTTTCTACATTTACGTATACCTTGCATACCTTTATAGTATCTTTAAATCATTCCGTTCATTTCACATTACTATCGCTTTCACTTCATGCATTACTTAATTCACGTGTATAGACAGTTCATATCCCTCCAATCATGAGTTAGACATTTTACTAACCTCTTTTTCATTTCCCAACCACGATCCGCAACCCTGATCGATCATCTTCTCCTCGTGCACTAGCCGTACAGGCCAAGTTTCATTCCTTCGTGTTGTGAGCTTCCGCTCGTGCACGTCCTTTCACCAATACGATTGGTTTCATCGCATCAATAGTTCTAACATTATCATCAACAACATCGGCGGTTAGCATATGTCATTCAAACATTCATAACACTAGGTGATTACACACCTATAATTCTGTTACATATTTCCTGCGTACATGCTATAACATATCTTACATTCCATTTCTTACACGCAATTCTTTCATTTTAGTTACTTATTTCGTCAACCTTTGCAGTTTGACCTTTTAAGGTTAAACCGAATTTTCTTACTTATCATAGATGCATTGAAGTACACATTCGTGCTTCCTTCCATTCATGCTTACTTACAAGGACATTCATTACATCGTTTTAGTATTCTTAACAAACTTACCCTTTTTGTTCATACTTAAACCATTGTCTGGGTCATAGCCCGTCATTCATTCTGACTTCTAAGAGTCGATTTCTAACACATTTAACACATACCTTGTTCAAAACTTCCTTCTTTCGTTTTATAACTTAGGTCTGCATGCTCATTACGATCATTCTTTTGTTTCTTTACTTTACATTTGCCCATATGACTCATTTAACACAATCACGGTCAGACTATCGACACTTCTTATGTAGACTAGTTTCGTCTTTTATACCTTAAATATGTTTCGCGGATTCGAATGCATTATTCATACCTTTCGTACCTTCTATGTTTTGAATCCGTCTTGCGGATTCAAACATTGCATTCGCATCTTTCATTCTTTGAATCCGTCTCGCGGATTCAAACATTTCATTCATACATTGCTGACCCGTACTGTCTTACGGATTCAACATTCTTCATTCTTATCACTCATACTTTTTACTCTTACATAGTACTCTCAATTTCCCGAGAGCCTTACTACCCACTTCACCCGCACGCCCACCTGCTACCCAATTCTAACGGACATACCTGCGATAATTACCACGGTCTCACGAACGTCATATGCTTCTTGCGTACTGGCCAGGTGCGCAATTCACATACTAATTCTGTGCCTTCAGGTAATCATCGCCTTATGTCCGCATTAGTGGGTCTCAGTTCGTGCTACATTTTTACAATTTTACTAAGACAATATCGTTGTCTTCCGTCTAGTACTTACCCTCCCAAGGAGACTTCTTCCTTTTTCTTTTAACAACGGTACCCATTCATATCAACATTGTGTACCTGGGGTCCGTCTGTCCATTCGCATCCTTGACTGCCTTAGCATCCACCTTAGACTGCATTCACGGATCATCCTCTCCAAACTTTTAAGCTTACCTTGCACATAGCAAACCGTTAGCTTCTTCATATGAATACATACATATACGTTTTCATACCATTTCTACCTTTAGATCTTGATCGAGTCATGGATTGTACAGGTTCCTTATCACAAGAGCACATAGGTTTGAGTTCAAGTACCTACCTTCTCGTACTTGATTCCCTCAAACCAGGGCTCTGATACCAACTTGTAAGGCCCTAATACGTATTTGACTATAAGTCGCGCGGAAGTTCAAGCCATAAACTTTCTTTCATTATAAACACCTTAACTTATTTAAAAATTAACTTTAACATAACTCTTTCACATAAATCCATCAATCGACTTATTTACTAAGTAAAAACATAGCTTATGTTTACTACATTATATACATCAACGTTCCCGTACAATCTCACTAGTGACTCGATCCTCGATCTTTGTTCCTTGATGATCCACGTGACTCGTACTACCTGCGCTCACCACATTAAATTCATAACATTGGTACGCATTATAAACATACAAGATTTATTCACGTTTACTTTTTGTTCCGTTAACTCTTTACATCCCAGATTTCCATCTGATCGTACATTCCGTGGTGAGACTTTCTCATTGTACCTGCGTTACACTTCGTTCACAAGGCACACTATTATTATCGTCAATACTCAATTTCATTGAATACATGCGTATATACTTTCATACATACTTACATATGTGCATCCGTTCACACATAACTACTTACAAATCTACGTACCTACATTCATACTGTAAGACCCTAATACGCATTTGACTAAAAGTCGCAGCGGAAGTTCAAGCCATAAACTTTCTTTCATTATAAACACCTTAACTTATTTAAAAATTAACTTTAACATAACTCTTTCACATAAATCCATCAATCGACTTATTTACTAAGTAGAAACATAGCTTATGTTTACTACATTATATACATCAACGTTCCCGTACAATCTCACTAGTGACTCGATCCTCGATCTCTGTTCCTTGATGATCCTCATGACTCGTACTACCTGCGCTCACCACATTAAATTCATAACATTAGTACGCATTATAAACATACAAGATTTATTCACGTTTACTTTTTGTTCCGTTAATTCTTTACATCCCAGCTTTCCATTTGATCGTACATTCCGTGGTGAGACTTTCTCATTGTACCTGCGTTACACTTCGTTCACAAGGCACACTATTATTATCGTCAATACTCAATTTCATTGAATACATGCGTATATACTTTCATACATACTTACATATGTGCATCCGTTCACACATAACTGCTTACAAACCTACGTACCTACATTCATACGTACGTTCCTACATACGTGCATACCTACATACATACATGCATACATGTCTACATACATACCTATTACATGCCTTCTCACAACCCTACATACGTGCACACACTTTCGTACATACTCACTTGGATATATATATACACATACACATACTACCCACATACACACCTACATACATACATACATACATTCATTCATACATACCACTTATATTCACACATACATACATACATACCTTCATACGTATCTACTTAAGGAAATTCTTAACTTAGAATCCCACATTTAGGTACCATATTACTACATATTCTTTAGGATCCCACCTTTGGGTACCATATTACTACATATTCTTTAGGATCCCACCTTTGGGTACCATATTACTACATATTCTTTAGGATCCCACCTTTGGGTACCATATTACTACATATTCTTTAGGATCCCACCTTTGGGTACCATATTACTACATATTCTTTAGGATCCCACCTTTGGGTACCATATTACTACATGTTCTTTAGGATCCCACCTTTGGGTACCATATTACTACATGTTCTTTAGGATCCCACCTTTGGGTACCATATTACTACATATTCTTTAGGATCCCACCTTTGGGTACCATATTACTACATATTCTTTAGGATCCCACCTTTGGGTACCATATTACTACATGTTCTTTAGGATCCCACCTTTGGGTACCATATTACTACATGTTCTTTAGGATCCCACCTTTGGGTACCATATTACTACATATTCTTTAGGATCCCACCTTTGGGTACCATATTACTACATATTCTTTAGGATCCCACCTTTGGGTACCATATTACTACATGTTCTTTAGGATCCCACCTTTGGGTACCCTACCCGTCGGCGACGCCCTCTAGTTTTTGCAGTTTTCTGCAGGTTCGTTACGTCGTCCGTACGCACTAAAACGCACGTAACTTTTGAACCGTTTACCCGTTTGACCTCCCGTTTCTTCCTACATGCTTGTAAATTCACATTCTATCATATGAACTTAAAATCTTACCTCCGGATTACGGAAATCCTTAACTTACATATATTCGACTTAACTATTTTCTAACTATTTGACCCGTTAAGGGTATTCGCGCATTAATTGGTCTATGACTGACCAAACCATCATCCCCACTTCCATACTTGTCCAAAACATTACTCTAATCGAATAACTTGCTTCTAAACCACTTTTAAGTTCGTTTACCCCAAAATACCCATCATGGGCATTTTGGTCAACCTTAAACCCATCATTTACGACGAAAGACTTTAACACATATTTGACCTCAAACATCATATTTAATTCATTACAACACTTTATTACTTACTTGTACTACGAAGTGATTACGGAAATCACTTACCTTGTGCATCCGTGTTCATAACCGCTTCCTTGCCTCATCTTGACCCGTTGGCCTTCCATGCTTGGTCCATGCTAGTGTGGTTCCTATTCTTTCATGCCGTCATGCCATAATAATGTTAGTATTTATACTTATTCATATTAACATACATTTTTCCAACTCTTATCTACATTGACTTCCACTAACACGCATACGACATGATTTGTCAACCACTTAGATCATATTAATGACATCATATTAATTTCATACATAATGTCGTATAACACATACAACTATATGATCGCCTAGTCGCTTACACAATATACACATACTTATGCTTTCTTAACTCTACATTCGACAACCGCATTGTTCGACATTCGTACAATCAAATTATCATCTTACATATGTACACGACATAATTCCAACATTATCACTTATCAATAAACTACGCATCACATATTCGTACACATTTGCTCTCAATCACCATGAATCAAATGCATAAAGTATATGGCGAGCATTACATCATTGGGACATAAGGTACAAGTTCCTAATGCATAATTTTACCAAACCATACATTCAAATCCGAATTCTCATAATGACTCCACCTTAAGCATACTTAACTTATTATTTTGCTAATGGCTACACCATAAGCACCTTCTATACATAATTACCCATAACTTTCATACAATTTCACAAATTTTGCTCTCTTAGGCATTTCATCGAACACTTGGCGGATGTACTACTAACAAAACATTATGTACAAGCATTCTTTGCAAATTCTTACTAACTCATATCAAGATCATCAAATTCCACTAGAATCATGTAATTTTCATACTATACCCAAATTAACTGACCATCACTCATTACATACAACATCATACATCAATCTTACACAACAAATGAACATGCATGATTATCCATATCATCATCTTCACTACCACAAGTGGGTTTCATCCAAAATCATCAAATTACTTAGAATCTTGCATAGTTCATGTTCTATAATGTGATTCTAACACATCTACATGATCAATTTCATACAATTTCATGGATTGACCATAACCCACTTCATAGCAAGATCATCAAATCATAAAATACAACTTACCACATGTTTGTTAGGGCTAGATCATCAAGAAAACGAGTTCATGCATCGGATTTGAGCCTAATTTCCTTGTCAATTTGAAGCTTTCTTGAGAACTAGGGTTTCACCCCTTTTTTCTTCTCCCTGATCGTTCTCACGCACACACCCATCTAGTGTGTGTGAGATTTTGTTTTTAATTAAATTCAGATTCATATTTGGCAACCTTAGTCCCTCATGTTCTCTCTTATTTATTTAACCCCCATTATTTTCCATTCTCAATTGATAGCCAACACTATCTAACCAAGTTAGATAGCTTGGTTATTTGTGAAATATCCCACTTAACTAATAAATCCTACTTACTTATGCCAACCAAATAAAATGTCCAAATAAAATATTTAGACCCGAGTTTTGGGGCGTTACAAATCTACCCTCCTTAAAAGAGGTTTCGTCCCCGAAACCTTGCTCATTCTTACTCTTACCCTCCTTTCTTTGTACTCATTTAGAGTGCGTAATACAATACGAATATATTCACGATCTTGGCTAAAATTTTACTCATAATTGAGTATACTTGTACGCTTTGTCCCTACTTTCTTAAATTAAGCAAACTTTACCTTCACAAACACAGGAACGGTCAGAAACTTATCCAGAGCCCTTACTAGTGTCATTTTCACTTTTGTGATTTATTTCATTCTATTATTGTATCATATACCTTGTTTCATTCTGCTCACCACGAGCAAATCCTATCATCCCGTTACTAAAGTCCTTTCTACTTACATTTCACCTTCATAGAAGGGTCGACGTATCATTATACGCATATCATAGACTTTCGATATACCAATTCTTACTCATCTAACATAAGTTAAACTTTTTACTGACCTCATCTCATATCATCAATCGACGATCCGCAACCCAGACCGATCCGCATTCTTCCCGAGTACTAGCCATACCAGGCTAGATTTCATTCATCCGCGTAATGCGCTTTCGCCCGTGCACATCCTTCCACCAATTCATTTGGTTTCATCACATCAATAGTTCCTAACATTATAATCTAAAATTTTAGCGGTTAGCACATTTCATTCGGGCATTCATTATACTAGGTGATTACTCACCTATATTTCCTTTTTTTTTTCAACGTCCTACGTACAAACTTTAACACATTTCGCAATTCATTCCTTACATGAAATTCTTTTATTCTGGTTCCTCATTTCATCAACCTTTGCAGTTTGACCTTTCCAGGTCGGACTGTCATTTCTTACTTACCATAGATGTATTGAGGTACTCTTCATACTTCTTTCCATTCATGCTTACCTGCAAAGACATTCATTACATCATTTCGGTATTCTTAACAAAACTTACCCTTCTTGTTCGTACTTAAATCATTATCCGGGTCGTAGCCCGTAATTCATTATGACTCCTAAGAGTCAATTACTAACACATTTAACACATAACTTGTTCGAACTTCTTTCTTTCGCTTTAAAATTTAGGTTTGCATGCCCACTACGATCATTCTTTTGTTTATTACTTTACATTTACCCGTATGACTCGTTTGACACAACCACGGTCAAACTGTCGACACATTGTGATGTGGACTAATTTCATCCTTTTTGTATTTTAAATCCGTCCCGCGAACTCAAACGTCACCTTCATGCCTTTTATTGCTTTCATGTTTTGAATCCGTCTAGCGGTTCCAAACATACCATTCATACATTTTCTTCCTTTCGTACTTTAGATCCTTTTCTCGGATTTAAACATTTCACTTACATCATCCATTCACATCTTTCATTCATTACACGTGCTGAATCCGTCTCACAGATTCAAACATATCATTTTCTGCATTTCATTCCTTGAATCCATCTTGCGGATTCAAACATTGCATTTTACACCTTTCATTCTTTGAATCCGTCTCGCGGATTCAAACATTTCATTTATACCCTGTTGATCCGTACTTTCTTACGGATTCAACATTCTTCATTTTTATCACTCATACTTTTCATTCCTACATAGTACTCTCAATTTCCCGAGAGCCTTACTACCCACTTCACCCGCACGCCCACCTGCTACCCAATTCTAACGGACACACCTGCGATAATTACCACGGTCTCACGAATGTCATATGCTTCTTGCGTACTGGCCAGGTGCGCAATTCACATACTAATTCCGTGCCATCAGGTAATCATCGCCTTATGTCCGCATTAGTGGGTCTCAGTTCGTGCTACATTTTTTTTTTTAATTTTACCAAGACAATATCGTTGTCTTCCGTTTAGTACTTACCCTCCCAAGGAGACTTCTTCCTTTTTCTTTTAACAACGGTACCCATACATATCAACATTGTGTACCTGGGGTCCGTCTGTCCATTCGCATCCTTAACTGCCTTAGCATCCACCTTAGACTGCATTCACGGATCATCCTCTCCAAACTTTTAAGCTTACCTTGCACATAGCAAACCGTTAGCTTCTCCATATGAATACATACATATACGTTTTCATACCATTTCTACCTTTAGATCTTGATCGAGTCATGGATTGTACAGGTTCCTTATCACAAGAGCACATAGGTTTGAGTTCAAGTACCTACCTTCTCGTACTTGATTCCCTCAAACCAGGGCTCTGATACCAACTTGTAAGACCCTAATACGTATTTGACTAAAAGTCGCAGCGGAAGTTCAAGCCATAAACTTTCTTTCATTATAAACACCTTAACTTATTTAAAAATTAACTTTAACATAACTCTTTCACATAAATCCATCAATCGACTTATTTACTAAGTAGAAACATAGCTTATGTTTACTACATTATATACATCAACGTTCCCGTACAATCTCACTAGTGACTCGATCCTCGATCTCTGTTCCTTGATGATCCTCATGACTCGTACTACCTGCGCTCACCACATTAAATTCATAACATTAGTACGCATTATAAACATACAAGATTTATTCACGTTTACTTTTTGTTCCGTTAATTCTTTACATCCCAGCTTTCCATTTGATCGTACATTCCGTGGTGAGACTTTCTCATTGTACCTGCGTTACACTTCGTTCACAAGGCACACTATTATTATCGTCAATACTCAATTTCATTGAATACATGCGTATATACTTTCATACATACTTACATATGTGCATCCGTTCACACATAACTGCTTACAAACCTACGTACCTACATTCATACGTACGTTCCTACATACGTGCATACCTACATACATACATGCATACATGTCTACATACATACCTATTACATGTCTTCTCACAACCCTACATACGTGCACACACTTTCGTACATACTCACTTGGATATATATATACACATACACATACTACCCACATACACACCTACATACATACATACATACATTCATTCATACATACCACTTATATTCACACATACATACATACATACCTTCATACGTATCTACTTAAGGAAATTCTTAACTTAGAATCCCACATTTAGGTACCATATTACTACATATTATTTAGGATCCCACCTTTGGGTACCATATTACTACATATTCTTTAGGATCCCACCTTTGGGTACCATATTACTACATATTCTTTAGGATCCCACCTTTGGGTACCATATTACTACATATTCTTTAGGATCCCACCTTTGGGTACCATATTACTACATATTCTTTAGGATCCCACCTTTGGGTACCATATTACTACATATTCTTTAGGATCCCACCTTTGGGTACCATATTACTACATGTTCTTTAGGATCCCACCTTTGGGTACCATATTACTACATGTTCTTTAGGATCCCACCTTTGGGTACCATATTACTACATGTTCTTTAGGATCCCACCTTTGGGTACCATATTACTACATGTTCTTTAGGATCCCACCTTTGGGTACCATATTACTACATATTCTTTAGGATCCCACCTTTGGGTACCATATTACTACATGTTCTTTAGGATCCCACCTTTGGGTACCATATTACTACATGTTCTTTAGGATCCCACCTTTGGGTACCATATTACTACATATTCTTTAGGATCCCACCTTTGGGTACCATATTACTACATATTCTTTAGGATCCCACCTTTGGGTACCATATTACTACATGTTCTTTAGGATCCCACCTTTGGGTACCCTACCCGTCGGCGACGCCCTCTAGTTTTTGCAGTTTTCTGCAGGTTCGTTACGTCGTCCGTACGCACTAAAACGCACGTAACTTTTGAACCGTTTACCCGTTTGACCTCCCGTTTCTTCCTACATGCTTGTAAATTCACATTCTATCATATGAACTTAAAATCTTACCTCCGGATTACGGAAATCCTTAACTTACATATATTCGACTTAACTGTTTTCTAACTATTTGACCCGTTAAGGGTATTCGCGCATTAATTGGTCTATGACTGACCAAACCATCATCCCCACTTCCATACTTGTCCAAAACATTACTCTAATCGAATAACTTGCTTCTAAACCACTTTTAAGTTCGTTTACCCCAAAATACCCATCATGGGCATTTTGGTCAACCTTAAACCCATCATTTACGACGAAAGACTTTAACACATATTTGACCTCAAACATCATATTTAATTCATTACAACACTTTATTACTTACTTGTACTACGAAGTGATTACGGAAATCACTTACCTTGTGCATCCGTGTTCATAACCGCTTCCTTGCCTCATCTTGACCCGTTGGCCTTCCATGCTTGGTCCATGCTAGTGTGGTTCCTATTCTTTCATGCCGTCATGCCATAATAATGTTAGTATTTATACTTATTCATATTAACATACATTTTTCCAACTCTTATCTACATTGACTTCCACTAACACGCATACGACATGATTTGTCAACCACTTAGATCATATTAATGACATCATATTAATTTCATACATAATGTCGTATAACACATACAACTATATGATCGCCTAGTCGCTTACACAATATACACATACTTATGCTTTCTTAACTCTACATTCGACAACCGCATTGTTCGACATTCGTACAATCAAATTATCATCTTACATATGTACACGACATAATTCCAACATTATCACTTATCAATAAACTACGCATCACATATTCGTACACATTTGCTCTCAATCACCATGAATCAAATGCATAAAGTATATGGCGAGCATTACATCATTGGGACATAAGGTACAAGTTCCTAATGCATAATTTTACCAAACCATACATTCAAATCCGAATTCTCATAATGACTCCACCTTAAGCATACTTAACTTATTATTTTGCTAATGGCTACACCATAAGCACCTTCTATACATAATTACCCATAACTTTCATACACTTTGCTCTCTTAGGCATTTCAACTTTAATCCCATCATTTACGACGAAAGACTTTCCTACATATTTAACCTCAAACATCATGTTTAATTAATTTCAACACTTTATTACTTACTTGAACTAAGAAGTGATTACGGAAATCACTTACCTTGAGCGTCCAAGTTCAAGCATAGGTTCCATGCTTTCTTTTGACCCATTAGCCTCCGTGCTTGAGCCCGTAGACATGCTATCTATCCTTACATGACCATACATTGATACCCTTGTTAGTAAACAAGGCCACACAAAGCATCAATCACAATAAATCTATGCTCAACAATTGACTTTCATTAATGGATTTCTTGCAACTCATAGCATAGATTAACAATGAGATCCTTTCTACTCGCATAATATAAACACGCCATTACATATCTTGCTATAAATATTTCGTGCATCACTTTGACTCCCTAAACCGTACGTTTATGATAAGAGATCTACCTCACAACATTCCTACCATTGTTGACTTTCCAGAAAGTCAACTATCAAGCATTTCAACTTCCAACTTGGACACACATTCATTCACAAATTAACATGTTAGAATATAGTCATTATGCCATCTATGCTTCATACTCATTTTGTAGGACATATTTGGCCGCATAATCAAATAGTTACATATACACATATACATACGATTCCGTTCATATCAACATCTTTATAGTTAACGCCAATATCAATTAAGTTTACTCTTTTCTATGATTCTCATTCGTTCCATAACCATTCTTAAGTTGAAACTAATACGATCAAACATTCCATATATATTCATCACATCATTCAAGCGTATGGTACGAATTTCACATATTATTGTCATTTAGGCATTTCATCAAACACCTTGTGTGCGTACTACCATCTAAGCTTAATGTACAACTAATTCATGCATATCCTTCTAACCTCATACATAATTCACCAAAATTCTTCCTTCTAATCATCATGAATCATTTCTACATAATCATTAAACATACTAGAATCACATTTCTTTCAATTCCTCTAACAAGAATCTACCATGCATGCCAAAATACATCAATATTAAGCAAGAATTGGACATGGGTGATCATTCAAGTTGTTATCATCACCATAACCAAATGGGTTTCACATATAAACATCAAATTAACCCAAATCTTACATAACCCATGTTCTATATGATGTTTCTAACCCTTATACATAATCAATTTCATATTATCTCACGGATTAGAGCATAACCCACTTCACCCATGATCACCAATCTTAAATTTAAAACATACCTTATGATCTCCTCATGTTGGTGATCATTAATCCATGCTCGGTTATAGATTTAAGCATCATTTTGCCTTTCAATTTGGATGATCTTTCATGTTTAGGGTTTGGAGTTCTTGAGAGCTCCTGAAGCTTCACGAACACACACGTATGTGTGTTTGTGTGTGTGTGTTGATCTTTTAATTAGTAAACAACTTTCAGTTGTTTCCACTTTAGCCCCTCGGGTTTTCCTTTAAAACATAAATGACACTACCTTTCATTACTTAATACTTTTGACCATACCCTTAACTATGTTAAATAGCCTAGTTATTTATTTCATGACGTGTCATAAAGGAACATCCGACAAATATTAACATTCAGATTTTGGGGCGTTACAATCCAGGAAACAATAAGATGTACCAAGATTTAAGCAATAATTTCTGGTGGATAGGAATGAAAAAGGACATAGCTGAATATGTAACCAAGTGTCTTACTTGTTCGCAAGTTAAGGCCGAACACCAGAAACCTTCAGGACTACTACAACAGTTAGAAATGCCTGTATGGAAATGGGAACTCATAATAATGGACTTTGTTACTAAGTTACCCAAAACCAGAAAGGTAATGATGCTATTTGGGTAATTGTGGATCGATTAACCAAATCAGCTCATTTTCTACCAATGAAGGAAACCTTTAGCATGGAAAGGTTAGCCAAGTTGTATGTAGATGAAGTAGTATCCTTACATGGAGTCCCACTCTCCATTGTATCGGATAGAGATAGTCGTTTCACTTCCCGTTTCTGGACAAGTTTCCAGGAGGCAATGGGAACTCGACTCAATTTAAGTACTGCATATCATCCTCAAACGGACGAACAAAGTGAAAGGACGATACAAACAATGGAAGACATGCTCCGAGCATGTGTAATTGATTTTGGTGGTAATTGAGATAGCCATTTACCATTAATTAAATTCTCCTATAACAATAGTTATCATTCATGCATCGAAGCTGCTCCATTCGAAGCACTGTATGGACGCAAGTGCAGAACTCCCGTTTGTTGGGCAGAAATAGGAGAAAGTCAATTATCAGGCCCAGAGATTGTGCAAGAAACCACTGACAAAATAACACAAATCAAGGAAAGACTGAAAACTGCTAGAGATCGTCAGAAGAGCTATGCAGACAATCGCCGCAAGCCACTAGAATTTCAGGTAGGAGACAAAGTACTCTTGAAAGTTTCTCCTTGGAAAGGAGTGGTACGATTTGGTAAGAAAGGAAAACTGAGTCCAAGATATGTTGGACCATTCCCAGTGATCCAACGAATAGGACCAGTAGCTTATCGTTTACAACTACCAGAAGAATTAGCTGGAGTACATGATGTGTTTCATGTATCCAATCTCAAGAAATGTCTATCAGACGAATCCCTGGTAGTACCTCTTCAAGATATAGAGGTAAATGAAAAGCTGAAATTCGTAGAAAACCCCTACAAATAGAAGACCGGAAGATTAAGTTTCTCAAACACAAATGACTAGTGCTAGTGAAAGTCAAATGGGAATCCAGGAGAGGACCAGAGTACACTTGGGAACTAGAATCAGAAATGAAGCGAAAGTACCCTCATATATTAAATTTAGTAAATCTCGAGGACGAGATTTTTCTCAAGGTGGGGAGGATGTAACAACTGTCACTAAAATCAATAATTAGGACGATAATTAGTCAATAAGAAAACCCTAATTGAGACACCCAAGTAATTCTGCATTGGCCCTAAAATTTTCAGAACAATCGGAAACAGGATCGGGGCCCTAAAACTCAAGGGGGGCAAACCCTAGTTTAATAATTATCTAAAATAAACGTTGCAAAGTTCTGATTGGCTGAATTGTTGAATCACCAAAGCTATACCCGAGCCTAGGCAGCCTATGAATTAGACTGCTTAGCTTACGGACCGCAAGGGAAAGGGCTTACGGTCCGTAAGCATGTCCCAAAAATCACTATAAATAGCCGACCTTGGGACTTGAACTGAGAAATGAAAACGACGTAAAGTTGCTGTCTGTACGTCAAGTTAAGGCTGCAATACTACAATAAACACACACACGATCACGAGGTGCTGCCGCAATCAGGGTAATAACTCGATCGCTATTACGATTCAACGTCTGATCGATTATAACTATCCAACAATTGTCTGAGTGCTGCTCAAATTGAGCTAATACTTTGTTATTCATTGTGATTTCGACTTAAATGTTTGAGTGCTGTTCGAATTCGGACTATGCTCTGTCATTCGTTGTGAATCCATTGAATTATTAAGTATTGCACTTATTAATTGTTGTGAGGGTTTAATCTCGTGAATTGACGTAACTGCTGAATTAGTTACTAACCCGTTTGTGTGTACATTGTTAATTAAATTAGGTTAATCACAGGCAAATCAGTAAGGCTTAAACTCTGCTCGGTTAATCACAGTCAAATCAGTAAGGCTTAAACTCTGCTCGTAAAATCTGCAAAGTGAGTCATTCTCTTTTTATCAATTGTTTTACAAAACTCCAAATTATTTTTCAAAGTTATAATTACAGGGATTAAGTCTTTGTAATCACCAAGTTACAGCCGGTATGTGGGGTTTTGTATACATTACTTGATAATCTTCACCATTGGGGCAGCCAATGGGTGATATGACCATAATCACAGACACCATTGGACAATGAGAGGGCCAATGGGTTGAGTGATAAAGTACCGTGGGTAGTTGGTTTGATATCAGAAACATTGTAATCTCTCTTAATACTGTGAATTATAACAAATGTGTCGTTTTAGTAAAATGAATGATTCACTCAGTATTTCCTCACTGACAAAACCTTTTCCAAACATGTTTCAGGTGATATGTTGTGAGCAAAGAAAGAGAAGTGCCGTGAAGCACTCCCAGCTTAGAAAAGTGGCTCAGTGTAAATAAATAAAAGAAACATGTTTTGAAAAATAAAGATTTCCCCGAGAAATCACATTATTGTAAATTTCGGGAGTTTATCCCTTGAGTTATAAAACGGGCAGTTTAAATTATTGAAAGATCCTGTTTTAAAAAGACTTCCGCTGTCGCCTAAAATTTAAATACCGCAGGATTTCTGTCCCGTGGCTCCTGAAACAGGTAAAACCGGGTCGGGGGCCGTGACAGTTCTCGATAGCTATCATCGCCAACCTACTAAGTCTATCTTGAGACGTTGTAGATCGTAAGTAAGATTTTAACAGCTTCAACTTTGAAAAACTTGTTTCTTCAGGTGCCACAGTGACTCGAATAGTTAACAACTAGGTTAGAACCCCGTGTATTACACGGGTTAAATAAATGTAATTTTATACATTAAATAATAAAAAAGTTATATCTTTGAGAACCCCGTGTATTGTACGGGTTGAGTAAATTTAATTTTATATATTAAATAATGAAAAAAGTTACATTTTTAAGAACCTCATGTGTTATACGGGTTGAGCACATGTAATTTTATATATCAAACAATAAAAAGCTATATCTTTATAAACCCTATGTATTATATGGATTGAATAAATCTAATTTTATATAGTACATAATAAAAATTATATTTTTTAAAAACCCGATGTATTACACGAGTTGCATAAGTGTAATTTTGTGTAGTAATATCTTTAAAAAAAACTAACGGATATACTCGATATACGATGGATGGGGTGATTGCGGTGATGGTTCTTATAAATGTCACGTAAACATAGTGATTACCGTATTTGAGTTGAGAATTGAACACGAAAATAAAAGTATAAAACCAATAAACATTGATTAATATTTTTGTTTACCCATTATAAACATTTTTGAAATAGGTTCTATCCTTAACTACTTTAGTTTAATAAAAAAATTAAATAATTAACATTATATTAATTTATATCAGAATGATTAGTTCAAGCGTTATGTGATGTGTTAACCATATGAAAACACACGTTTTGACGTATCCGATTGAACTCAATATATCCTATAGTTGCATTGCGATTGGATCAAAACGTAACGTAAATTGAATTTATGTCGTACAATTATAACGTATTATACGCGACCCCACTAACTCGAATTTATATCGTCAAGGCAAAAACTCTTGAGGGGGTCAAAGTGGCATTTACAAAGTTCATAAAAGTTAAGTGGTTAAAAATTGCATTTCCTTAACTTAAGGGCTAAGAAAGGGTAACGATAAATTTTGATAAAGTTGTGGGGTAAAAAGGAAACTATAACAAAATTATAAATATTATAAAATATTATATTATCTCCTATACAAATTGTTTAAATTTATATTAAATTAAATTTTATAATTATTTTTAATTGATATTAATTATCTATAAAAATAGATGTCTTCAATGAATGACATGTGTCCTTTTATTGGTTTCTTTTATTATATAGTATAGATACTTGTTTTGGTCAAAAATTACCGAAGCAATTAAGTGATCAAATTAGTTAAGTGAGGTAGTGTGCTAAGAGAATGTGTTCAAAAATATGTTAATTGAGTTATTTGCAAAAACAGTTTCAGGGTACGGCTCAGGATATAGAGTCGTATCTGTGATCAAACAATGAGCAAAATAGTAAAGTAAATGACACGAGATGTACGAGGAAAGCCCTTGATCAATCTAGATCGCCGGCATAAAACCTCGGGAGCTGACAATCGCAGCTGCCTTGTTCTTCTATTGCTTCAAATATCAGGATACAGTGCAGGATGTGGTGCGGATCGACTAAGTGTTACAACGAAATTTGAATACAAGTGTGTTGTTTGCAATGAGCTAGAGAGTGAAAGTACGCGAAAGTGTTAGTGGAGATTGTGTGCCTTAAACTGATCCGCCCCCATCTATTTATAGTAAAGATGAAATAACAAACTATCCTAAACTTTCGGGATCCATCGAATATTCCTTCATCGAACGTTGTGGACCTGGTCTTTCGGGCTCAACGTCTCTCCTTCAACAAACTCGTCCGAGTCCTGAGGAGAAGAAGTCCTCTCGACCGTTAGCAAGTCTCAGCCTTTAACCTGCACGTGGTTAATTAATAAACCTCAGGATATCGCCCAAGATGTTAGCAATATCCTCTTCCAGCATCCTGGTCACAAATAAACAAACAAAGGCAGGATATTGGTCAAGATATGTATGCTTAGAAAATGAGCCATAACAATTGTCCCCAAATATATCTGTTGGTATACTAATCCAACGGATATATTTCAAAAACTTTATCTCGCAAACCGAGGCAATTAAAACGAAGCGACGTTTGAGATGACTTTGTGCAACTTCCCACGCTTCTTTTACTCTTCACCCCCTATATCCAGCCTATAATTAGCTGAGATATCTCACATTATTATCACTTCTCTCCAAGAAATTTTCAGGTATTCGTCCTCTCTCTCATCCTCTACTTTCTTTGAATTTCTTGTAATTTGCTTGATACTTCTCATGGCATCACGGACAAGATCTCACTCGAATGAGCCGATCCCAACCCTCGTGAGTCAAAATCTCATACGAGAACCAGAAAAAGAGATCTGCTCCTTTAACAATGCCGATATCGCTGCTCTGAAGGATTCCGGCGCTTTTCCCACTGGAACAGTCATTCGCCCTTTTGATCGGGAGGTCCGATCAGATGCGTCATCAGACAAGTGGGTTTGCTTTTTTGCCTACCCCTTTTCTTTAGGACTCTGGTACCCATTTCCACCCTTCATTTCTCGTTTCTTCGAGCTCACCGGCCTTAGTTATGCCCAAACCATGCCAATGGTCTGGCGAGTTTTGATGGTGCTTGACCAAATCAAATCTCGTCATTGCCCTGACTTGTGTATTGAAGACCTTCCCATAGCATATCGATTGGGATCTCATGGAAATAGCCGTTTTCTCTTGTTTTCCACTTCCAAAAATCCCCTAATCCTTAAAGCCACCAAGAACGAAGATTAGTGGCAACGAAAGTTCTTTTTCGTAAAGAGGGACTCCATTGACGGGGGTTTCGATCTGCCAGTTAGATGGCTAACCAAGGGTAGGATTTAGGGTTTTAGGAACATTCCCAAATATATTCTTAA
The DNA here is from genome assembly GCF_002127325.2 of Helianthus annuus. NCBI lineage: Eukaryota > Viridiplantae > Streptophyta > Magnoliopsida > Asterales > Asteraceae > Helianthus > Helianthus annuus. The sequence continues at coordinate 101,131,324 of NC_035447.2, read as the reverse complement.
CTGTATTCTGACTGATATCCTAATATTTGCGCAGCGAATTTCAGAGACCTAGCATCCCCAAGTGCAGAATCACAACCCAGGATCAAAGAGATTTACCGACTTCCTGTCGCCGAAAGAACTTTCTCCCTGTCTCTCACAAACTCAAGTCAGAAATCTAGTTCAGAAATGTCTGGTAAGTATAGGTGAGCAAATTGACTATAGGATATAAATGACATAAATTAAACACTTCTCCCTTGACACAGTGCCGGTCATCAACCTTGAAGGCTTTCAACTTGATGAGTTGGATAGTTATTCCAGCCTTGCACCCATCAAACAAGAAATTAATCCAAAGCCAGCTGACACTCCAAAGCCCAGCAGCTCAAAGACTACCACCGCTCCCAAAGCTCCTCCAGCATCCAGGACCCGGGCCTCCAGCTCCCGGAAGAGGAAGGAAGCAGATCATCCTACTACTCCCCATGTATTCCCATTTGAGAATCACGGGTTCATGGATTCCAGCAAATTCATGACAGGTTTCCTTAACCAGGTTAGTATTCCGGCCTATATCCTGCACCATATGCTAATTACAAATGTTAGTTTAGGCTGATACCTGTTTACCTACCTTACAGGGCCTTGAACGCCTGGTATTCCTCTACGAGGACGCATGTGGCTCGAATGTCATATTAGAGAGCAAACTGAAGAAGGCTAAGGCTACCATCGCTGTTCAAGCAGCAATCGCCACCGCCAAATCGGAACATTATGAAGCCAAGTACAAGGCCATGACTCAAGACCACCAGTCTACCATCCAGAAGATCACCCAAGAGGCTCAAGCTAAGTCCGACGCGGCCCAGGTTCAACATGAGCAAGATATGGCTTCGTACCGGGAGAGCCTTAAGAATTCAGTTGTCATCTCCCTTTACTAGGCCAGGCTAAAAATGGCATATGAGGCCAGGGCTTTGGGCTTTGAATGCCCTTCATGGAATATCAAAGCCTGGGAGATGAAACTGAAGGATCTTGGTGGCAATCCTGTGGAGCCCCCCTCAAAACCTGCTGCAGAGGAACCCGCTAAGGTGACCGAGAAGGTAGATGATGCTGGTGCTATAAAGGATGCTGGTGGAGATGCTGCTGATAAGGCTGGGATGAATGCTGGAGAGGATGCTGCTGGAGAGGACACGATGGAAGAGGGAGCTGCCCCCTAAGCGCAGCAACGTGGGCGATGATGGATGTATGTGCCGAGGCCGGAGCCCACTTTTTAATTTCATGGTTGTGGTTGCATAAACAATTTACTTTTCCTGTCTTCGAACAATTTACATTTCCTGCACTAGAACAATGTGATGACCAAAGGTGGATGGGTCCTAGGTTTTAGGACGAAGCCCTTGGTCATCAATTAGTATAACTTGTTTTGAATGTGATAACGGTTGTAGGTGGACAGGTCCTGTTTTGAGATATACCCTGCAACCGTTACACAAGTATGGTAAAAACTAATCGTGCTTTTGGCGGATGGGCCTCAGTTTGAGGTGAAACCAAAAGCACAACTTTTGACTTGTTAATAATATAACTATCTTTTGACTTATTTTCTGTTACCTTGCATTACTTAGTGTAACTCTTAGCTTTGCAAAAAATTTTATACTGTTATCTTATAAAATATCCTGATCAGTATGCTCAGCGATATACTGTAAAAACTTTTTATTAGATAGAACTTCCAAACATCCCTTCAACTTTGTAGAAAGTTTTTGATAATATTTAAATGATCAAAGTTCCAAACTAACACTAGTTTCAAATACCCTAATCAAATATTCTGAAAAGGACTTTAAGAATTTATCAGGATACTTATCATAATGTTACTAAAAACTTAGATGATGTTTACAAAGGAAAGATCATACCAGAAATAGGGTATAAACCTATTACCAAACTTCAATCCCTTTGCAATTCTTCCAATGAAGATGTCCCCTGTGCAAGGTACTTAGTGCATTAGTTCCAAGCCTCATCCTTTTAGCTTTACACCACCACCTTGGTGGGAATGTCCCCTGTGTACAATGCCTTCAAATACTTTAGAAATCTTCTGAATGTTAGTTTCCCCTGTATAGGCGATTTTTTACGTCCCAAGGGCAAAACCCAAGGATGTACTGGAGATAAATCCCTTGTATCCTGGGGAAAATCCCAAATTTTCATGCGCTACAGGCGGGAGTGTATAAACTCCAAGACTTAGAAAGGTGAAAACCTTTAAACCTTAGGGAGTATGAAAATACCCTTTCGTGAGAGAGGGTGATCAATCCTCATATACCTTTAGGATTCAGGATATAGCCAACAGTAACGAAATTGTTAGCCACTTTTACATGGACTGGTCCCGCCACCTTGAACTATCCCTGAATAACTTGCGCTCCAGGTGGGGTGTTTAAACCCAATTCGGAAGAAAGGTGAATACCTTTAAACCTGTGAAGGGATCAGTATCCCTTAAACGTGAGAGAGGGGGCCAATCCTCTAATCTTTCGAGTTATCCTGAGTACATATCCTGGAGCTGTATCCTGAAACATATCTTGCAAAACAATTGTAAACTAAGGTGGGTGTTAGCCTGGCTAACACCCCTCCGATGCTTAAGTCAGTATTGGGTTACAAAGAACAAATTAAACCAAACATATTTAAAAAAGGTAGAATTCATACCATCCTGAGTTAGAAATTAAATTCTAAACTCACTTGAAATAGAGCTTAAGGTGTATAGCATTCCAAGACCTCGGTAGCATATCCCCCTCCATATTCTTGAGTCTGTATGCTCCTTTCCCTGCTTCTGATTCAACTTCGTATGGTCCTTCCCATTTTGGAGCTAACTTGCCATCAGCAGGATTAGTAGTATTCTGAAAAGCCTTTCTTAGCACCCAATCTCCAACCTTAAATCTTCTGGTCCTAATGTTCTTGTTATATGCCCTGGATATTCTCTGTTGATATGCTGCCATCCTTAGCCTTGCCACATCTCTCTTCTCATCTATAGTGTCTAAATCCTGACTCAAGGCTTCAGGATTCTGCTCAGGATCACTTAGGGTAGATCTTGCAGTGGGTATTGTCATTTCTATCGGAATCATTGCTTCTGCTCCAAATACCAAGGAAAATGGGGTTTGGCCTGTTGCATTCTTTACCGTTGTCCTATCAGCCCATAAAACAAAGGGTAATTCTTCTGCCCATCTTCCTTTTTTGGCTCCAAGCCTTTTCTTTAAGTTATTGACAATTATCTTGTTTGAGGATTCTGCTTGTCCATTCGCTTGAGGATGTACTGGAGTAGATGTTACCATTTTGATTCCCCAACTCTTGCAAAAGTCAGTAGTTCTCTTGCTTATAAACTGAGAACCATTGTCACAGATTATTTCGGCTGGTACTCCGAATCTGGTCAGGATATTCCTCTTTATGAAGGATACTACTTCTTGGTCTCTAACTTGAACAAATGCTTCCGCTTCGACCCACTTAGAGAAATAGTCCGTCATTGCTAGCATAAAAACTTTTCCTCCCGGGGCTTTTGGTAGCTTTCCCACTATATCCATACCCCATTTCATAAATGGCCAAGGGGAAACAATAGGATATAATGGTTCAGCAGGTTGATGCAATATGTTACTATGTCTCTGACATGCATCACATCTTCGAGCATATTCTGCGGCATCTTTCCTCATTGTTGGCCAATAATATCCTGTCCTTAATACTTTTGAGAATAACGACCTGCCCCCAGTATGGTTACCACAATCCCCTTCATGTATATCCTGAAGTACTTCTTTGGCTTCAGGATCCTCCAAGCATCTCAAGTATGGTCCTGCAAGAGATTTCTTGTATAAAATATTATTTATAATAGTGAATCGTGATACCTTCATCCTAAATGCCTTAGGATTTTCATCTCCGGGGATATGTCCTTCCTTGAGATATCTCATGATTAGAGTCGTCCAGGATTTAGGATCCTTTTCAGGATACTCCGCTCCAGGATCCTGAATACCTGCTACTTCTTTTCCCTGAGGATTCGTTGCAGGATACAAGATATGTAATATTGGTATTTGGGTCCCTTCAGGTATCCTGATCGATGATCCCAAATTTGCTAAGGCATCCGCTTCAGCATTATCCTCCCTTGGTACCTGTTCAAGTATAAAAACATCGAAATATCCTGCTAATTTTTTGAGAATATCGAGGTATTCAATTAGTTTATCACCCTTGACTGCATAGGATCCATTAAAATGATTAGTAATTAACAAGGAATCAACATATACTTGCAAATTCTTGATATTCATATTCTTAGCCAATTCTAATCCTGCAATTAAAGCTTCATATTCTGCCTCATTGTTAGTAGCAGGGAATTCACATCTAACAGCCTGGGGTATTATGTCCCCCTGTGGCGATTTTAGTAGTATACCTAAACCTACACCCCTTACATTAGATGCACCATCAGTATATAATGTCCAGGATTCTAAGTTTTCTCCTAGTTGTTGCACTTCTAAGTCTACTTCATTTTGAATATCACTACTGAAATCAGCCACAAAGTCTGCTAGAGCCTGAGACTTTATTGCATTTCTAGGTTCATATATTAAATCATAGGCACTTAATTTTACCGACCACTTAGCCATTCTACCCGACATCTCCGGTTTCCTAAGCACATTCTTAACAGGATAATTAGTTTTAACATGAATCCTATGTGTTTCAAAATAATGTCTAAGCTTTGTTGATGCCATTACTAGAGCCAGTATTAGCTTTTCTAGATGAGAATATCTAGTTTCAGCATTTAACAAACTTTTGCTAACATAATAAACAGGATACTGCTGACCTTCGTGATCCTTTACGAGTACTGCACTTACTGCATTCCCTGATACTGCAAGATACAGGGATAATGGTTCACCATCCTCAGGCTTCATCAATAGAGGTGCGGTTGAGAGATACTGCTTCAAATCCTGCAGGGCTGCTTCATGCTTCTCGCCCCATTCAAATTTCTTATTCTTTTTCAGGATATCATAGAATTCTTTACACTTTTCCGAGGATCTTGAAATAAACCTGTTCAAGGCTGTCACTCGTCCTGTTAACCGTTGAACATCCTTCATATTCGAGGGTGACTTTATATCCAAGATAGCTTTGATCTGCTCCGGACTTGCCTCTATCCCTCTTTTTGTCACCATGTATCCTAAAAACTTTCCTGCCCCCACTCCAAAATGGCACTTTGCAGGATTAAGTTTCATATTATACTGGTCCAGGATATCGAATGCTCCTTTAATATCCCGGAGATGATCCTCAGCTTTCTTGGATTTGACCACCATATCGTCAATGTACACCTCCGTGGTGTCCCCCAGATTGTCTTTAATCATCATGTTCACCAATCTCTGGTACGTTGCACCTGCATTTTTCAAACCGAAAGGCATAGCAGTATAACAGTAAATACCTGTTGGTGTCATGAAAGCAGTATCCTCCTGGTCCGAAGGTTCCATTTGAATCTGTTGGAATCCTGAGGATGCATCCATGAAGGTCAACATTTCATGACCGGCAGTGGCATCCACCATCGAGTCTATATGAGGCAGAGGGAATGGGTCTTTTGGACAAGCTTTGTTCAGGTCTGTGTAGTCTACACAGACTCTCCACTTCCCATTCTTCTTTTGAACCACTACCACATTTGCTAGCCATCTAGGGAATTTGACTTCTCTAATCATCCTGGACTTCAATAATCTTTCAACTTCCTCTTGGATAATTGCATTCCGCTCAGGGGCGAATTTCCATCTCTTTTGTTGTATAGGCTTGAATGACCTGTCAATTCCAAGCTTGTGAGTAATAATGTCTTTGGATATACCTGTCATGTCCTCATGCTTCCATGCGAATGTTGACATCCTGCATTTCAGAAAGTTAGTTAATTGCTCTTCAATATCCTGAGGGATATTGGTCCCTACGAGCACCGAGATATCAGGATTATCCTGATCCAGGATAACTTTCTTCACATCCTGCTCCGGATTCTCCACGATATCCTGGGCCCGCATCTTTAATTGCTATGCTGCACTTGGTTTGGTCGAGGATTTCATTGAGGATGAGTAACATTCTTTCGCCTCTTGCTGATCACTGTCGATCTTGACAACTCCCCAAGGGGTAGGGATCTTGATGCATTGGTGATATGTTGATGGTACGGCCTTCATATCGTGAATCCACGGTCTTCCTAGGATGATGTTATAGCCGGATAGAGAATCCATCACACAGAAACGTTGTATCTTGTTGACTCCTTCAACATATACAGGCAGCTTTATCTCTCCCACTGTGTTCCTAGCTTCTACACTGAAACCAACGAGCACAGTAGACTTCGAAGTGATATCCATCGGAGACACATTCATTCTCTTCAGAGTCTCCAGTTGGATTATGTTGACGGAACTGCCATTATCAACCAGTATCCTGCGTACAAAATGGTTAGCCACATATAACGTTATTACCAGAGCATCATGGTGAGGATCCTGGATAGTATCCCTGTCATCAGCGTCAAACGTGATCATTTTGTCAGTTGTGAGGGTAGTCATCCTGACAGGTTTGTCTCCCCTCTCAGCCTTAGCTTCTTTTGCATGTCTCTTCGCCGCCGAATACGAAGTCCCACAAATGTCTGATCCTCCCGAAATAAAGTTGATTATCTTGGCATCCGCGGGAGGTGAGGCTGCTCGTTCAGGATCCTTTTCAGTATCCTGTCCTTTATTCTTCTTTCTTCCCAAGAGATCTTTTAGATATCCCTTGCTCAGAAGATAGCTTATTTCCTTCCTCAAGGCAATGCAATCCTCCATAACATGTCCGAAATCCTCATGGAAGGCACACCATTTGGATTTATCCTTCCAATCAGCTTTTTGTTGATTCTTCCGAGGCCACCTGGCTTTATCTCCCAGACCCTGCATAGCATACATTAGTTCAGGTATATTAACAGAAAAACAATATTCGGATAATTCAGGATATTCTTCGGGATCCTCGTCTTCAACAACATTCACTCTCTTGTTATCATTCCTGCCATATGGCTTGGAGCGGTAGGGTTTGTACGAGGATTCTGACTTCCTGTTAGTAGTTTCGTATGTTGAGGATGCATTCATCCTTTCTTGCATTTTCTTGTCGTCCTCCAATGGAATATATCTTAGAGCCCTGTTACGAGCCTCGTCGAGATTCCTGCAGGGATTCATTATAAGATCCTGATAAAACTGAGAGTCCTTTTGCAACCCATCTTAAAAGCTTGCACAGCTGTTGCAACATCAAGATGTGGGATATCCAAGGATTCTCGACTGAATTTGTTCACATAATCCCTCAAGGATTCCTGAGGTCCTTGAGTTATCCTGTAAAGATCACTGGTTAGTTTTTCAAAACTCCGACTGCAAGAAAATTGACTATTAAATAAATTCACTAAGTGGGCAAATGATGTAATCGAATGCGGAGGAACATTTAACAGCCATTTTAAGGCTGATCCTGTCAAAGTAGAACCGAAACCCTTGCACAGGCAAGCTTCCTTGAGATCCGGAGGGATAGGGTTGATCTCCATCCTTTCCCTATATTGGGCAATATGCTCTTAAGGATCCGTGGTTCCGTCGTAAAGCTTCATGTTCTGAGTCTGAAATCTTTTTGGGATTTCAGCATCACATATAGGACGTACGAACCGAGATATCCTGTGGGTATCCTGGGATACTTCAGGAATTGGCTGCACCACCCCAGGTACACGGGATATCATATCCTTTAGCTTCTGAAGCTCCCTGGATAATTCTGACGTTACAGCTGTATCCTGCAAAGATCCAACACTGTTAGTGGCAATAGCATTATTATTATTAGATACGTTACCAGTCGGAGGATTCTGCCCATATCCTGAAGCATATCCTGAGCTCCTCACGGCTGACATCCTAACCGAGGAGGGTATTTCAGGAGTATGATTCTGAGGAAGGCTGGGCACAATATTCCCCCCTATTATCCTCAGTATACACAGCTGAACTAAAGTTCAAAGTTCTGGGCTGTAATGGAGTGACGATATCCTCAGCAGGTCTGCTCGAGCCGGACTTCAAGAGTTGTATCTCCCTCAACAACATCTGGTTTGTTTCCTGTTGCTGCCTCATTTGTTCGTGCACTCTCCCAAATAAGGTTAGAATTTCATCATTAGAAGCCAAAATCGGAGCAGATCCTTGAACATTCCGAGTAGGGATAATGTCCTGAGGTTGCGAAGAAGATTGCATCCTTGGAGGAGGTGGTGGAAGCATCGGACCAGTAGTAGCAGAAGTTGTAGCAGACACAGTGGAGGAGCTCATGTTTGATCTTGAGGCCATTATAAACAACGTGGCAAAAAGTTTTGAAAACAGAAAGCCGATTAGCGATTTCACAAAATTTTTTAGTAAAGAGAGCACCACTTGCCCCACGGTGGGCGCCAAATTGTTTTGGTCAAAAATTACCGAAGCAATTAAGTGATAAAATTAGTTAAGTGAGGTAGTGTGCTAAGAGAATGTGTTCAAAAATATGTTAATTGAGTTATTTCAAAAACAGTTTCAGGATACGGCTCAGGATATAGAGTCGTATCTGTGATCAAACAATGAGAAAAATAGTAAAGTAAATGACACGAGATGTACGAGGAAAGCCCTTGATCAATCTAGATTGCCGGCATAAAACCTCGGGAGCTGACAATCGCAGCTGCCTTGTTCTTCTATTGCTTCAAATATCAGGGTACAATGCAGGATGTGGTGCGGATCGACTAAGTGTTACAACGAAATTTGAATACAAGTGTGTTGTTTGCAATGAGCTAGAGAGTGAAAGTATGCGAGAGTGTTAGTGGAGATTGTGTGCCTTAAACTGATCCGCCCCCATCTATTTATAGTAAAGATAAAATAACAAACTATCCTAAACTTCCGGGATCCACCGAATATTCCTTCATCGAACGTTGTGCACCTGGTCTTTCGGGCTCAACGTCTCTCCTTCAACAAACTCGTCCGAGTCCTGAGGAGAAGAAGTCCTCTCGACCGTTAGCAAGTCTCAGTCTTTAACCTGCACGTGGTTAATTAATAAACCTCAGGATATCGCCCAAGATGTTAGCAATATCCTCTTCCAGCATCCTGGTCACAAATAAACAAACAAAGGCAGGATATTGGTCAGGATATGTATGCTTAGAAAATGAGCCATAACAATACTCTATATGCAATGCATGCTTCTGGGAAATAATCATCTTCTTTCATATGCTCCAAAACTTCTATAGGGTTGCTAAACTTATTGGTTAGTGCTGCATGAAATAAGTTAAGCTTCATATATAGTGCCTCGGCATCAATATCTGAGCTCCCTTCAAACTTGAGTGCATCTTCAAGACGATAACAAGACGACTTAAGATCTTCATCTTTAATAATCCTCAAATTTTATGGAAACAAAAAACCAAATAACCCCTCATACCATTTGAATTTGTCAAATCGTTTCTCTAAAGAAGCATAGCTTGATCAACAATATATAAGAAATAATTTACTCTCAAATTCTCTTCAACTGTAAATGCAACTTCTTCACTACTTGAACTCTCATCTTTTCTTTTTTTCCTTTTAACTATACGTTTTTGTATAAATATCGGATCAATATCCATTTCATTGTAATCTCTCTAGCTTCAATAATCGCTTTTGAAAAGCCTTTTTCTCTATACTCCTTAAAGTACTTAATCAAATTATTTCTTTCTTGAATAGCAATTTCAAGATGATTATCCTTTGCTTGTAATTTTTTGCTCACAAGATTCACCTGATTTAACACTTCATACCATATGACAATTGATACCAAACAATCAAAGTCACTAAGTTCTCTTTCTACTAAAGATGTTGCTTCATCTTCAATTGCAGCATCATTATCTATTTCTCCAACTTGAAGCAAAGCTTCCCGTAAATCGGCAAGTTGCAATTTGATAGCCTTAACACTCTCATAACGACGTTCCCAACGAGTCTGAGACAAAGGCTTAATACTTCAACCTTTCACATTATCTTTCAAAATTTGCCAACGATTAATATAATTTCCAAAAATAGTATAAATACGTTGGATGTGTCCAAAAAAGCTCTTTCCTTTAACACAACTATTAGCCATATCACATAATATCACATAACATAAGCTCTTTCCTTTAACCACAAGGAGTGTAAAATGCTCTAGGATTTTCTTTTAAAAATCTAGTTTGGACTCCTTGGCTACCAGTGGTATCATTAGCATTCAAAACCCTCAAAAAAGATTCCTCAACAATAATAGAATTAGATGATATCTTTACATACCTCACTATGATAGTCATCTGTTCTTGGTGACTTGAATCGGGTGTACAATCTAGTATGATTGAGTAGTACTTTGCTTCTTTTATATTCTTGATGAGTTCTTTTTTAATTTCATCAGTAAGCATAAGTATAATCTCATTTTGGATGTTGTGTCCAAGATAATGCACATGAAGATTTCCACTAGTGATCTGCCGCACATGCTCTTTGATGACTGGATCAAACTCTTCCGACATCTCAATGATACCCAAGAAATTTCCATTACCTATTTAATACCATTAACAAATAAGAATTAAACTCAGTTATTGGTGAAACTAAAAGAAAACAATTTACCATTACGTTTTTCATACAACTTTTCCTTTTTTCCTCAAAAAGCTAAATTATGTTTAGCTAGAAACTTCACTAAGGCAACGATTCTCAAAAGGACTTGTTTCCAATAGTCTATTTCTTTCTTTAATCTCTCGTGTTGATCTTTATCAATTGTTTGGTTCTCTCTCACTCTTTTACACATATCAAACAACATTTTAATATGTGTGAGATGATCTAACATAACTTCATGTGCTTTCACTATACCCGCAGCATGGTGCCAATCATTGAAACCTTCACCTTCCAATCTACCTTTAGGAGCCCTAGTTCTAAACACTTTACAACAAAAACAAAACATCTTATCTAGCGCTTTTGAATATACTAGCCATTCTCTGTCACACTTCTCCAAATTTGATAATGTTCTTGTATAAATAGTTGCCGAAAATCATCTATAATATTGATTAAGTGGACCAAATTCTATACTAGTATCTCTTTTAGGACCTTTCGCGACCAATACCTTAATCTCATCCGCATTAAGTCCTTCCCACCTTTTTGGATCAAATATATCCACACGTATTTGCTTTTGTTGGTTTTCATCATTTTCTTGTTGCTTTTCAACGTCTTCTACTTCCACACGTTCTTCCTCGTCTTCTACTTCCACACGTTCTTGTTCTTGTTTCTGTTCTATTTCTACTTCAACATCTTCTTGTTGATTTTCAACATTAACTATAGGTGGATTAGGCACCAAAAACTTTTGTGTAGTACCGGCTTGAGACTTCACCAATTCTTCCGCTCGTTTCCTTTTTTGACGTTTTTGTCATCCGAATGCTTGTTTAGGAGCCATTAACGCCTAAAAATAATAGTCAATGTTCACTTAACAAGAATACTCAATTCAATAAGATACGTAATCGATGTTCAATTAACAAGAATACTCAATTCAATAAGATACGCACGTGCGGATACGGGTTCAATCAACAATTATGTTATGATATTAACAATAACAACAATTAACGGACTAACAAAATTACACAATATCATATCTGAAATCGGACCTTTTAATAGAATCGCCCTGCAAACAACCGTCTGATGTTGTTCGATTGATGATGTTCAGACAATCGGACCTTTTAACTTCATGATGAAAACAAACAGAAACAACAAATCAATTACAGAAATAGTTAAACATTAACAATTACATATAATCACTAACATAAACAGAAACAGTTAAACAAATCAATTACATATAATCATTAACAAGTAAACAATTAAACAGAAACAACAAATCATATTACAGAAGCAGCGTTGTTGTGCCGAGTTCTGGACTTCTGATCGTCGCTGTCGAGTTCTGAACAGACTTTTGATGTTCGTTCAATCTTCAATGGCAGCCCTGCAGTGCCGAGTTCTGAACAAAATTCTGATCGCCCTTTCAGTTTCCAAATTCTGATCGCCCTTCAGTGTTTTTTTTTGAATTTTTATTTTTTATAATCATATTAGTATTGGGTTGGGCCCAGTAAACCTAATGTATTTGGGCTACATTATAAAACATAAAAAGGTATTTTATTATGGGCCTCTATATTGGATTTGGTATGTATTTACAAGTTTTTTTTAAATAACATGTATATATCAGTTTTTTTTAAATTCAGTGCCCCTCGAAATCGCGGGCCTTGTGCAGAAGTCCTCCCCGCACACCATAAGAGCCGCCCCTGATACTGGCTCTTAATGGTTCAGACCTCTTACTTGTTTAACACTTAATGGTTCAGACCTCTTACTGGTTTATCACTTAACCATTCAGAAGTTGCCAAACAGCCCCTAACATTCATATCCCACAATGCACACAGCTAGAGCCCTGTTTTGTCAACCGGTCCAATAACCCGTTCCCAACATACCCAAGCCATTTTCGATTTGTCTTCATTGACTCCCAAAAAGACGTGTCTTCTAAGTGCCTCCAAACTATCTAAAACCCCCTTTGGAGCTTTATATAGTGAGAAATGGTATAGTGGAAGGCTATCCAATATAGATTTCAATAAAGTTGTTCAACCCCCAACTAATAACGTTTTTGCCTTCCAATTTGATGATCTTGCCTTAAAACAATCAACCACACCTTTCCAATGCTTTGCTTGATTAATACTCGCTCCAACCAATAAACCAAGATATTTATAAGGAAATTTTCCAACCTTGCAATTTATAGAATTAACTATATTCACGACCAATCCTTCCTTTAACCCAACCCCAAAAAGATTTGACTTTTTATGACTTATTTTCAACCTAGAAATGAGATAAAAACATCTCATGAGTCTAGTTATGTTTCTTATGTTGTTTTCACCCACACCCCCATTAATACTACATCATCCACATACATTAGGTGTGTTAAAACGCCCGTTATTTGGTAAATTAATCTCCGTTATACTTCCTATCGATGACGCCTTGGCAATAAAACCGAACAAGTCCTCCATAGCGATAACGAAAACAAACGGTGATAATGGATCACCTTGACGAACCCCGTGATAACATTGGAATTCGAGACATATGCTATAATGAGTAGGAAACCAGATTCTCCATGGAACTTGCTAAAACCAGGCCCGGCCCCGGGTAGCCATAAGATAATATTTTTTTATTATTGTAGTTTTTGTAATTATTTATTTTAATCTATAATTTATATTTATGGTTCAGTAGTTTTTGTAATTATTTATTTTAACCTATAGTTTTTGTAATTATTTATTTTAATCTATAATTTATATTTACGGATTCCCTAGTTTTGTTAACAAAAATTTATTCTTTTTTTGAAATAAAATAAAATCACAGACGGATTACCAAGAACTCGAACCATAGTAATGCCTAAATATATCCATTGGTAATCTGTCGCTAAGTTTTCGTCAGAAACTAACAACTGGGACAACTTTTAAGTCGTCCATGATTGATAATTGTCGCGGTAAGTGATCCCTCGGTAATCCGTTGGTGATCTGTTGCAAATGAGATTACAATTCTACTAGGGTTTTCTCGTCGGTAAGAGCCGTTACCGACAGTAGACTGGGGCCCTTTATCTCCATTGTAGTCTTTCTAAAGGGCCCTTAAATGGTCTTGAAGTGTATCTTGAGAATTATCTATATATATTCTAAAGTTTAGTTATATGTTCTATTTTAAAACCAAAATTTATGGTTGTTTTAAATGCATCATCCTATAAAAATCCTATTAATTGCATTTAATTTATATTAAATAAATAAGAGATAAGATAAAAAATAAAATAAAATAATTATATATCAATAATCATTAAAATTAATATCATCAATAACACATTATACTAAATAATATATTATAGATAAAGGTAGGTTAGTTTAAAGTTAACTTTGATCTTAATTTGTTTTAATAATTGGTTTAAAGATAATTATTCCAAACTTATGATTATTCTATAAAATAATCTTTGATAAGGTAACCATAAATTTAAATTTCGAAGTAACTAATATATTAAAAGTAGCTCAAATATAATTCGTAATGAAAACACAACAATATCTTTTCAAAGAAAACATATAATAAAAAAAATAGGTAAAGGGATCCAAATGATATCAAATATTAAGAACTTATCCATGATATTAGTATCAGAATTTAATAGATTAAGATAAAATTTAAACCGAAAGATCATAAGTATCATAAAAATATCATTAAATTAAAGTTAAAAAGTAAAGAAAAGAATTATTATTATAATATTAAAATAATAAAAATATATAAAAAACTATATATATTATTAAAATATTAAAATTACTATTTGTACCGATACCAAACAAGACCGTACCGGTATTTTCGATACCAGTACCGGTTGACACCAAGCTTATCCCACCCCGTGATACTAAAAAATCATTAAATTAAAGTTAAACAGTAAAAAAAAGGAATTATTATTATAATATTAAAATAATAAAAGTATTAAAATAACTATATATATATATATATATATATATATTCTAATATATTATTAACAAGATTTTGGCTAAATTAATTAGATTATTATAAATAATAATAATAATTTACAAATAAAACAACACAATTTGCAACAAAGCAATGCATGAAACACCATATTAACATATAGTACAGTACATTAATGCTAGAACCTAATCTATACTATATTATAAAGCATTTCATAAGGATACCAACCAAATTTAAGTAATTACAATCTTTTATACTTATGGTACAACAACTTAATGATGTTAGTAAGGGGTGAAATGGTCTTTCTACATTAATATTAAAAAATAAAAAAAATAATTATCTATATCTATATCTATCTATCTATACTATATTATAAAGCATTTCATAAGGATACCAACCAAATTTAAGTAATTACAATCTTTTATACTTATGGTACAACAACTTAATGATGTTAGTAAGGGGTGAAATGGTCTTTCTACATTAATATTAAAAAATAAAAAAATAATTAAATGAGAATATAATCACAATTAATTATAATAATACAATAATAAGTTCGGTTCTTAAATGCAATTAATAAACGAAACCTATTGGGATAAACCGCAAAAGCACTCCAAAGGTCCAATTTCAATCAATATGTAATAAATTTGACCGATTAAGGAATCTCCTATCATTGCTATAAATTCACAATTTCACTCAACATCAACTCCTTTGTCTACTATTGTGCGAGTTAGAGTCGAAAAGAAAGAGATAAGAAAGAGATAAGTTGATATGAAATTTATTTATCTTGGTGGAAAGGTGTGTTCTTTTATACCCATTTCAACATTTATTGGAAAAAACTTTGGTTTGTTTCTTAAAATATTCAAATGGGATAACAGTTTTCTTTTACATAATCTATGAGTTTATATTGATGTTTTATTATGTTTTTGGTGATTTAGTGGTTTTTTTTTTCAAATTATGATTTTATATTACATATAAAGTATACACACAGGTTATTGGATACAAAAAGACAGACACTTCATACTTCATCAAGGTACCCTTGCATGACTATAGTATCTGGAACCATTTACCAATGTATTGTTTAATTGTTCATAAATTTATAGTCTTTTTCCTTTTTGCAGCTTCATGTATATGGAGGTGTAAAAGGGTGAGTATGAGAAAAGTTATTCATTTGGAGATAGACATTTATTTGGCCTATTGGTATTTCCTTTTTTAATTTCTACTTTACTATTTTTTTAAAACATATGATGCTTTTGTGTGATTTAATTGATACTATATATAGGCAATATAGATGCAGAGGAAATATTTGAGGAGGTATTGTTTGACAGGATTGGGCAGCAAACTTTAAGGGCTCGGATGTTTTCAACCCGCGCAAAAGATTTAAATTGATTGCGTTTATCTATACTATCGTATAAAGCATTTCACAAGGGTTCCAACCAAATTTAAATAATTGCAACATATTATGCTTATAGTACAACAACTCAATGAAGTTAGTAAAGGGAATTAGTCTTTCTACATGAGTATAAATTGATAAATACAATTAAATTGATAACTTTATAAATTAAGTATTGTTAAATACTTGATAAAGAATTAAATCATTTGACTTAGTTGAACATCATCACCTTCCTCATATTTACATTGCTTTTCCATTTCAAGTTCTCCGTAACCGATTACTTGATTGAATTTTATAATTAAGTCATTATTATTTGGTTTAGTAATTGCTAAACATCATACAAATAAGGTTACAACCTTTTTTGCAATTTTATCAGATAGTTGATGAACATCATATGAAATAAAAATAAAAATAAATAATAATAATAATAATAATTAAATATAAAAAAACTTAATCAACGTTATTATGAATTTAATTATAACTATAAATGGTTTTAAAACTTAAAAGATGCTAACCAATTAGAAACGAAAATTACTAAAAGGTAATTTCATGGGGTATTATTATCTATAATACCTAATAATTGCAACAATAATGATTAAATAATGAACTTAATTACAGATGGTTTAAAACTCAAAAGAATGCTCTTTGCATCTTACCTCAAATCTCATGGAATAAGGTTCAAATGATAACCATTGCATAATTAGGAACCACTTTTTAGCCCTTGGATCGTATTTTGATGGTTGAGACCTTTAAGTGCAATATCTATATCTCTAAGATGAAGATAATGTATGGTAATGAAGATTTGGAGCAGCAAGAGGTAAAAACAGCCCGAATTTTTCCTTTTATAAATTCGATTCGATTCGTGAGTGTTAGTGTGTGTGTTTATATTGATTAGGGTTTCATCAAATGCAATGTGAGGGTTTCCAATCGGTGTTTATACAAATAATATAGAACCCAATTTTTATGTATGTGTATGTAGTGTGTAGTATGGGGTCTTGCTTACCTCATTCAAGGAATAACAATGGAAGACAGGGGTCATTGATTTCGAAAAACTCCGCCCCTTTGTTCGCCTTCTTCCTGATTTTAAGTTACGGTGAGTCAATTTCCTTTTTTCTGATTCTAATCGATTAAGAACTATACGTGATTAACCAACGAATTATGGTAGATTTTATGTTTCTATTGCAGTATTTGGATTGAATTGACTGTTGCAATTTAATAATCGTCAGTTATAGTTCGTGTTTTGAATATAGAGAAACACTGACTTATTTAAGGTGCTTGATTTGGGTGAATAGTAGCAATATAAACTGCTATTGTAATTTGGTGTGATATTCAATTCAATATCAGCAACCTAATCAACACTACTAGAAAAAAGACCTTTAATGACACACGAACAATGACACACACTAATTTTATGACATGCAAAAATGTGTGTCATAAAAAAATGTCATCATTTGTAAAATATGAAGGATTTATGACACACGTTTTTTTGTGTCATAAAAACCGTCATCTTTTCTTAAATTTAAAGAATTTATGACACATATTTTCGTATGTTATGACACACATTTTTTATGTCATAAAAATTGTCATCTTTACTTATGCCAGTTAAATAAATTTTCGTTTCCCTCCTTTACACCCATCAACTTATTTCAATCTTTAAAATTTTCCTCCTACTAAAATTTATTCCCTTGTAATTTCCCCCTAAATTTTTCACTTAAAATAAAACAAAATAGTTTTTGAAATACATTACATGAAAGTATGAATTTTAGTAGACTAAATTGCACAAAACAACTTTTATGTTATACTTAAATTGCACTTCATACATTTTACAATATAATCGACAAAAACCAACCTTTGTGTTCATATTTTACTACAGGGGCCAACCTTTAACATTAACCTTGTTTGTTTTGTTGGTTAAGTTACCTCACATGCAAAGCATGTGAGGGTATTATGATAATTTTACATCCTTACATTTTTTATAATAAACAAAAAATAATTATGTAGATTGTCTTCACCAGTCCGTTCAAACAAAACCCTAGTTTTAGGTTTGATACAGGTTTCTCTATTATTTCTTTTGGATAAGTCAAACCTCAAATTATACCACCATTACTATCCTGGTTTATTTCTATCTAACAAACCATAAAAATCCATCACTTACTATATAGTTGATATTTTTTATCGTCACAAGCCAAACAAATACCGACAAACAACGCCGATACATGTACCGTATTCGTTTTTATGGCTTTATCGACGTGTCTGTATACGATTCGTTAAACATAGAGTTGTATTCAAAATCATGTAATTTTTTTTGGTATCGTAACATATATCGAGTGCTAGCACTGACTAACAGGAATTGTTAAAAATGGACCTTATTGATTCAAATCGACAATCACAGAAACTTGATTGTTCAATTTTGCCAAATAAGAACGCAACGTGCCATTATGTGTTAACCACATGGATTAAAGTTGTAGTGTACTCTAAAGTTTTTTATATATTTTAAATATTTAGCATTAAACGTGTCTATGTTAGTATTTGTCTAGGCATGTAAAGTACATAGAATTAGAGGTGTAAACGAGCTGGGCCGAGCCCGAGCTCGACTGGGCTCGAGATTAGCTCGTCATGTTTTTATGAAGCTCGATCTCGAGCCTACTAATTTGAGCTCGAGCTTGGCTCGCAAGTAAGACCCAAAGCTCGAGCTCGGCTCGAGCTATTTTAAGAACAACCTCGGACTAGCTAAAAACTCGGCTCGTGCTCGCTTCAGTATCGCTTAAACGAGCCAAATATTGGCTCGAGCTCGGCTGGCCAATGTTATCATCATTATCTATACATATAAGAGTAAACTGCCATTTTAGTCCCTGAGGTTTGGTCACTTTATCCACTTTAGTCCAAAACTCAAACATTTTGCATCTAGGTTCCTGTGGTTTCAGTTTTATTGCCCTTTTGGTCGAAAAGTGAGATTAGGTCATAGTTATCTTATAAAATCCTGCTATTTTGTCCTTTTTCTCAGGGCAAAATGGTCATTTTTAATTAAAAAACTCTCTCTCTCTCTTAACCATCTATATATATATATATATTTAAGCCCATATCTCTCTCTTAACAAAAACTCTCTCTAAACCCTTTTTTCTCTAGATCTCTAAACCCTCTCTTAACAGAACTCTCTTTCACCACCAAACAATATACCACCCATCTCAGATCTGTTTTCCGGTGGCGTCCTCCGATGGAGGGTGATGCTTGTGGCGTTGTGGTTTATGGCGGTGTGAAGCAGCAGGGTCAATGAGGCTGGTGTGGTGGCTACGGTGGCAGTGGTGGCCTGCCCGTTGGTGGAGGTGTTCGTTAGTGGTGGTGGGTTTTGATGTAATTTTTTTCTAGACTTTATTATCTCTATTTCTATACCTTTATTTATGTTTAGTGTTTTAGTTTTATGTTCCTTTTTATTGAAGTTATATTTAAGATAACGTTTAAGTTTTCATTTGCAATTAATTTAAAATCAGTCCATCTCGCTGTCCAATTCAAATTTATTTTTATGGTTTTCGATCGGTGTAAAAAACGTGTCAATATTCTTTTGAGTTTATTTCTTTCGGTTGGTTGTTCTATTAAACAAAAATAGATATCGAACGCAACCCCGCAGCATAGCGTGGATAATCTCACTAGTTATTGAAAATAATAGATAAAAGTATAGAATAATCAAGTTTGAGAATTATTGAAAATAATAGATAAAAGTATAGAATAATCATGAAAATTATAGATGAAAGTATAATGGTTTTGGGAGCAATTATACTTTCAAGTTTTAACCATAAACAAACACTGGGCACACGGATCATAATCTTAACCATCATTTATATAAAGAAATGAACAATCTTGACCGTCCATATTCCCATTGCCAGTTAATATCACACATCCATCTCAAAGCCAAAACCAAAAGCAAGATTTCTAATTTCTTTCTCCCAAACAAAACCAAGTCAAGTCTTCCCTTCGTGATTCACTTCTTTGCCAAGTATTGAAGATCGAAGATGAACATAATGTTAGTGCTCGAGTATTGAAGATCGAAGATGAACAGAATGTTAGTGCGCGTTTGTTGTTTAATTTATGCAATTGGTTAGTACCTTCGATCTGATTTTGTTATTGTGTGTGTTAGATTTCTAACTGAGTATTGAAGATCGAAGATGAACAGAATGTTAGTGCTCGAGTTCTCCGGTACCGATAGTGTCGGTGTTAGTGTTTGAGTCCTCCTGGTAGATCTGAATGAAGTCTCACACGAAGCTTTCGTTTTTTGCTACTGCCGCCACCAAACGACTTCGTCCATCACCTCATCAGATCTAGTGATGAAGATACAGAGATCGGGTTAAAGGGTTGTAGATCTGATTCGAGATGTTGTAGATCCGCCATGGTTTTCATTTTCTTTTTCGTTTTTCTCGATTCAAGCCATAAAACTTGGATTACATGATGGTAGCCAACCGTTGGGCAGGAAAGACACCACATTAAGCGAAGGCCAGAGTTAAGCGACGACCGGTGACCGGTGTTGGGAGGTTTTACCGGCTAGCGGCTCCGACACCTCAATTCCGCGTGGTCTTCTGATGGAGATTGTTCAATTTGATTTGATGATATCTTGTAATGAAATATTGTTAATGTTAATTTTGTTTGTTAGTATTTTATGAAATATAGTATAATATTTGTTAATATCATATAAAAAATGTTGTGTAAACTTAATTGTTTCGCTATAAATGTAATTTATTTTGTATTATTTATCAAAATTATATTATAAAGTTGATTATTTTGTTAAATATGTAATTTATTTTGTATTACGAGACATTAATTGTCTTTTAATGTGGAAATTAGTAATTATAACAAAATATATAAATTTTATGAAAAAACAGGTAAAATAATTGTTTTTTAATATGAAAAACAATAATTCTAATTTTTTTTAAGAATCAGGTAAAAGCATGACACGCATTTACGTGTGTCATCTTCATTTATGACAGGACTTTCCTTGACACGTATTGTGTGTCGTACATGTGTGTCATGAATGTGTGTCGTAAATTTGTGTCATGAATGTGTGTCATAAACAAATGACACACAAAAGCATGTCATCTTTATTTTATGACGGGGGCTTCCTTGACGTTCTTTCGTGTGTCATCTTTACCCTTTAATGACACACATTGCGCGTCATTAAAGGTTTATTTTCTAGTAGTGCAAATTGTTCCCTAAACATAGAGTAAATGTGTTCACTAGCAAGGTAATAATATGTACTAATTTTCAATTATAAGAGACTTCTAATAAGGAAATATAGCTATTAGGTTATGTCAAGGTAAGCATAGTTTATAAAGAATATGTTGCAGAATAAAGTTAATACAACATTTTAGTAATAAATAATAAACTGCTTTCTTATCTATAAAAGGGAACAAAACCTGCAATTTGACTTTTAGATGTCAAAACTGAATTTATATGTATATGTGTATGTAGTATAATATATATATATTTAACATCTATTTTACACCATCTAAAACAATGAAAAAGAAAAAATAAAAATAAAAAAATTTGAAAACTGTGACGGAGGGTTGAGAAACCACACGTCCATAGAATTGAAGTTTTGTGAGACCACATGTGGTGGGGCGCAAACCTCTCTCAAAGCGTCTTAAAAACGCGGGGGAACACTGTACCCTCGGGCGTTTTGGGCCTTTTTTTTGACTGGTAGTGCTACCACAAAGCGCCGAACGAGGAGTGGACTTTGGTCAAAATAACCATGGTCAAACGGCTAACTTTAAAAAAAAACCGGTTTTTGTTTTAAAAATCTATACTATATTCGCACTTTCGTACCGTGTCACGCACTATCTATATCAGTCGTCGTTCCAGGAAAAAACAATAACTATTATGCATGTCGTGCATCGCACGGGTGTTCCCCCTAGTTTCCATAAATTTTAAACCCTTGAATCTTTATTTATGGTAAAAAAGAATATTACAATGATTTACTACAAATAACAACAGAGATAAATAAGTGAGTAAAAGAATTGTAATTCTGAATTTGAGGAAAAAGAATAATCAGCACGAGGCGTAGTCAGGTAGGAATGGTTCATCTTTCATGTGACCAAAAGAGAGATTATTTATGATTCTTTCAGAAAATTTGAAGAATACAGAAACTTGAAGGGCCATTGATGAACATTATTGTCTGTTTTTTAAGACCATGTGTATGTTTTTTCATCAGTTTTAGGTGTTCGGACTCTCCGAAGTAACTGCACCACCTTCTGTTTCAGTTGTATTTTGTTGAGTCTGTGACCCTGAAAGGAATAACACATATAGATATGGTCAAAGATGGAACTTTGACTTGAAAATAATGTACAACTCAGTTAGGCATGTAGTACAAACCAATTCTTGGGATGTGATCACTTGTTGTAACCAAGTGGCCAACATGTATGCATGCATACATTATATATGCATTATTCATTACATAAGGCTGTAAGGAGTGGTTAAACACTTTGAAGTGGCAAACAAAAAAACCGACCAATCAGAGCGCGCCATGTCAATCAGTCAAAAATGTTTAAACTTTGGTGAAAAGTGTTGACAATGGTTTAAACACTTGGTGAAGTGGTAAACTATTTAAAAAAAAAGGAAAAAATTGTGATTGGTTGAGATAGGAATGGACCCCACCCACAATATCCCCTCTCTCTCTCTCTACCCTCACTCTCTCATGTTCCCGATCAGCAATATGTTACCGAGCGACAAAGAAAACGACGCGGCAAAGGGGTTGGCGGCGGTATTGCCGCGCGGCAAACCACTTTGTCACTTCCCTTTGCCGCACCACACCCTATACCCTAAGTGGCCTAACATTAACTGATACATTATATATGAAAATCATGTTAAACACCTCAATGCAAAAACGACATGTGTATTTACGGGTTGACACGGGTTTTGTTTTTATTTTTTTATTTTGCATATTATTGAGCTAAAGTTATAATTAAAAAAAACATAAAAGTGTATAAAACAAGAGTAAACTGCTAAAATGGTCCATGAGGTTTGTTCACTTTTACCACTTTAGTCTAAAACTCAAACCTTTTGAATCTGGTCAGATTCAATTTCGTTGTCATTTTCATCCAAAAGCAAAATCTGATCAGATTTTTTCAGTTAACATCCAGTTTTTTTTTGTCTTGTTCCTCTCTTTCAATGAATGTCAAAATGGTCAGATTTTTTTTTAATTTGTTATAATAAAACGTTAAAAGACCATTTTGCCCTTCGTTAAAAGGGAGAAAAAGATTAAAATGCTAGATGTTAACTGAAAAATCTGACCAGATTTTGATTTTGGATGAAAATGGCAACAAAATTGAAACCACAAGGACCCAGATTCAAAAGGTTTGAGTTTTGGACTAAAGTGACAAAAGTGACCAAACCTCAGCGATCATGTTGGCAGTTTACTCATAAAACAATTATAAACCTTCTGCCGGTGTATCTTTTGATATTTAGCATAGAATGCATAATTGCAATTACAACATAAAACATGTCCTAGAAAAGTATATAAAGATTGTTTAACAGGTGAACTCGTTAGGTTGACCTGAATCCGACTCATTTAGCTAGTAACTTTTAAGAGTTCAATATGAAGTTGATTCAAACATGATTAGAATACATCACACTCACAATTTAAAGTTAGGTTAATGTGTGAATATTGTAGTCTTGAGAAAGTATTCTCTTAAGCAGCATATTGAAGAAATGGTCTAATTGAGTAAATAATAGTTACAACCCTTTAACAGTTAAAAAAATCTCAAAATATATGAAAAAGATTAAAGAAGAAGACAAATATAACCTTAATAACTCACCCTACACAAACAAATGAATCTTGAATTCACATGCACTACCAACTGTTTTACTGTTTGGTTTACTCATTCTGTACATCGTGCATCATTTTCTCATTGACCCCATCATGGGCCTATGACCATCATCCCTTACAGCTCATCTCACATGGTTTTTATGGGCCCCACCATTACCACACACATATATTATGATGTAAACATACACATATATGTTTATATTTTAGATATATGAATTCTAATTGTGTATCTTCACATGATTGTATTCTTAAATATTAACATATTAGTAACTAATGTCAAAGGGTATATGTTTATTCACAATCTTAAATTAGTAAGAATAATAAAATGATATATAACATCAAGTGACTTTTGTTTTTATTCTTTTGGTCAAAGAGACAATACATATAAGCCATATACATATAATGACACATGGTTTGTATTGAATGAATACACATGTATAGCTAGTAACTAACATGTTATATAAGTCTATATAACATGAGTTTATCATGAATAATGTATTATCTAACTTTGTTATATACGAATCACGTCACGCTTAGAATTATCAACATTGTTTTTCCTTTGACGAACCCATAATAATTTAAATGCAACACAAAATTCTATCAAGTTGAGATCAACATAACCAATCCTTCTTCGTTATAACTAGTCGTGTTATCTTATATAGAAAAGAATGCTGGTCATGTTATATCGTATAAAATGATCCAACATGACCATATATATATAAAAGTAGATATATAAGTTTAGAGTATAAGACATAAAGATGATGTCATATTTGTTAAAACTTAAAACTTACCAGTGGGAGAGGGAGAAGGAAAATGATGTGTCGTGGGGAGTAACAATTGTGGAGGTGATGGCGTAAGATAGCCAGGGAACGTTGACAGGTCCATCTGAGGCGTAGGATAGTAAAGATAAGAAGGTCCTTGGATACGTTGCGCCTGTGTTGCACCAAATGTTCCTCTGTGTGTTGGAGCATAATAATAAGGTGTGGAGACTGTTGGACTTGTGGGCCCATACATTTGATGATAGTATGGCTGTTGAAGTGCTGGATTGTACATTGCCTGCTAAAACACACACACACCCAATTCATTGTTATTATCACTTGTATTTTATGGTACAGCTTCATTAAAACATACAATTACAACTTTAATATAATTTAGTGTGTAGCATCAAGCTCAAGGAAAACCCCTACGAGTTTTGAGAAGTTAGAGAACTCCACCTTTCTGTGCGAGTTTCGACCCCATTTTCTTACACCCCTAGTTTAAGATGTTCTAAAGCCGGTTGTAAAAAAATTCGAAATGTTGTTTTTGACCCCTTACAGCAGCAGTAAAAAACTGATTACATAAGCATGACATCACCTTTTTACAACATTTACGGCTTTTGTTTAAAAAAACGATTTTTTTTTGGAAAAATTGATTTTTTAGGATTTTTGGTAATTTTTATTCTTGAAAAAACTTTCGTAAGGCTGAATTCTCTAAGTTCTCACAACTTGTATAAGTTTTCAATTCGTAAGACCGAGTTCTCTAAGTTCTCACAACTCGTATGAGTTTTCAATTTACCCTAACCCTTAGTGTGTATATATACATATATTAAATACTAAAATAGTTTTTAATCAAATAAACTAAAGACAATTACAGATCATTTAAAAGGAAGATATTAAATAATAACAAATATGATCATTATATAGAAGGGCTTACTTGTTGGTATGCGTAATCGGGTGTGTATGTCGCATATCTGCATTTAGAAAACTCAGTCATTATGTAGTATAAACCGGAAATATTCTATCTCTATCAGATGGCTATATGTAAATTTTTATAAAATAACCCTATCTTTAATATTGTATGTGATTATGAGTTGTGTATGCATAGGAGAGAGGAATTCATTAATATGCGTATATGAATTTAGTTATATGTGTTACATAATTTTTTTTAATAATTTTAGTTATACGAAAATAAAAGTTGATAGACAGCCATAATAATAAGTAATGGCTATATCCCCGACAATATACTTAGGTATAAGTATAACACACTGAAAAATTAAATTTTCTTAAAAGAAATATTAAATGGGACCATTTAAAATCTGTAAAAGCTGAAGGTTGTCTGGAGTTTTATGTTAGCCTGCAATGCCAGCCAACTTGGCAATAAAGTTGCACTTTTTCTTGTAGAAAAAATAAATAAAACTGTATTTACTTATAGTAAAACAATATTGTTTAGTTCATTGTAATTTAAGTAATGATTTTAGCCTTACAAATGCTTTAATCAATTACTAAATCATTAACAAAACGATCTTAAGAAATAATCTATCTTTTTTTACCGTTTATACCTTTAAAAAAACAACCCAAGTGATGACTTTTTATATTGGTGGGTATCATTGCATGTCAATATTAAAAGATGAATTCATGGTTAAAATTATAACATCATTAAATTTTGGTTTTTAATCTTATGTGAATATATATACTACTTTTATTTCTTTCTTTCTTCTTTTTTTTTTTTTTTTTTTTTTTTTTTTTTTTTTTACTTTTTGACCTAAATTTATAATTAAAAAGTATGAAGACTAACCCATATTGTGGATACATGATAGAAGGTGGTGGTGGAGGTGGCGGACGAGGACCTAGAGGTGGTTGTGCCACCCCGCTATAAGATGCTGACGCGTTTTGACCCGTTGTATTTATCCCTTGAAATCCAATATTTCCTCCTTGATGTCTTCCTAGGGTTTTCAATAAAAAAAAACCATCATATAAAACTATCAAACTATTTCTATAGTCCATAGATACATGAAAATAAATCAAACACTATACCACTAGTCATAACGTGTTAAACTAAATAAGTTTTCATAGAACAAATTTATGTAGAGAACCACGAGAACTGTATAATATAATACCTCGAGGAGAAGAACGAGGCCGACCAAGAGACGCGATATTACAATTAGCTCTTCTCCCATCAATCATAGGGTTGGGATCATGACAAGCCTGTTTTGCAGATTCCGGGTCTCTATAAGTTACCTAATTTACAACACATATAAATTCTTTAACTTTGGATTTTAAATATTATAAACAAAGTATATATTCATATTCATATATTCAATATAAAATATAAAATTACTTACAAATCCATAACCCTTAGATTTGCCAGTGATTTTATCAGTGATGATGACAGCTTCAAGTATGTGACCAAACTGTTCAAAGTACGTACGCATTTCATCAGTCTGTGTCTCCCAAGCAAGCCCACCAACAAACACTTTGGTTGAAGTTGTATCACCAAATGGAGATCGATAATGTTGGTACGCCATTAATAATATTTTGTAATATATATATATATATATGTATATATGAACAAGATTCTGAGCGTGGGTTTGTTGATCAAATGTAGTTCATGCAGAATCAAAACTGTCTTCTGGTTTTCTGATTCTGTCGTCAACTTCCATCAATATAAGAAAGGAAAGATTGATGTTTCTGGTGTTTGATAAAAAGGTTATTGATAACAATAATAATAGTAATAATAATGATAATAAACAGAAAGAGTGGTGGAGAGAGAGAATCCGACAGTTGCAAACTATTATTTGCTGTACATCAGAAGAGAGAAGTGGGGTGAGTTTATGGCTTTGTTGTAACAAATGACAGCTGCTGCAAGGAGAGAGATGATGATATATATATATATATATATATATATATATATATATATATATATATATATATATATATATATATATATATATATATATATATATATATATATATATATATATATATATATATATATATATATGGTAATGCTAGACAGAAAACCCTCAAATTCTTAAAAAACTCTGGAAACCCAAATCTCCTCCCATTTTTACCCAACCTCCCGACATTTTTTTTTTTTTTGAAAAAAATTACACATGTAATATACATGTTTTAGAGTGTTTTGAGGCAAAAAAACAAAAAAGCGCCGAAGGGATTTTTTAAAAAAAAATAAACAAAATTCAGTGCCTAACATGTGTTAGACAAAAATGCTGAAAGTTGCTGAATTTTTTTTTTTTTTTAAATTATCCCTTCGGCGCTTTTTTGATTTTTATGGCTCAAAACTCTTAAAAACATGTATATTACATGTGTTATTTTTTTCAAAAAAAAAAAAAAATGTTGGGAGGTTGGGTTTTTTAGGGTTTTTTATATAGATAGGGTTTTCTATCTAGCCCTACCTATATATATATAATACAGAGATTGAGGGTATGAATAGTATTTGATCGCATCCTAACTGTCGTTACCATTAATAATTAATAAAATTAATAAAATGTCATATCCTCATCTGTCAAATGATCAATCTACTCGAATATTTTCCAACACATTCAAACACACATATACATACATGTATATATATGTGTACAAATATAAGAAGGGTAAAGGGCACCCTATAGGCTATAGCTTAGTTCCCCTGTATGAGGACTTAAATAAATTGTCCTTCAAGACAAAAAGGTGACCACCACTTGTAACTTGGGACATGTTTACCATAACTAGTTGTATGCATTGTATATTGTATACTATTATATATATTTATTTATACATATACGAGCATCCACAATGATGCCCATATGGCATCATCTGGATTTACCAACAAATTTAATCTTAAACTTTTTTTTAATGACAAATTTGGATCACTAACGGACCACTGGAGTATCATCGTGTCACCAACGGAATCACCCGATCATATCCATCTCCACTAGGCTATAATGCATATACACCAATTCAGGAGTAAAATTTAATCCTAAACTACTCCTTGCTATTCAAGACCTCCTATTAAGAGACAAGAGTCTCTACTAAGTGAGTATTTTCAGTAAACTTGCTAGGATCGTGCTACTTGACTACAACTCTTATATAACTTTTTAATATCCATCATATGTATTCACTGATTTTTCTCCCTATTTAGTCACTAATCATCATATTTATTCATATAGAGGTTTGTGATGTGATAAAGTTAGATGAAGATTTAAAACTTACTCAAATATCGTGTCCTAATATGTGTGTGGTTTATGTTGCCCAGAATTGATCTTTGATCTCTAGAACATGAATAACTTGAATATGTAAACTGAATGTTTGACTACAAGTGATGATTACAATGAGAAATTGAAACCCTATTTATACTAATCCAAAAGTGCGATTGAAAGGACGCGTCTCCTCCTTGAATCGATGTGTCGCTTGAAACTTGTGGCCTTGTTGCCCTTGTTGAATCGGCTGTAAGGATGTATCGATTCATCAAGTAGTAGGTTATAATCTTTTGCTTGGCCATTTCTAGTCCTCACACTTGTATTATGTTCTATTTACAACTTAAACTAACTAATAACTACTTATTAAACAACCCTTGTACTTAGGATGCGTAGGGATTAGAAGTTCATTCACCCCCTAATCACGAACATCCTTGAGTTGTTGCAAAACACGAACTTCGAGCAGTTTTATCTTCTCGAATCTCCTTGGTATACACTTCATATGGATCTTCTTATTCATGAACCTTGCTCTTCACGAACTTTGCTTCACACTTCTCGACCGCACTTGATTTGTATCACATGAACCTTTTCTTGTGTAGTTGTCTCGACACGAACTTCACCCGGTCTTGATTAACTTGCCCGCATCACATCTCACGAATTAAATCCATCTCGCAAAGATTAAATATCCTCGTCATGGTTGTCTCTCACAACGAGTTCTTCATACTAATTGCTTCTATCACGGATTCTTCACTTTTACTTGGTCCATTCACTGGATTGTGTTATTGCACCTTTCACAGTTTATTTCCGCATCACATGGTTTCTTCACTTTGATCGTATCACACGACCAAATTTCATGTTTCTATTTCTCTTCAGCGTCTAGGCATGTCAGAAGAAGTGTTGGTTCATCATCTTCTTCCGTTTCGACCAAAAGTGTCTGATTTTCCTTGGTTTTCTTGTATGAGCATTCGTAGGCAAAATGCCCTAAGTTTCTCACATCTGTAGCAAGTGATTTTCGACTTATCTCTCATATTCGACGTCTCTCACTTGCAATCATCCCTTTTTGGTTTCCCCGTTCCTTCTGACTCAGAAGAGGTGTGTCCTTCACACTAATGTTGATAATTGTCTTTCCCTCGACCTCATGACGGATGGAATCTCCTCGTCCATGATTTTCAACATGTTGTCCATGACCCGCATACAAGATTTCTTCTAGATTGTTAACATGGCCTTTTTAACTTTATCCTTTCTTCATAAGTTTTTAATCTACCAATAGCTTCGTCTAGAGTCATCGTGTCTAGATTGGAGTATTGCTCAACCGATGCAACTATTTGAATAAATCTATCCGGCATGACGTTTAGGAGTTTGCGTACGAAAGTCGGTTGACTCGGTATTGTCCCTAATTCACTTGCCCGTGTAACAACACATTTTATCTTTGCGAAGAAAGAGTCCATAGTGTCATCTTCCTTCATTTGCAATAACTCTCTGACATGAGTGTATGCAAACGAACCTTTTGTACCCGATCAACATCAACATGTCTTGTTTTCAACGTGTTCCAAATTTCCTTTGCAGTTTTACAACTTGCAATACAACATCTTCCGGTATTGCTTGGAACAAATACGTAATTGCTGATTTATCTTTCTTAACATCCAGTTGTGTATGTTCTGACGATTCAATTGTTTCCCATAGTCCATTCGTTTCTAAAATCGTTTTGATGCGAATTGCCCAAACCGTGTAATTTGTAGATTTCATAATTAGGCATTGAAATTGGGAAAAGAGAACTTCCTTTATTTGAATTACAAGTTGTTGATTTGGTCTGGTTGTTCTTGACATGATTTCTGACCAAACGATTTTCACTTTAACAAAACTTGCAATCAAACAACTTTACTTCCTTGATTCTTAAAATTTCTTGCCCACCAATACGAACTAACTGTATCGGTAAAATTCAATTCCCTTGACTTCAATAAACCTTCAAATCTTTAATTTGTGAATAAACCGATCACGTAATACCAAAAATTTTGACTATCTAATTCGCACTAAACCCCAAAATCAATACCCTAGATTTCGAACAAAATCCTGGTTCGACTCCTGAACCAAAACTAATTTGCGAATGAAACATAAAATTGATGAAACCTGATCACGAATGACTTCCTGTAATTCCTCGCCTTTGATTGCTATGCCTAGAGCCTGATGCTCTAATACCAATTGTTGCCCAAAACTGATCTTTGGTCTCTAGAGCATGAATAACTTGAATGTATAAACTGAATGTTTGAGTACATGTGATGATTATAATTAGAAACTGAAACCCTATTTATACTAATCCAACAGGTGTGATTGAAAGGACGTGTCTCCTCCTTGAATCGATGTGTCGCTTGAAACTTGTGGTGTTTGCCGCCCTTATTGAATCGATGCGTCTGTAAGGATGTGTCGATTCATCAAGTAGTAGGTTATAATATTTTGTTTGGTCACTTCCAGTCCTCGCACTTGTATTCTATTCTATTTACAACTTAAGCTAACTAATAACTATTTACTAAACAACCCCTGTACTTAGGATGTGTAGGGATTAGAACTTTAGTTTACATCATACATGTACATTTATGAGATTTGTCAAATCACACGTTGTACTTGTGTTTTCAAGATTACGTGAAATCATTTTGTCTTGCTCTTTGATTTTGATTGTAATGTTAAGTCTCTACAAAGTGTGCAGAAACATTTACGTACCTGATGAGCTTGCTGACTCATAGCTTTGGAACAACTTACCTTTTACCTTGGATATTCTAACTCGATGAATTCTACTAACTTACATCTTGAACTTCAGAGCTGTTGCTGAGAGTTAGTAGAGGTTCTTCATACTTACACTTTTGAATACCTGACCCAACGAATAACTTAACATGATCATCTCATGATCTATATTTTACATCCATTTGGAAGATTATTTAATATAGAAACTTATGGGACACGACTGTTGCATGTCTTCTAAATAGTCAAGTTATATTCTGTGACATTAGGAATAGAGGAATATTGTCTCGTAGAATATTATGTCATTTTGGCTATACATTTATGCCACTTAAGGAGGCAAACTTGGAAATAGTTGGTGTATATGTCAACAACTAGGTTGTAACTGGGACAAGTACAACCAAAATAGAAAAATAAAAAACCCGAATGAAGCAACAATATGACATGAGTGGCTTAGGGGTACTCTCATACTATCCCGACATCGAAGTCAAGCAACAGAATGGTACAGTTGAGCTAAAGCAAAATCTTTATGCAAAAAAGATTTAAAGATGGTAGCTAACACTATTGATGTCGAGTCTGAGTTTGACGAGGAACTAGTAAACCATCTCCAACTCGAAGAAGTCCTGGTGGCGTCTCTCAAAAGAATGGATGTATCATACAAAGATGGTGAGTATTGTGATACTATGGTTACTATTGGTGATGCATCGCCATTAACGGTGATTCTGTTGGACGAATAATCACCAAGCTCAGACCATGATTTATCTTCTGGAAACATATCACGATGATCGTATTGTTTCTTCATTTGATCGATATACAGAAACAAAAAACCACAACCAATATCGAATATAACAAGAACAATAAGAACTAAATCTGAATTGGATTGACTGCAAAAATGTGAATACAGAAATCGAACTTAACACCCCTATTTAATAGGAATGATACGTCGCAAGTGTTTGGAATGTATCGATTCAAGAATCGGTTTAATAACCGTCACTACCTAAATCCCAATGCAACGTATTTGTTAATTAACCTAATAAGCTAGACTTAACCAATCTGACCCATTTGTCTAGTACATGGCCTACGACCCAAAAAGAAAATATAAATGTATGTCTTATCTCAACTTAATAATTTATAGCCCACATGGTTTATAAGCATTAAATTTTCAATATTTCCCCTAATCTTTTAAACCATGTCTTCATCTTTAATCTTCAATCTTCATGATCACCAACATCTTTGTTCCCTAATTGAACAAAGTATCCGTCTTCACCACCATACCAACTTTGTTGGTTCAGGCCCCACAAACACTCACAATCAAACTTACGCATTCAAGTGAAAGCGAATTGTAGGAAGAAAAATGGAAAACTACATGTTGTTGAAAGTAAATATGCGTCGAAGAAAATATTAAAGGCTTACATATTCATTAAAGGTGTTGAAAAAATCATATCCGAAACCGAATAAGAAAATATACGAAAATCCGAATCCGAAATATCCAAAATTTCGGATTCGGATATGGATTTCTAAAAAATTCGGATAATCGGATTATCCGATATCTGAAAACTAAAAGACATATTTAATATATATATATATATATATATATATATATGTTATATGAATACTATGTTTAGTTTAAATACAGTATAAAATAGTAAAAATAATCAGATTCGGATGTGGATTTATGAATGTATTTTGTTTTCAATGTTGGAAATTTGGAAAATCAAATACCTGTTTAGTTTTAATGTATGTACAAAACAATTTTTTTTTGTTTTTTTTAAATTTGGATATTCGTTTCAATATCCAAATCTGTATTCAAAATTTTGGATACGGATTCAGATATAATTATTGACTATCAGAAATTTTCGGATATCCTAACGAAACCCGGATAATCCGACCTTGAACACCCCTAATATTCATTAAACAAATAGGGTTATTTATAACCATTACTGTGAACAATGTGGGAATAAAAAAACAAGAAAAATACTATACTCTATCCTAAAGAACCGTTAAAATTGTGACCCAATCTTCCACCCATGTGCAACACCAACAACATGACTACAATACTAAGTCTAACTTATTTAAACTATTAAATAAGTAATTTATGAAAACTACAAATGCTTTAATTAGTCTTCAATTTCCAGCCATCAAACATCCACGTGAAGACATTCATGCATCCAGCAAAATAAGTTGCAATCAATCTAATATAGTAACTAACGAGCTGTGATCCATTAACATGTGAATAATATCTATTAACCCAACAACACCTTCTTAATCATTCATTTACAACCTTCATCACAACAACATTTACTCGCCTTCTTCTCGAACCATCTCGACTTCTACTTCTACTGGACACCCGACCTCAACCTCAGTTGCGTCCAAAGTCTTCCCGATTTAACCCAAAACAAGTTCACCACACTTGTAACATGTAACATGGCATCGTGTTGGATCCATTCATTAACATCTCGACTTTTAACAGATCAATGAGCTCTTCCCTGACCACATTCAAAGTCACACAACTTGAACTTCTATGCCATAATATTCACACTGTGTTGTTTCTCAACTCTCTAACCATACCTTTTTGTAACACCTCGTAAAATCGTGTCCAGTAATGTACTGAAACGTGTCTCTATTCCCAATTATGCCTAATGTTGGCTGGGAGGGACTAATTTTGCCAAAAGATGAAAGTATGAATGTAGAGGGACTAAAGGTGTCATCATGTTAAATTTATACATCTGAGACCCTTTACGAACCAAAAACTTGATGCTATACAGTCGTGTATATACTCTCAAAATAAGCCAAAACGTTGGACGAGAGGGACTATTATTACAAACATATAAAATTTGGAACTTGGAGGGACTAAAGGTGTAAAAAATGCAAATTCTGGTCCCTGGTCATCCTCTACGGACCGTAGGCCTTAGGCCTCTACGGTCCGTAAAAGGTTTGGATTTATTCTGCGCGTAGATGCTCTATGGACCGCAAAGAAGGACCTTTACGGTTCGTAAACATGCACCAGAGACAAAAATTGGTGTGGGTGACGTGTGTCGGTGTGGGTATATTTTTAGCTCTTTTTACTCGCCGATTTCAAGTTTTAAACTTATAAAACACGATATTCTACTATCACTTTACACACACGCTAGGGCAAGTGCACCTATCGCGGACGTAGTATAGTGATGGCAAGATACTGAGGTCGTCCAAGGACACAAGAGCTTTTAATACCAGCTTATCGTCAACGTCTAATTGAACCAAACTTTGAGAAAAGGTTTTTAAAACTATAAAAAGATAAACTAAAATACAAAAATAAAATAAAAGTAAAAACAGATAGACAAAAAAGAATCACTTGGTTCCGACTCATCTTTCATGTATCCTTTTGATGATTTCCGCATTTTGGGCATTTTAAGAGATTATCTTAGTTATAGTAGTACGCCCCTCTTGTGAAGGCGACGTTACTCTCAACCTAGTGGTTTGAGGCAGCAAGGATACAGTCCCACTAGGTCGGATTATTGAAAGATAATTAAATAAGTTATTAATGCAAAAAGTGGTGGGCCCCCTTCCAGGCAGCGATCACCCTCAACCCTTTGGTCTGAGTCAGCACGGACACAGTCCTCGCAGGGTTGGTTTAAAGTTTTAATAGTAGTTTATAGATAAGGGGTTCAAGCGTTTTGCACTTCTCCCGTGGTGGGTAATGCTCGCTCCGATTCGTGAAGTGTTACTAAGCTTGAACCAGGTTCTCGTAGGATATATACACTGAACAAGACATAAAATTTACCCAACTACCCTTCT
Source organism: Helianthus annuus (assembly GCF_002127325.2). NCBI lineage: Eukaryota > Viridiplantae > Streptophyta > Magnoliopsida > Asterales > Asteraceae > Helianthus > Helianthus annuus. The sequence continues at coordinate 101,096,264 of NC_035447.2, read as the reverse complement.
AACCCCCTTCTAGGCAATTAACGCGCTTTATATAGACCGTAAAGACGCGAATATGTGAATCAACAACATATGAAGAATGATTAGATAAATTCGCCTTCAATATAAAAAAAACTAGTTATTAAAGTCATTAATACATACCCAATTAAAAAGTTGTCAAAGGTTAGAAATCATAAAAGAAAATACATAAAAGGTTTGTCTTCACCAAGTGATGTAAGAGTTTAACCAAGCATGGCCTTCGTTTGACAAAGATTCTTACTATCAGTCTTGGATCCCGAGACTACTACACACACTCTAAATGATGGAAAATGGATAATGGTGGTGGTGGAGTGGTGGCAAGTGAGAGAGAATTGGTTTGCCAAGAGATGGTTTGGAATGGAACCAAGCACATCTATTTATTGATGAAATCAGTGGCTTCCCCACGGCCCGTGCCCGCCTGGCACGACCCCGTGGTCATCTCTCTCTATCTCTCTCTTTCTCTCTCTCTTCCGCATTAATTGCTTGTTAGGTCTTGTACTAACATGGCCCTGTGTCTCAACGGCATGGCCCTTGGCCAATGTACTTGTTGTACTATCAGAGATTCTGAAAATCTTTGAGTTGACCATGCCCCGTGTTGGCTTAGCATGGCCCCGTGTTGGCTGTTAGTTTGTCCTTTGCTATTGTCTATTCTTCCGCACAGCATCCACTCTCGGACACGGCCCGTGTCTAGTGGACACGGCCCCGTGTCAAGTATTCTGATCTTGCTATTCTTGTGGTTTGGATGTGAATTGGGACTTGGCGATTTGCGTCAATTCCTCCTTCTTTGTATTTATGTTGGTTTTTGCTCCTTTTGCACATTTAAGCTCTTTTGACCCTTTCATTAAAAAGGAACAGAAAAACAAGCTTTTTCCAAAATTAGTACCGAAAAAAGGTTGATTTTACGTCGTATTTGATATAATTTATATGTTGTATTTTAAGCACATCAGTGGGCACCAAGCAAACCTGCACAAAACCTTTCGGTTTAGACCATTATGGTCCAGCCATTGTTCGAGTCGAACATGGCTACGTGATCGTAATTAGGTAGGTGTTAATCACTCAAAAGGGCACCTCCTGAAAATCACCTAACTGGGTCAATTGACGAGTCAAAGTTTTATTGTTTAAAAAGTCAAACGGGTCAGTTTTCGAAAATGTTATAAACTAATTATATAGATGTTATAAAATATGTTTTGACACTTAAACAAGTTGGTAATAATTATTAGAACATGTATGAACATGTTCGGCTTGTCAATTCCAGTTTTAAGGTTGGTTCGCAACCGAAAGTCAAGCAGTTTGACTTCTGCTTTGACTTTCGATTCTGACCCGATTTAGCTTAGTTAGCTACTAAATTAAAGTTGCATTATGATCTTAATATGATGTAGCATAACCCTCTGAGGTTATATTACATGATCATAATCAGATTCTGAGTTTAAATGCAAGTTTCTATATTATGCCATACTTTGACCAAAATGCGCATTTTGCAATAAACAAGGCTTTAATCAACAACGAACTTGCAAATGATTTACCTGCTGATATGTTAAGATAATTAACATATTTTGATGTTATAAAACTGATCATAAGCTGAGTTTTGATTAAAGATCGCAAATGTTGTCATTTAATGACCAAAACGCCATTTGACACATAGTATGGTTTTAAACCATAACTATCAATAAAAACTTGTTACCTACTAATATTATAACTTATTTAAAATGTTTTCACAGTAGGTACATGATCTTAACTCAGATTTTCAAATAAGTTTTCAAACTATGTACATAATGACCAAAATGCCCCTACGGTGCATAGTTTGGTCTTAAATCATAAAACTCACATATGTTTGATTACTTACTGATATTATATCATAAATAAAGTGTTTTTACAGAATCATCATGTTCATAACATCAGTTTATACGCAAGTTCTTATAATACGTTGCATAATGACTAAAATGCCCGTATGAGGCATATTTTGATTTTAAAACCTTCATGGGCATATAAGTTGCTAACCTACTGATGTTACAACTTATTTAACGCATATTGGCATACAGAACTTGTTCATGACTCATCCGGTTTCCCGATTTCGCTTCTATGCGCACGGTTAAGCTTATATAACTAGTTTACGTAAGTTTACTGAAACGGGTCAATCCTTATCATTTTTACTTCAAATTCCAGAATGTTAAATGTTTGCCCATATTATACAAGTCTTAGTACTTGTTGGGTTTAAACCACATTCTATTCCGGTCACCGCTTAATCTAGCGTATCGTACCGTTTTCGACATTTTAAGTTAACCGGTCCAAGTCCACGACTTGAATAGAACCCGTTGACATTCTAGTTGGTTATTTATATCATTATTCCAGACTAGGGCCTTCAGGTAAATTGCAACCTACCCTTAGTTAATTGAATACGACTGAGCTATTTATAATTCTTGCATTCATAAGATGAGTTTTAGCCCCAGGTAAATACTCTTAACCTGTTTCCTAATACGGGTTTGGGATACGATAAATTATTACCGCTTGGTCGGGTATGGGATCATATGTCGGATTGTGACTACAAAATTCAATGACCCGTTTTAATCTGTTTTGCCTGATAACTTAAACATTGGGTCTTAACGCGATCGTGTCCTGGATATCCTTGACTCATTTAACTTGCTAATGGCCACGACCGAGCACGGGGTGTAGGCATACACCTTTCAGATGCTAATGCTATTATAAAATGTTTTTTCTACCCACTACGTGGGGATACCCCTTGTGGGTTTAAGTGGCGTGTCGGTTAATCATGTCTCGATGTTTAGTACTGGGCCCCATATGTATTGAGAGGCATGTAAAACTGTATACAAGATCATTTTGAATTGTCCCAAGTTATTTATAAAATCATGTGCCTTGTGCACTTAAAATGATTTTGAAAATGTTTTCAAAATGAGTCGGTTGATTATATTTACCAGTGTAAACTGACATATTTTCAAAAGACTATGTTATAGGTGCAAGGATACGTAAATAGGCCAGAAGTTGCTCGGTAATGCTAGAAGAGGAATTTGCAACTCCTTTGCATAAAGCCTAGTAGTCTGTTGATATCCTTTTTGCATTTTATGATCCGCTTGTGGATCTTTATTACAAACAAGTCTGTATTATTATTTTAAATATTTGGACGCTTACGTTTATTGTAATATTTTAACTCCAAGACTTCCGCTGTGCTATCTGTGTTTGTGTCTATGATGATACCAATCTTACGCCACGATACTCCCCACCCGGGCCCACCGGGATTTGGTTGGAAATTCGGGGTGTGACAGGTTGGTATCAGAGCCAACGTTTGAGAGATTTAAACACTAGCCTTTTGTGTTTAATCTCAAATGACACAGTAGCATATTTCTTAGACTTTCTAAGTCTAGACTTTGACATAGGGTTATTCTCATCCCTATTAAGTATACATTGTTTTCAATTTTACGAATTTTAGGAAAATGTCACCGAACAAGGAAGCCGTTAATGGAGATTCTCTTCGTCCGAGGCTTAGGAATCCAAAGCTTCGTACCGCGGCCAGGATATCAGTACGACCAAGTTGGAGGATTGGAACTATACCCTCTACTCATGGTAAAAGCCCTATTCCTAAAACCAATCCTCAAGGAAATATATACCCACACCGAAATCTATACCAGTGGATGTTGAAGATCCATACTTCATACCGCAAGCTTTGAGATTCCAAACTTAAACTATATCAGTCAAACTCCAATTCGTGATCCCTATTATTCTTTAACCATTTAATCTGCGGATTCTACTTCTACAATGGATCCTTACTTGGAGGACTTACATCATCTACTAAACTCTTCAGTGTCAATGCCTTGTACGGTGAAACAAGAAGAGGAATGTAAGGAATGAAGAACAGGTGACGACTGAAGACTCATTCTTCTATTATGTATTTCATTGTGATTTCCCAAAAGTCCCTATGTGGACATATCATTGTATTCCTGTAACACCTCGAAAATTTATGTCCAATAATGTATCGACACGTGTCATGGACATAAAACGTGCAAAGGATTGACCTAGAAGGACTAAAGTTGACGAACAAGAAATCTATGTGCGTAAATGGATTCAAAATGTCAACAATGAGTAAATATATCTTTCAATAACCCTACATGATTTTTATACCCTTAAATGAATAAATCATGGATCATACGAAGCCAATTGTGAAAGAAAGTGAGGAATTACAAACTACAGGGGCTAAATGTGTCAACATGTTTAAAGTATACCTCTGAGTGATCTTTTAGCAGACCCAAAGCTTTGTAGTGGTTAATTATACTCACAAGAATGTGTGATAAAAATTTCACAAGGTTTCGATAAAGTATGAGAAAGTTATGACAATATTCGTATGCGAGGGGTTAAAAGCGTCAAACTGCAAAAGTATGTCAATTCGCAAGGTTTCGAACCTTCCGGAATATGACCATGAGTTTAGTATACTCTAATTAACCTTTAGATAGCTTAGATATAGTCTTAGAGGTGTTTGGTGCGCAAAAATAAACTTTTATGTCATGCACGGACTAAAAGTGTCAAAAAGTGCACAAGTTTGCACTTTCGCGCATATCTTGCATTCTGAATATCCCCGGACACCCAAAAATTTATGTAAGCACTAAAATATTTTATTTTAGTGTTTGGCTTGATAAAATTCCATTCGTCGCGTAATTTGGATCGTTTTAAGCGTCCGTCCGTGTTTCGTCGTAATTAGCCGAACAACGGGACCGTACGACCAAACGAACCGACATCCGACATATTTTTGAGCATGTTTCATGTTCCCTATGCTTAGGCATCATTGTAGAGCCTTAAAAATGGTTTAACGGGCCTCAAACGTGTCGGGAATGACAATTGGGAGTGCAGGGGCCAAAACTGTCAATAGTTGAAACTTCCCATGTGCAGACAAGGCCCTTACGGACCGTATACCAGACCTTACGGTCTGTATAGAGGTGCCAGCAACCTGATTTTGAAAACCAGCCTTGGTTTTGCTCTTATCTCTCAATCCTTGAATCTAGGGGCTGCCCATTGTTTTGTAAACTATGGGTAATAGGTGTATGGCTCAGATTTGATCACGGTTTACGAGGGACGATCCTAACGGTTCTCAAAAACCTATATATACCCCCCCTTGTTTTAGGTTTCACTTGCACCATTCATTCCTTTCTGAATTCTCTGCATTCCTTGAGGGTCTTGAGCTTCTTGAGAACCTCTTCCAAGTCCTTTGGACTTATGTAAGTGATTCCTTTCATGCTTAGTTTTGTTTAGCGTTTTAAACCGAAAAGTCAAGCGTTATCGAAAAACACTTTGACTTTTAATCGGTTGAGCCATGGTTCGCATTGAACATGGCTACGTGATCGTAATTAGGTAGGTGTTTAACCCTCTAAAGGGCATCTCCTAATTACCACGTTTACTTAGTTTAATTGTCGGGTCAAATTAAAGTCAATCGGGTTTGTTTTAAATAAAATTCATAACTAATGATATAAAATCTTTAAAATAAGTTTTGTCACTCTAATGACTTGGTAAATATTAGTTGATCATGTCTAAACATGATTCAACCCGACAATTCTAAGTATAGGCTCGGTTCGCGACCGAAAGTCACAAAGTTTGACCTTTTCTTTGACTTTCAGTTCTGACCCGAATTAGCTTGAGTTTATTTATGCCTTAGGGTCCTTTGTGATCATGTTATATGATAGTATAACCTCCCAAAGTTATACTACTTGGTTCTTTAGAATTAAAGACCATCGCATGTTTCCATAATGCCTAAATGTGACCATAATGCCCTTTAATGTTAAAACAATATTTTTGAAGATGTGAAAGGACTAAAACCTTTATTACTGACCTATAAGCATGTCCATAAAATTTCACATCAGTTTGAGGTCTAGATTAGGAGTTATGCTCATTAGCGTAATTAAGAAGCTTTTCGGTAAATTAACCGTATGATTAGCATATAGCCTATCTAAACCCAATTATTGATACCAAACTTATTACCCACTGATGTAATATAATATTTTAGGATTTTTGAAGATTTTTATTTATTTTTAGGCTGATCATAACCTAGAGTTTTAAGCTTAATTCGGTAGTTGTCGGTTTTACCCTTTAAGCCATAAAATGAGTTTTACCAAACCTTTTTCTACTAATATAATATGATAATTAGAATATGTTAAGCCTTTTGGAATAGTAAAAATATCAGCTTCCCTTCTAGAACCCGGAAATAGCTCAAAATCACCTATTTAAGTATTTTTAACGCATAGTATATATTGAAGCCATTTTAAATCTATAAGACTTGATACCTACTGATGTTTTAAGTAAACTTTCATAATTTAACAGTAAGCAAAAGTCTTAAACTCAGAATTCTAGTTTTGACCTTTTTAAGCCTATGTGAAATTACCAAAATGCCCTTAAGATGCATAGTTTGGTTATAGGTGATAAATTTCACGTATAGGTTATACCCTACTGATGTAACTTAGTAAGTTAAGTATTTTATCTGATATAATCAGACCCGATACTCAGATTACTATTTAACCTCTTTTATAACCTTTAAAATGACCAAAATACCCCTACGGGGCATAAATTGGTTTTAAACTCGTTTTGGGCATAATGGAAGATATCCTACTGATATTACAACATATCAAAGGCATATTAACTTATGGAACATGTTCATGACTCTTATGGTTACCCGTTACGCATGCTTCGCGTTCGGATCGGCCTATGTGACTAGTTTGCATATATAAGCCGAAACGGGTCAAACCAAATCGTTTTTGTCTCAATATTCAGAATGTGATTAAGTTACCCATATTAAACAAGTATTCAAGCTTGTTGGGTCAAAACCACATTCTAAACCGGTCTTCGCTTCATCATGCGTTTGAACCGTGTATTCCTTTTGAAAACTAACCGGTCTAAGTCTAAGCTTAATTAAAGACCCGTTAGGATTCTAATAGGTTATTAAAAACCTTCGTTCCAGATTAGGAGCCCAGTAAAAGCTATCTGTACTTTCTGATTTGATATACGGCTGGGATTGAATTTATATTCAGCTCAGGTAAACACCCTTAACTTATTTTCCCTATACGGGCTTGGGATACGGTACTATAAAAGTACCGCTTGGTCGGGTGTATGTAGTCATTTAAATCGTATTGTGATTGATGTATTTACATAACCTGTTTGATATGTATTATTTGGTGTATGGCCCTTGGGGGTTAAATGACCATGTCACGGATATCCTTGGCATCATTCATGAAATGGCCACGACCTAAGCACGGGGTGTAGGCATACACCTGACAGCTGCATTATGTAAAAACTGGTATTCCACTATAAGGAATCGACCTTGTGGGCATTATACCTGTGGCGTGTCAGTTAACTTAAGTCCGGCCCTACAAACCGGCCCTAATGGACGACAAATGAGTAAAACTGTATACAAGATTATTTTGAATAATTGTCCCAAGTTATAAAATATTTTTGCCGAAGTGCATTTAAATCAATTTTCAAACTCTTTTCAAAATGAGTCAGTTAAGTTGTATTTACCAGTGCAAACTGACGTATTTTCCAAAAAGGCTAAGTGCAGGTGCTAGACGTAATAGGCTGGCTACTCCAGGCATCATTACTCAAGTCTCGCAAGCTTTAGATGTCAAAGTCTGTTGAACAGTTTTCCTTTTTATTTGATCCGCCTGTGGATCTGTTTCGACTGTGTTGTAATACTCAAACATTACATTTTGTTCAGTTGAAATAAATCTATATCTTTTGCTTCCGCTGTGCATATTATATGTTGTGTTGTTTGACTATGATGATATCAATGACGTCACGATACTCCCCACCGGGCCCACCGGTGACACGTGGAAATTAGGGGTGTGACAGGTTGGTATCAGAGCCAACACTGAGTGAATTAAACACTAGCCTTTTGTGTTTAATCTCAGTTACACAATTGCACATTCTCGAGTCTAGACAAGAACATAGGACTAATCCTAATTCGTTATATTTTTGTCTCCTTTGTTATTTTCTGATTAGCCCTTGCATGGGCAAGTCATTTTGATAGAAGTCCCGTTTAGGGCAACCATATACTTGTCTAAATTTAATGGGATGATTAGATTCCTATATTATAAGATCTACCATTGTGATAAAATGGCAAAATCTAAAAAGGGACAAGACCTAGCTCGGGATAGGGCCAAGATGGTAGTTCCTCAATTAGATTCAGATCCTTGTTAACATCTCAAATTAGGATTGCTCTGCGTTTAATATTAAAAGAATCTTAAAGGTAAAACCTAGCCTAAATGTCATTGCAGACATGGCCATGATGGTACAACCTATTCAAAAAGATTCAAACCTTGTTAACATCTGAAAGCATGTTAATATACTTGACAATGTGTGATTCGATAAAATCACACAGGTCATTTTTAAAAAGGGTTATTCTGAATTCCTTTATTTATATAATCATCCATTAAGGATGAAGTGCCCTCGGGCTATAATTAACGTCCTCTGGGACTAAAAAGACAGTGGTAGCCTACAACTCCCTGTCAGGAAAAGGTAATGAACTTTGATTCGACCTTAATACCTCGATTCTATAAAATCTTGATTTAATAATCAAATCTGTCTATGTGACTAGGCCTTTTGTGCTATTATATAATTTAGGGTTATCCTGTAAAATTAACAAAAATGTGTATTAAAAACCACAGTTAATAAATCGTATAAGACGATAGAACTGTATAAGCTTCCGTATAAACCTCGTCCTCATTTGATTTTATGTAGCAATTAAAGCTACATGGCAAGGTCGGAGGAAGTAAACAGTCATTCTCTGGAAAATGATGATGATGATAGGGTTAATATAACCAAGGGCGAGCTCCGTACACTGATTGATACAGCTGTATCTAAAGCTGTAAAGGAACAATTCAAGGAGGTTAGTGAGACGTATAGTAGAACCTCTTCGGTACCTCACTCTAAGTCCGTTCCTAAGACTCATTCAGAAGCTCATAGCAAGCCACCCTCGAAAAAGGATGGACCTAAGAAAGAGAATGTCGAACATTCCTCAAACCAACATAGTGTTCCTTTCAAGAGAATAGTGTTTGATGATGAGCCACGTACCAAGTCTTGTACTTATAAGTACTTTGTTTCCTGCAAACCCCGGGATTTCACTGGGGAGAAAGGAGCAATTGATTGTATGACTTGGTTAGATGAAATGGAGACTATTGTTGATATCAGCGGTTGTGCTGAAAGGGATATAGTGAAGTATGTATCCCAATCGTTCAAGGGAGAGGCACTGGCTTGGTGGAAGTCTCTCATTCAAGCTGCTGGGAAGATCCCACTCTATAATATGTCATGGGAGCAGTTTGTTGTTCTCATTAAAGAGAACTATTGTCCACAGCATGAGGTGGAAAGGATTGAATCAGATTTCTTATCATTGGTGATGCAGAATTTAGATTGTCAAGCTTACCTCACCAGTTTCAATACCATGTCTAGATTGGTTCCTTACCTGGTGACACCAGAGCCCAAGAGGATTGCTCGCTTCATTGGGGGTCTAGCCCCAGAAATCAAAGCCAGTGTTAAGGATTCGAGACCTACTACTTTTAGATCAGTTGCTGATCTATCTCTATCCCTCACCTTAGATGCGGTCAGGCTGAGATCGCTCAAGAACTCAGAGGAGAGTAAGAGGAAGCGTGAGGATGATACCTCACGAAGGTCTGAGAAGAAGCATAAAGGTAATTCGGACCACAAGAAAGAATCTGGGTCCAACAAGGGTAACCAGCGAACTGAAGAAAAGCCAAAGTGCTCAACTTGCCAAAAACGCCACTTTGGAAAATGCAGGATTGAGACCAAGTCTCAATCAGGATCACCTGCATGTGGGTTATGCAAGTCTAAGGAGCATAAGACTATTGACTGCAAAAGGATCAAAGATGCTACCTGCTACGGCTGCAACGAGAAAGGGCACATTAAGACTAACTGCCCTAAATACGCCAAGAAGCCTGAGGAAGCCAAGAAGACCAATGCTAGGGTCTTCCAAATGAACGTGCAGGAGGCCATTCAGGACGACAATGTGATCACAGGTACTTTCCTTGTAAATGATGTATATGCTAGAGTACTGTTTGATTCGGGAGCTGATAAGTCGTTCATAGATAATAAGTTTTGTAAGTTGCTGGATTTACCTGTTAAAACCTTAAGTGTGAAATATGAGGTGGAATTAGCTGATGGTACCTTAAAAACCGCCTCAACCGTTTTAGATGGATGTTTTATATCCATTAGGAACCACTCTTTTCCTTTGTCCTTGCTTCCTTTGAAGTTAGCCGGATTTGATATAGTATTGGGCATGGATTGGTTATCGCATAACCAAGCCCAGATCATCTGCAACAAGAAGCAAGTAGTGATTAAGACTCCGTCTGGTGAGTCACTTACCATTCGAGGAGATACCCAACACGGATTGCCTGAGCAAGTGTCTATGCTCAAGGCATCTGGGTGCATGAAGAAGGGTTGTGTTATTTATATGGCACAAGTGACAGTCGACGAGCAGAAGCCCAGGATGGAAGATATTCCAGTCGTTTCTGGATACCCTGAAGTTTTCCCTGAAGAACTACCTGGTTTGCCACCAGATAGGCAGGTAGAATTCCGAATTCATATCATCCCCGGAGCAGCGCCTTTTGCGAGAGTACCTTATAGGTTGGCACCAACAGAGATGAAGGAATTGAGGACGCAGCTAGATGATTTGCTAGCCAAGGGTTTTATAAGACCTAGTTCGTCTCCTTGGGGAGCGCCAATTTTATTCGTCAAGAAGAAGGATGGATCAATGCGTCTATGCATTGATTATCGTGAGCTTAATAAGGTAACTATCAAGAATAGGTACCCTTTGCCCAGGATCGATGATCTATTCGATCAGCTTCAAGGGGCAAGATACTTCTCCAAGATTGATTTGAGGTCAGGCTACCATCAATTGAAGGTTAAAGATGAAGACGTACACAAGACGGCGTTTAGGACTCGCTATGGTCATTATGAGTTCTTAGTGATGCCTTTTGGGCTCACTAATGCACCTGCCGCATTCATGGATCTCATGAATCGCGTCTGCAAGCCTTACTTGGATAAATTTGTCATTGTCTTCATCGATGACATTCTCATATACTCAAAGAGTCAAGCTGACCATGAGAAGCACCTCCGTTGCATTCTGAAGCTACTTCAGCAGCAGAAACTTTATGCCAAGTTCTCGAAGTGTGAATTTTGGCTTCGTGAAGTCCAATTTCTTGGACATGTTGTGAGTGAGCGTGGTATCCAAGTAGATCCCGCTAAAGTTGATGCTGTCATGAACTGGCAAGAGCCAAAGACGCCCACGGAGATCCGCAGTTTCTTAGGATTGGCCGGGTACTACAGACGATTTATCGAGAACTTCTCAAGAATTGCAGCACCCCTAACTCTCCTCACCCGCAAGAATAGCAAGTTTGATTGGGGGCCTAAGCAGCAAGAGTCCTTCGACATTCTGAAGCAGAAGTTGAGCAACGCTCCTGTGCTGACGTTGCCCGAAGGAATAGATGAGTTTGTAGTATATTGTGATGCATCACACACTGGGATGGGCTGTGTGCTGATGCAGAAAGGCAAGGTCATTGCCTACGCTTCACGTCAGTTGAAAGTGCACAAGAAGAATTACACCACCCATGACTTGGAATTGGGTGCCGTTGTATTTGCACTTAAGCTTTGGAGGCACTATCTGTATGGAACTAAGTGTGTGATCTATTCAGATCACAAGAGCCTTCAGCATCTGTTCAATCAGAAGGATTTAAACATGAGGCAGCGACGTTGGATGGAAACTCTGAACGATTATGATTGTGAGATAAGATACCATCCAGGCAAGGCAAATGTGGTTGCTGATGCCTTAAGTTGAAAGGAAAGGATAAGGCCTATAAGAATCAATGCCAAGAGCATTGAGATAAAGAATAATTTGAATGAAAGATTGTTAGCAGCACAGAAGGAAGCAGTGCTGGAAGCTAACTATCCTGATGAGAAGCTAGGAATAACTGAGGAGCAGTTATCCTACGGCAAGGACGGAATCCTAAGGTTGAATGGACGAATATGGGTTCCAATTTATGGAGGACTTCGAGATGTTATCCTCCAGGAAGCCCACAGTTCCAAATATTCCGTTCATCCTGGAGCTGATAAGATGTACCAGGATTTAAAGGCGAATTATTGGTGGATAGGCTTGAAGAAGTCTATAGCTGCCTATGTAGCTAAATGCTTGACGTGTGCTCAAGTCAAAGCTGAACATCAGAAACCGTCAGGTTTGCTACAACAGCCTGAAATTCCCACTTGGAAATGGGAAATGGTGACAATGGATTTCATCACCAAGTTGCCAAAGACTAATAAAGGAAATGATACTATTTGGGTGATAGTAGATAGACTGACTAAGTCAGCACATTTCCTACCCATTAAGGGAACTTACAGTTCTGACATGTTAGCCCAGTTGTATGTTGATAAGATTGTATCTCTGCATGGAGTACCAGTGGATATTATCTCTGACAGAGATACCAGATACACGTCACATTTTTGGAAAAGTTTCCAACAGTCTTTGGGCACGCATTTAAATTTCAGTACGGCGTACCATCCTCAGACGGATGGGCAAAGTGAGCGTACTATTAAAACATTAGAAGACATGCAGCGTGCATGTGTGATCGATTTAGGGGGTAGCTGGGATAGGCACCTGCCTTTGATCGAGTTCTCCTACAATAATAGCTACCATACCAGCATTAAGGCTGCGCCTTTTGAGGCATTGTATTGTAGGAAGTGCAGAACGCCTATTTGTTGGGCAGAAGTAGGAGAAGCTGCCAGAGATAGGCAGAAGAGCTATACAGATGACGGAAAAGATTGTCCAGATTCGTGATCGCCTAAAAGCTGCCAGAGATAGGCAGAAGAGCTATACAGATGAAAGGCGAAAACCCCTCAAGTTTGAGGTTGGTGATAAGGTTTTGCTTAAGGTATCACCTTGGAAAGGGGTAATGCGATTTGGCAAGAAAGGTAAGTTAAGCCCAAGATATATAGGACCATTCGAGATCATCGAATGTGTAGGATCGGTGGCTTACAAGTTAAACTTACCTGAAGAGCTCAATGGTATTCATAATGTATTCCACATCTGCAATCTGAAGAAATGTCTAGCTGATGAATCACTAGTCATACCACACACAGATGTGCATATAGATGAGAGCTTGAAATTTGTGGAAAAACCTGTATTGATTGAGGATCGGCAGGTAAAGAAGCTTCGAAGAAAGTATGTGCCTATTGTAAAGGTCAAATGGGATGCTCGTAGAGGTCCCGAGCATACGTGGGAGTTAGAATCCACAATGCAGGAAAAATACCCTCATTTGTTTCAGTAAATCTCGAGGTCGAGATTTCTTTTAAGGGGGTGAGGATGTAACACCTCGAAAATTTATGTCCAATAATGTATCGACACGTGTCATGGACATAAAACGTGCAAAGGATTGACCTAGAAGGACTAAAGTTGACAAACAAGAAATCTATGTGCGTAAATGGATTCAAAATGTCAACAATGAGTAAATATATCTTTCAATAACCCTACATGATGATTATACCCTTAAACAAATAAATCATGGATCATACGAAGCCAATTGTGAAAGAAAGTGAGGAATTACAAAGTACAGGGGCTAAATGTGTCAACATGTTTAAAGTATATCTCTGAGTGATCTTTTAGCAGACCCAAAGCTTTGTAATGGTTAATTATACTCACAAGAATCTGTGATAAAAATTTCACAAGGTTTCGATAAAGTATGAGAAAGTTATGACAATATTCGTATGCGAGGGGTTAAAAGCGTCAAACTGCAAAAGTATGTCAATTCGTAAGGTTTCGGACCTTCTGGAATATAACCATGAGTTTAGTATACTCTAATTAACCTTTAGATAGCTTAGATATAGGCTTAGAGGTGTTTGGTGCGCAAAAATAAACTTTTATGTCATGCAGGGACTAAAAGTGTCAAAAAGTGCACAAGTTTGCACTTTCGCGCATATCTTGCATTCTGAATATCCCCGGACACCCAAAAATTTATGAAAGCACTAAAATATTTTATTTTAGTGTTTGGCTTGATAAAATTCCATTCGTCGCGTAATTTGGATCGTTTCAAGCGTCCGTCCGTGTTTCGTCGTAATTAGCCGAACAACGGGACCGTACGACCAAACGAACCAACATCCGGCATATTTTTGAGCATGTTTCATGTTCCCTATGCTTAGGCATCATTGTAGAGCCTTAAAAATGGTTTAACGGGCCTCAAATGTGTCGGGAATGACAATTGGGAGTGCAGGGGCCAAAACTGTCAATAGTTGAAACTTCCCATGTGCAGACAAGGCCCTTATGGACCGTATACCAGACCTTACGGTCCGTATAGAGGTGCCAGAAACCTGATTTTGAAAACCAGCCTTGGTTTTGCTCTTATCTCTCAATCCTTGAATCTAGGGGCTGCCCATTGTTTTGTAAACTATGGGTAATAGGTGTATGGCTCAGATTTGATCACGGTTTACGAGGGACGATCCTAACGGTTCTCAAAAACCTATATATACCCCCACTTGATTTGGGTTTCACTTGCACCATTCATTCCTTTCTGAATTCTCTGCATTCCTTGAGGGTCTTGAGCTTCTTGAGAACCTCTTCCAAGTCCTTTGGACTTATGTAAGTGATTCCTTTCATGCTTAGTTTTGTTTAGCGTTTTAAACCGAAAAGTCAAGCGTTATCGATAAACACTTTGACTTTTAATCGGTTGAGCCATGGTTCGCGTTGAACATGGCTACGTGATCGTAATTAGGTAGGTGTTTAACCCTCTAAAGGGCATCTCCTAATTACCACGTTTACTTAGTTTAATTGTCGGGTCAAATTAAAGTCAATCGGGTTTGTTTTAAATAAAATTCATAACTAATGATATAAAATCTTTAAAATCAGTTTTGTCACTCTAATGACTTGGTAAATATTAGTTGATCATGTCTAAACATGATTCAACCCGACAATTCTAAGTATAGGCTCGGTTCGCGACCGAAAGTCGCAAAGTTTGACCTTTGCTTTGACTTTCAGTTCTGACCCGAATTAGCTTGAGTTTATTTATGCCTTAGGGTCCTTTGTGATCATGTTATATGATAGTATAACCTCCCAAAGTTATACTACTTGGTTCTTTAGAATTAAAGACCATCTCATGTTTCCATAATGCCTAAATGTGACCATAATGCCCTTTAATGTTAAAACAATATTTTTGAAGATGTGAAAGGACTAAAACCTTTATTACTGACCTATAAGCATGTCCATAAAATTTCACATCAGTTTGAGGTCTAGATTAGGAGTTATGCTCATTAGCGTAATTAAGAAGTTTTTCGGTAAATTAACCGTATGATTAGCATATAGCCTATCTAAACCCAATTATTGATACCAAACTTATTACCCACTGATGTAATATAATATTTTAGGATTTTTGAAGATTTTTATTTATTTTTAGGCTGATCATAACCTAGAGTTTTAAGCTTAATTCGGTAGTTGTCGGTTTTACCCTTTAAGCCATAAAATGAGTTTTACCAAACCTTTTGATACCAAATCTTTTTCTACTGATATAATATGATAATTAGAATATGTTAAGCCTTTTGGAATAGTAAAAATATCAGCTTCCCTTCTAGAACCCGGAAATAGCTCAAAATCACCTATTTAAGCATTTTTAACGCATAGTATATATTGAAGCCATTTTAAATCTATAAGACTTGATACCTACTGATGTTTTAAGTAAACTTTCATACTTTAACAGTAAGCAAAAGTCTTAAACTTAGAATTCTAGTTTTGACCTTTTTAAGCCTATGTGAAATTACCAAAATGCCCTTAAGATGCATAGTTTGGTTATAAGTGATAAATTTCACGTATAGGTTATACCCTACTGATGTAACTTAGTAAATTAAGTTTTTTTACTGATATAATCAGACCCGAAAATCAGATTACTATTTAACCTCTTTTATAACCTTTAAAATGACCAAAATACCCCTACGGGGCATAAATTGGTTTTAAACTCGTTTTGGGCATAATGGAAGATATCCTACTGATATCACAACATATCAAAGGCATATTAACTTATGGAACATGTTCATGACTCTTATGGTTACCCGTTACGCATGTTTCGCGTTCGGATCGGCCTATGTGACTAGTTTGCATATATAAGCCGAAACGGGTCAAACCAAATCGTTTTTGTCTCAATATTCAGAATGTGATTAAGTTACCCATATTAAACAAGTATTCAAGCTTGTTGGGTCAAAACCACATTCTAAACCGGTCTTCGCTTCATCATGCGTTTGAACCGTGTATTCCTTTTGAAAACTAACCGGTCTAAGTCTAAGCTTAATTAAAGACCCGTTAGGATTCTAATAGGTTATTAAAAACCTTCGTTCCAGATTAGGAGCCCAGTAAAAGCTATCTGTACTTTCTGATTTGATATACGGCTGGGATTGAATTTATATTCAGCTCAGGTAAACACCCTTAACTTATTTTCCCTATACGGGCTTGGGATACGGTACTATAAAAGTACCGCTTGGTCGGGTGTATGTAGTCATTTAAATCGTATTGTGATTGATGTATTTACATAACTTGTTTGATATGTATTATTTGGTGTATGGCCCTTAGGGGTTAAATGACCATGTCCCGGATATCCTTGGCATCATTCATGAAATGGCCACGACCTAAGCACGGGGTGTAGGCGTACACCTGACAGCTGCATTATGTAAAAACTGGTATCCCACTATAAGGAATCGACCTTGTGGGCATTATACCTGTGGCGTGTCAGTTAACTTAAGTCCGGCCCTACAAACCGGCCCTAATGGACGACAAATGAGTAAAACTGTATACAAGATTATTTTGAATAATTGTCCCAAGTTATAAAATATTTTTGCCGAAGTGCATTTAAATCAATTTTCAAACTCTTTTCAAAATGAGTCAGTTAAGTTGTATTTACCAGTGCAAACTGACGTATTTTCCAAAAAGGCTAAGTGCAGGTGCTAGACGTAATAGGCTGGCTACTCCAGGCATCATTACTCAAGTCTCGCAAGCTTTAGATGTCAAAGTCTGTTGAACAGTTTTCCTTTTTATTTGATCCACCTGTGGATCTGTTTCGACTGTGTTGTAATACTCAAACATTACATTTTGTTCAGTTGAAATAAATCTATATCTTTTGCTTCCGCTGTGCATATTATATGTTGTGTTGTTTGACTATGATGATATCAATGACGTCACGATACTCCCCACCGGGCCCACCGGTGACACGTGGAAAATAGGGGTGTGACAATTCCTTTCCCAAAAGTCCCTGTGTGGACATCTGTTTCTTATTAAGTCCCTACGTGGACATGTATTTATTTTTCGTCCCTGCGTGGACAAGTAGTTAATTTATTTCAAAGTCATGTTTAAGGCAAGTATTGTAATTTACTATCAGTTTAATGAAAATTTTGGAATTATTATTATATATGTATTCCTTACATCCTTTTCAAGTGACCGTCTCGATTTTAATTCAAAACCTTATCGAGCTGTTCAATAATTCCAAAAGATCTTCTTAAATGGTTTTGACAGCCAATTGGCAATGTCCATATTATTTGGCAATTACAAATGATGGTTAAGGATGAATAGCCCTTCTATCATGATAGTTAAGGAAGAATATCCCTTCTATCCAGAGGTGGTGAACTATGTTCAAGCCTCAAAGCCTTTATGTTCAAATGCGACCATGGCTTTTATTATTCATCCATTAAGACAATTATTCTATGTTAACATTCAAGTAATGTTAATACTCTTGGCAGTGTGACTTGAGGAACCACGCTAGCCGTCAATGTGATGGTGTCCAAGCCTTATAGCCTATATGATCGAGTTAGATCATGGCTAATATCATGAATGCGATGATTATATTTTAACATCCTTAGTGATGGATTGCCTACGGGCTATATTATATTGTCCATTTGAGATAATAACAGATGTGACCTTTATGGTTCCCTGTCCAAGGTGGTGGGCTATGCCCAAGCCTTATAGTCTATATGATCATGACTAATATCATCAATGCGATGATTATTTATTTGAACATCCTTTTGTGATGTCAATTGATTTGCCCTCAGGCCATACTATATCATCTTTATGATGACGACAGTTGTAGTCTTATAACTCCTTGTCCAAAGCTGATAAACTATGTTCAAACCTTAAAGCCTCTTGATCGAATGAGATCGCGGCTTATATATATCTTTATGTCCTTCGTGACAAGCCTATGTGTTATATCTTTATGTCCTTCGTGACAGGCCTATGTGCCATATTTTAATGTCCTTTATGACGAGCCTATGAGCAATTTATTATTGTCAATGTGACAATGACAGTTGTGACTTTATGATCCACTGTCTAATAGGTTATGGACTTTATCCAAACCTCAAATGCCACTGATGGTCCTTGTGACCTAGGCTAAGCATATACTTGATTACTTATATACATTCTTTAGAAACGTTAAAACTTGGCAGTTGTGACGTTGTACACACTAATCCAAATGGGTGATGGATTTATATATCCAAACCTTATAGCCTATATGGCTTAATGATACCATGGCCATTGCATTAAAATTGATGACAAATTACTATATTGCAACTGAGCAATTGATTCTTTTTGGTGTTTAATACCAAGCTTATGAATATGGCAAATTCAGATGAAGCAAATAGCGGTCGCAATAATGATGCTGCGAATGTAAACCGCAACGCCGATGGAGTTGATCTCCAGGCTATGATTGCCATAGAGGTCGGCAAGGTCATGAATGCGTTCATGGCTAATTATATGGAATTGAGTGGAACTCGTTCCAAGTCCTAATCCATTCCACATTCATAAGCTCGCAAGGAGAGCTCAGTTCACTCTTCAACTGCGAAGAGTGAACCCAAGAAGCTGGTGCTTCAAGATAGGTCACGTTCTTCTAGGGACGGTTGCACCTACTAGTACTTCGTCTCCTGCAAGCCCAGAGACTTCAAGGGTGAGAAGGGGGCGATTGACGCCATGCGACGGCTAGATAAAAGGGAGACAGTCGTTGATATCAACGATTGTGCTGATCGGGATATTGTGAAGTTTGTTTTACAATCTTTCAAGGGAGATGCCCTCACATGGTGGAAAGCCATGATCCAGTCTACGGGGAAGATTCCCCTATATAACCTTGAGTGGTCCAAGTTTGTGGACCTGATTTAGGAGACTTACTACCCACCACATGAGGTGGAGAAGGTAGAGTCAGATTTTCTGACTCTGACTATGAAAAAGCTGGACTGTCGGAAGTATGTTACCGACTTCAACTCTCTTTCGAGGTTAGTGCCCTACCTGATCACCCCAGAGTCCAGACGCATTACGCGTTTCATTGGTGGTTTAGCACTGGAGATAAAGGGCATGGTCAAGGCTTCAAAGCCTACCTCGTATAGGTCAGTTATAGACCTACCACTGTCTCTCACCCTGGATGCGGTGAGACAAAGATCGGTCAAAACTGAGACCGATGGCAAGAGGAAGAGAGAGGAGGACACCTCCAAGAAGTCCAAAAAGAAAGGTAAGCCTGGGTTCAAGAAGAAGAACCAGTAGGGGTCGGATGAGAGACCCGTCTGCAAGACCTGTAACCGAAGGCATTGGGGACAATTCCGTTCCGATCAGCAGGCCAAGCCTTGCGGCATCTGCAAGTAGACAGGGCACAAGACTTTAGACTGTAAGGATCTTAAGGATGCTCTCTGCTATAGTTGTGGCAAGAAAGGCCACATTAAGACAAATTGCCCAAAGGCTGCCAAGGAAGGCACTTCAAAGCCTGGTGGGGCTAGGAAAGGAAATGCCCGGGCCTTTCAAATGAATGCTAGAGAGGCGGTCAATGACAATAACGTCATAACAGGTACATTCCTAATCAATAATATCTTTGCTAGAGTTCTATTTGATTCGGGTGCTGATAAGTCTTTCGTAGACCATAAGTTTAGCAAACTTTTAAATTTGCCCATAAGAACTCTAGATATTACTTACAAGGTAGAACTTACCGACGGAACCATAGAAACTGCATCTTCCATTCTTGATGGATGTTCCATATCCATTAAGAATCATTCTATTCCAATCTCACTTCTGCCAATGAAATTGGCGGGGTTCGATGTAGTTTTAGGCATGGATTGGTTATCGCAAAACCAAGTCCGCATTACCTGCGATAAGAAGCTCATCGAGGTTAAAACCCCTTCTAGTGAAATGATCACCATCCAAGGAGATATACACTATGGTTTGCCTGAGAAGGTGCCTCTACTCAAGGCATCCAAGTGTCTGAAGAGAGGATGTGTCATCTACTTGGCACAGGTGACGATGGATGAGCCGAAACCCAAGATTGAAGATATCTCTATCACAGCTGATTATCCTGATGTCTTCCTTGAAGAACTACCCGATTTACCTCGGGGAGGCAAGTGGAGTTTAAGATTGACATCCTACCTGGAGCTGCACCTGTTGCTAGAGCTCCTTATCGATTGGCGCCAACAGAGATTAAAGAATTGAGGACCCAACTAATGAGCTCTTAGAGAAAGGTTTCCTATAGCCTAGCTCATCACCTTATTGAGCTCCTATCCTATTTGTAAAGAATAAAGATGGTTTAATGCGGATGTGCATTGAATACCGTGAGCTTAACAAGATAACAATCAAGAATCGTTATCCGCTGCCCAGGATCGGCGACTTGTTCGACCAACTGCAAGGGGCTAGTTACTTTTCCAAGATCGACTTGAGGTCGGGTTATCATCAGCTGAAGGTTAGCAGTGAAGACGTTCCAAAGACTGCCTTCAGGACAATATACGGGTACTATGAATTCCTAGTGATGCCTTTCGGTCTCACTAATGCACCAGCAACATTCATGGATCTCATAAATAGAGTCTGCAAGCCGTATCTAGATAGGTTTGTCATTGTCTTCATAGACGGCACAATTATCTATTCTCGTAATCAATCCGATCACAAGAAACATCTTCGGTGTATCCTTGAGCTTTTAAAGCAGGAGAAGCTTTATATTAAGTTTTCCAAGTGTGAGTTCTGGCTTCGAGAAGTCCAATTTCTTGGACATGTGGTTAGTGAGTGTGGTATCCTGGTGGATCCCGCCAAGATTGAATCCATCATGAACTGGGAAGCACCAAAGACACCTTCTGAAATCCGTAGATTCTTAGGTTTGGCCGGTTATTATAGAACTTTTCGAGGATAGCCATTCCTTTGATTACCTTGACCCGTAAGAATATTAAGTTCAACTGGGGTCCAAAGCAGCAAGAATCCTTCGAGATTCTAAAGCACAAGTTGAGCAATGCTCCAGTGCTAACTCTACCTGAGGGTATTGAGGACTCTGTTGTCTATTGGAGTAAAATGCACGGATAGTCCCTGTGGTTTTGTAAAATAACACTATAGTCCCCAACTTTTGGAAATTACATCGGTGCTCCCTGTGGTTTGACAGTTTGTTACTCGGATAGTCCCTGAAGTGGATGGAGGTTAGTTTTCACCGTTAACTCCATATGAAATTACTTATTTACCCCTCTTTAAAAAATAATAAAAACAAATATTATACACACTCATATTATTATATTGAAAGTGTAGGGCCCACAAACTCTTTTATCTTCTACAAAACAACCTGCCACCATCACCATAGCAACCCACCACCACCTGCAACTCCACCAACATCAACATCTCCGCCACCTGAACTCCCTCCTGCATCTCAGATCCCTTCATCCACCATCTTCTTTGTTAGTCATGCTTTCTACGACTAGGTAACCAACTAAATTAACAAAAACATACTAAACTCGACACTATTATATTTTTAACATAAGAACTTGTACATCGTGCCAAAAAAAAATTATACAAATCCACGCAGTTATAATTCCATCAAAAATTCCAAAATCCAGATAAAACAAAACTAAGTACAAAAGGCTTAACATAAAAATTCCTACTTGGTTGAATGCAGATTTGAGTGTAATGGTAGTCAAACTTCAAACCCCATCTTTATATATTTTCAAATTTAACAGATTTACGGTGCCCAAAAAACGTGGGAAACTGTGGATATGAGAAGTAAGATTTGTACTTGAAAAACATTTTTTTTGGAACCAGCTTAGATCCGGCTCACAACTCATGGCTCAGATCTTGAAAGATGAAAAAGATGGGCTTAGATCTGCAACCGTTCTTTCTTTGTTACACATCAACATCTTGATATCACGCCGCCACCGTTCCGCCCGCACGTCATCATCTTCTCCAACCCATGGGCTCGAGATCAGACCTTCATCTCCGTCGCCGTCATCTCCATCTCAAACCTTCATCTCCATCACAAACCTAGGGTTTCCGACAAACCACCGTCATCTCCATCTCTTACCTTCATCTCTGCCGCCTGCAATGTGGTGGATCAAGCAAAAAAGCATGTCTGACAAAGAAGATGGTGGGTGAAGGGATCTGGGATGGAGGAGGGAGTTCCGGTGGCAGAGATATTGATGTTGGTGGAGTTGCAGGTGGTGGCGGCTGGTGGTAAGCGATGGAGGCAGGTGGAGGTGAGTGAGTGAGAGAGAGAGAGAGAGATACAAGGGTTTAAAAGTGATGAAGGCATGTGGTAGTGGGTCCCATCTTTAATTTTTATATATCTATTTTAGTGTTTAGTTTAATACTAAGGGCATGTTGGTCATTTTACATGGAATTAACGGAGAAAACTAACGGACATCCACTCTAGGGACTATCCGAGTAACAGACTATCAAACCACAGGGAGCACCGGTGTAATTTCCAAAAGTTGGGGATTATAGGTGTTATTTTACAAAACCACAAGGACTATCTGTGCATTTTACTCTGTCTATTGTGATGATTCGCACACCGGTATGGGTTGTGTGCTTATACAGAGAGGCAAGGTGATTGCCTATGCATCACGACAACTAAAAGTGCACGAAAGGAATTACACCACCCATGACTTGGAGTTGGGTGCCGTTGTATTTGCACTGAAGTTATGGAGACATTATTTATATGGCACAAAGTGTATTATATACACTAACCATAAAAGTCTCCAACATCTGTTCAATCAAAAGGATCTGAACATGAGACAATGTCGCTGGATGGAAACGCTAAATGATTATGATTGCGAGATTTGCTATCATCTCAGCAAAGCAAATGTAGTTGCTGATGCGCTGAGTCGCAACAAAGGGGTTAAGCCAATACGGATTAACGCCAAGAGCATTGAGCTCAGAAACAGCTTGAATGAGAAGCTATTAGATGCGAAGAAACAAGCCCTGTTGGAGGCTAACATTTCTAGTTAAAGATTGGGTGGAACGGTTGATCAGTTGTCACCTGGGAACGATGGAATTCTTAGATTCAATGGTCGAATCTGGGTTCCTATCTTTGGAGGACTTAGAAATCGAATCCTCCAGGAAGCGCATAGTTCCAAATATTCTGTTCACCCTGGAGGTGACAAGATGTATCACGATCTGAAGAGAAACTATTGGTGGATGGGTATGAAGAAATCCATAGCCACCTATGTAGCTAAGTGTTTGAGGTGTTCGCAAGTTAAAATAGAACATCAAAAGCCATTGGGACTGCTAAAACAACTTGAAATTCCTACATGAAAGTGGGACATGGTAACTATGGATTTGATTACCATGTTGCCTAAGACCAAACGTGGAAATGACACGATATGGGTTATCGTTGATAGGCTGACTAAGTCAGCTCATTTCTTGCCTATAAAGGAGACGTATAACTCCGATAAGTTGGCTAAGTTGTACGTGGACGAGATTTTGTCCCTACATGGGGTGCCAGTATCTATTGTATCCGATAGAGATACTAGATATACTTCTCATTTCTGGAAAAGTTTCTAGTAATCCTTAGGCACCAGGTTAAACTTCAGTACGACTTACCACCCTCAGACAGATGGACAGAGTGAGCAGACTATTCAAACGTTGGAAGACATGCTTAAAGCATGCGTGATCTACTTGGGTGGTAGTTGGGATGACCATCTCCCCCTAATTGAATTATCCTATAACAATAGTTATCATACGAGCATCAAGGATTCTCCTTTCGAGGCCTTGTATGGGAGAAAATGTCGAACGCCGGTATGTTGGGCCGAAGTCAGGGGAAGCCTAACTATTAGGACAGAGATTGTCCTTGAGACCATGGATAAGATAATACAAATCCATGATCATCTCAAAGCTGCCAGGGATAGGTAGAAGAGCTACGGTGACAAGAGGCGTAAACCTCTTAAGTTCCAAGTAGGGGACAAAGTGTTGCTGAAGGTATCACCCTGGAAGGGTGTGATGCGCTTCGAAAAGAAGGGCAAGTTGAACCCAAGATATATAGGACCATTCGAGATAATCGAATGTGTCGTTTCTGTAACTTATAAGCTGAATCTGCCGAAGGAGCTTAGTGGAATTCACAATGTGTTCCACATCTACAATTTAAAGAAATGTCTAGCCAATGAGTCGCTAGCAATTTCACATCAAGATGTGCAGATTGATGAAAACCTTAGTTTTGTTGAGAAACCGATTTTGATCGAGGATCGACATGTTAAGACGCTCCGACTGAAATACATACCTATTGTAAAGGTAAAATGGGATGCCCATGGAGGCCCCGAATATACATGGGAGGTTGAGTCCACTATGCGACAAAAGTACCCCCATCTTTTTGAATAAAATCTCGAGGTCGAGATTTCTTTTAAGGGGGTGAGGATGTAACACCTCGTAAAATCATGTCCAGTAATGTACTGACACGTGTCTCTATTCCCAATTATGACTGATGTTGGCTGGGGGGGACTAATTTTGCCAAATAATGAAAGTATGAATGTGGAGGGACTAAAGGTGTCAACATGTTAAATTTATACCTTTAAGTGACTCTTTATGAACCGAACGCTTGATGCTATACGGTCGTGTCCAGACTCTCAAAATAAGGCAAAACATTGGACGAGAGGGACTATTATTGACAACATATAAAAGTCAGAACTTGGAGGGACTAAAGGTGTAAAACATACAAAAATCTGGTCCCTGGTCATCCTCTACGGACCATAGGCCTTAGGCCTCTATGGTGAGCAAAAGGCTTGGATTTATTCTGCGCGTAGGATCCTCTACGGACCGCAAAGAAGGACCTTTACGGTCCGTAAATGTGGGCACCAAGCAAACCTGCACAAAACCATTTTTCGAAACCATGGGACTTCAATAATACTATGCCATGTTCTAGGACACTTGTCCTCACCTTCTAACTCCTGCTAACACTTGGAACCACCTCCTTCAAGCTCCAACACTATAAATAGGAGCCGTTTGTAACAACTTGAACTTGCACCTTCTTTAAATCTCTCTCATCCTCTCTGGAAGTTCCTGGTCCTTAGGAGCATCCAAATCAAGTTCATTTTCATTCTAGGATCACTTGTAAGTGCTCATTCCTTCTGCATTCTCGTTTATTAGGCTTTAATGGCCAAAAGTCAAGCAATTTCGATAATTGCTTTGACTTTCGGTTTAGACCATTATGGTCCAGCCATTGTTCGAGTCGAACATGGCTACGTGATCGTAATTAGGTAGGTGCTAATCTCTCAAAAGGGCACCTCCTGAAAATCATGTTAATTAGGTCAATTGACGGGTCAAAGTTTTATTGTTTAAAAAGTCAAACGAGTCAGTTTTCGAAAATGTTATAAACTGATTATATAGATGTTATAAAATAATTTTGACACGTAAACATGTTGGTAACAAATATTAGAACATGTATGAACATGTTCGACTCATCAATTCCAGTTTTAAGGTCGGTTCGCAACCGAAAGTCGAGCAGTTTGACTTCTGCTTTGACTTTCGATTCTGACCCGATTTATCTTAGTTAGCTACTAAATTAAAGTTGCATTATGATCTTAATGTGATGTATCATAACCCTCTGAGGTTATATTACATGATCATAATCAGATTCTGAGTTTAAATGCAAGTTTCTATATTATGCCATACTTTGACCAAAATGCTCTTTTTGCAATAAACAAGGTTTTAAACAACAACGAACTTGCTAATGATTTACCTACTGATATGTTAAGATAATTAACATATTTTGATGTTATGAAACTGATCATAAGTTGAGTTTTGAATAAAGATCGCAAATGTTGTCATTTAATAACCAAAACGCCCTTTTGGCACATAGTATAGTTTTAAACCACAATTATCAATCAAAACTTGAAACCTACTGATATTATAACTTATTTAAAATGTTTTCACAGTAGGTACATGATCATAACTCAGATTTTCAAATAAGTTTTCAAACTATGTACATAATGACCAAAATATCCTCCTACGGTGCATAGTTTGGCCTTAAATCATAAAAACTCAAATATGTTTGATTACTTACTGATATTATATCGTAAATAAAGTATTTTTACAGAATCATCATGTTCATAACATCAGTTTATATGCAAGTTCTTATAGTACGTCGCATAATGACTAAAATGCCATTGTGAGGCATATTTTGATTTTAAAACCTTCATGGGCATATAAGTTGCTAACCTACTGATGTTACAACTTATTTAAAGCATATTGGAATATAGAACTTGTTCATGACTCATCCGGTTACCCGATATCGCTTATATGCGTACGGTTAAGCTTATGTAACTAGTTTACCTACGTTTACTGAAAGGGGTCAATCCATATCATTTTTACTTCAAATTCCAGAATATTAAATGTTTACCCATATTATACAAGTCTTAATACTTATTGGGTTAAAACCACATTCTATTCCGGTCACCGCTTAATCTAGCGTATCGTACCGTTTTCGATATTTTAAGTTAACCGGTCCAAGTCTACGACTTGAATAGAACCCGTTGACATTCTAATTGATTATTTATACCATCATTCCAGACTAGGGCCTTCTGGTAAATTGCAAACTACCCTTAGTTAATTGAATACGGTTTTGCTATTTATAATTCTTGCATTCATAAGATGAGTTTTAGCCCCAGGTAAATACTCTTAATCTATTTTTCCTATACAGGCTTGGGATACGGTAAATTATTACCTCTTGGTTGGGTATGGGATCATATGTCGGATTGTGACTACAAAATTCCATGACCCGTTTTAGTCTGTTTTGTCTGATAACTTAAACATTGGGGGTTAACGCGACCGTGTCCTGGATATCCTTGACTCATTTAAGTTGCTCATGGCCACGACCGAGCACGGGGTGTATGCATACACCTGTCAGATGCTAATGCTATTATAAAATGTTTTTCTACCCACTACGTGGGGATACCCCTTGTGGGTTTAAATGGCGTGTCGTTTAATCATGTCTTGGTGTTTAGTACTGGGCCCCATATGTATTGACAGGCATGTAAAACTGTATACAAGATCATTTTGAATTGTCCCAAGTTATTTATAAAATCATGTGCCTTGTGCACTTAAAATGATTTTGAAAATGTTTTCAAAATGAGTCGGTTGATTGTATTTACCAGTGTAAACTGACATATTTTCAAAAGACTAAGTTACAGGTGCAAGGATACGTAAATAGGCCGGAACTTGCTCGGTAATGCTAGAAGAGGAATTTACAACTCCTTTGCATAAAGCCTAGTAGTCTGTTGATCTCCTTTTTGTAAATTTTACAATCCGCCTGTGGATCTTTATTACAAACAAGTCTGTATTATTATTTTGAACCTTTGGACGCTTAAGTTTGTAATAATATTTTAACTCCAAGACTTTCGTTGTGCTATCTGTGTTTGTGTCTATGATGATACCAATCTTACGCCACAATACTCCCCACCCGGCCCACCGGGATTTGGTTGGAAATTCAGGGTGTGACACTTTTATCGATCACGCTTGTTCAATGTGGCATCTCCACCAACCAAGAAAACAAGGCCACAACGACCTTTTAACGTTTTCTTTCAACTGCTAAATGAACAAAATCCAAAGCCACATGCTTTGACGGGCCTTTATGCCTGTTTTTCACGCACCTACGACAGTCTTCTCTTATCACGAACTAAGCCGATCAAGGCATCCGTTGTCACCGGTTGTATACCAGTTGGACAAACCCGCAACTAACAACCAAACAACCTTGTATCTTTCTTTGATCACCCCTAACAGCCATATACCACCTATGTTCATCATCGGTTACCACTATTGTCCCAACCGGTACACCCACCAAGACAACACCTGACCAAAAGCACCTCGTTAAGCTTTGATCTTCAAAACCGCTTCCTAGTTGCCCTAGGCTCTGATAACAAATGTTGGTTTAGGCCCCATGAACACTCATAATTAAACTCATTCAAAACTCACGTATGAAAGTGTAGGCGATCTGTAGGAAAAAATGGAAAAGTGCAGGTTGTTGAAAGTAAATATGTGTTGAAGAGAATACCAAAGGCTTACGTATTCATTAAATAAATAGGGCTATTTATAGTCATTACTGTGAACAACGTGCAATAAAAAAACAAAATACTATACTCTATCCTAAAGAACGATTAAAATTGTGACCCAATCTTCTACCCACGTGCAACACCAACTACACATCCAAATAAGTCGGTCAACTAAAATACTAAGTCTTACTTTTTTAAACTATTGAATAACTAATATATAAAAACAAAAAATGCTTTAATTAGTCTTCAGTTTCTGGCCAACAAATATCCAAATGAAGACTTTCATGTATCCAACAAAATAAGTTCTAATCAATCTAATATAATAACTAACGAGCCGTGATCCGTTAACCCGTGAATAAACTGATTAACCCAACAAACCTTCTTGCATTCCTCATTTAACTTAATTATTACTTTCACGTCCTTCTTTCCATTAGAATCATAACCTGGCGAAAAATCCCTTATAGCATTTACATCTCTTTTCTTCCACTTAGGTTCTTCTTCAAAGTCTCCAGCTTGAGTCACTCCATAATCTCCCTTTGTTACTTCATCATCCATTACCAACATTAGCCTTGATATTTCTTCAAATATCTTCCATACCTCCTTGGTTGCTTGCCTTGTTTTTTCTTGACCTTCAACATCTTGAAATGGTTTCTTTTCTGTATAGTTTGATGTAGTTCCATCAAACATCTTTCTTATGAAGCAAGCGCCACCTTCGAATATTACTTCATACCCTTTGTGTATCAATTGTTCGATACTGAAAATGTTTTTGTTAACCTTTGGAACGAAACTAATACATAGTATGTTTCTATATTTTCCACTTACGAAGATCTTTGTTTCACCCATACCATGAACAAACCCATCATCACAGTCCAGTGTCTCTAAGCCAAAACCATTTTAAAAACAGGCAAAAAACTTTTGTTGCTCGTGACATGTCAGCTGAAAGACAAATTAACAACCCATATACCATTCAACTTTCCAAACTCGGTACCCCTTACCATATAATCCTTTGATTCAACGATTCCAATAAGGTTGTGTTTAGAAACTTACCTGAACATGAGAAAGTGCAATGACCCAAATCTTGACAAAGATTGCACCGAACTAATGCATCCGCTATCACTCCTTTTTCTTTTCGAATGTAACTAGTCTATGGCTTTTATTTTTCTAACCGAAAACAGCCCCTGGTCGGTCCCCTTTTTTCGTTATAATTTTTAGTAACACCCCAATCGTCGGCGGAATACGTCGGGGCGTAGAGATTATCCATAACTCATGACACTAATTAAAGTTTCTTTATTTAATCAAAACAATTCTATAATCATATAAGAATCAAATAGTTTACAATCAAAACATCAACATAAAGTATTGTTTGGATTATTTAATCTAGGTCCATAGCATCCTATGTGTAGCATTAAACTTGAAAGAAACTCAAACTGCATATCCTTTAACATATATAAAAATAAAGAGTCAACTAAAAAGTTGGTGAGTAAGCATAGGTTTAGGATACATATAATAGAATGAATTAACGATTCAAATGTCAATGGTAGAATTCAAGCATGTATGAATAATAAATACAATGATCAAACCTTTGTTGACTAATGTCCTTAACACAAAAGTTAAGCTTAGATTGATTTCAATACCCAAACAATTCAGGTGGGTGTCAACCAATAGTGCTATTATCGTCACCTTAGGCTTGTATAGTTAATGATAAATACTAGAATATGAAATGTATATACAAATGTATGAATATAGAATTAGACTCGCAACCTCATAGTAACGTATATGAAATCAACATTGTTATTTTTATGTTATTACTGTTTGATATTATATGCACTTGACTTACTTTCATGTTTATGTTTACATGTGGAATCCGTTACTAGTAACGTATATGAAAGCCCTAATGGGACTAGGTATTGGACACCAAACGTAGTTTCAAACCGTACGTTGGTGACATATTTCGTTCACGAGATGGAGTAAATGTTATATACGGGGAGTATGCCGAGAGAGCAGGTTAGGTGATCCATTGTCTTTGTTTCTCTTTAAAATTGGAATGGAAGGTTTGACTTGCATGTTTATAAGAGTCGAGGAGCTGAATATTTTTAAAGGCTTTTCTTTCCCCAGTAGCGGACCATCCATCACCCGCCTCCTGTTTGCGGATGAGGCTTTGATAATCGGGGAATGCGATAGTGAGAATGTGCTTAATATTTCTCGTATCCTTAGATGTGTTTATGTTGTTTCTGGCCTTAAAATTAATTATTCCAAATCTATTCTTATTTGGATGGGAGTGGGCTAGGAAGAGGTGATATCATGTGCTAATTGAATTGGTTGCAGGTCGGGTTTATTACCGTGTTCTTATTTGGGCTTAACCATTGGCGCTAATGTTAACATAATTGGTAACTAAACACTAGCGTTGGAGGCTTTCAACAAGAGGTTCTCGTTATGGAAAGCTTCCATTTTGTCTAAACGAGGGAGGCTCACCTTGCGTAATAAGGTTAAGGAGACTCTCCCAACTTACTTCTTCTCGATAAACAAAGCTCCTTCTTACATCATTGCCAAACTCGAAGCCAAGAGATATTTTTTCTTTTGGGGAGGTAACAAAGAGAAACAAGAACTAAATTGGGTGTCCTATGATAGAATTTGTACTCCAAAAGCTTCAGGTGGCTTGGGGCTTACGCCGCTTAGATACACGAATATAACACTCCTCACCAGATGGTGGTGGACATTTAAAACTCAAGCGATTTCTCTCTGGACGAAAGTAATCTTATCAATGCACTCTTCAAATAGATCATGGCATGTCTTAGCTCACTAAAATATCAGTCGGGTACTTGGTCCAAAATTGCTAAGTTGGAGAACAACCTTGTCGTTTCAAACATTAACATAGGGAGTCTCATAAAAGGAGTGGGGAAAGGAGATCTGATCCGTTTTGGCTAGATTCTTGGGCCACGATGGAGCCACTACGTAAGTGTTTCCAAACTTGTTTGCTTTAGAAAAAGATGAAGGTCGTGGTATACAAAACTTCTAGGAGATACCAGACAGAACAGTTAATTGGAAATGGAGGTGGAAAAGGATCGAATTGAATGCCGAAGAACAAAGGGAGCAATCTAAGTGTATTAGACTTCTGTAACAAGTTTCAATTACCCAAGTTAATGATCAGTGGGTTTGGCTTGAAGATAAAGATGGAACTTTTTCTGTTGCATCAATGAAAACAACCTTGTTCAATTCCTCTAAAGTAGTTGCCCCTTTTGTAATGGAGTGGAATAAATGGGTGCCTTTAAAAACTAACATTTTGGTCTGGAGAGCGGAAATGGATAGAATTGCGACTCTTTTGGCTTTACAAAAGAGAACCATTAACGTTGGTTTGGTGATGTGTAAGTTCTGCAGTGACTTGTAGGAGTCGAGCAATCATTTATTTGCCACATGTCATTTTTCTACCCTTATTTAGCAAACAATCTCGAATTGGTGTCATATTGATCCTATTTTCACTTTTTCATTTCAAGATGTGATGATAATGGACAAAAACTTTCCGTTCGAAATAAAGAAGATAACCACGGGATCATCCAATATGGAAAGTTAGGAACGACGCGATTTATCTCATCCAAGGAAGCAAACATACATATGGATCAAAATTGGTCAAGAATGTCTCTTAGAATAATTGGTGTAATTTTTGTTTGCCTTCTTAGTTGTAGCTTATTGCCATTGTTTTAATGAAATTAGTCGTTAAAAAACATTAGCATACATTAGATTCTCTGTTTTTTATAACCCAAATTACTAAACCAAGGGTATTCTGTCCCTTGATAATTATTATTATTAATATACGTATGATTTATAACTTGCGATGAATAGTAGAAATCAGTTTTTTATTTTAATATATTATTCTTTTTAATTTTAAGGTCCACCCCTAATATGTTAAATAATATAAGTTTTTTTACCCATTTTGGTTTTTTAAATTTACTTTAGTTTAATTTTTATTCGATAACTTGAGTTCATTATCTTTTTTTAACTAAATACGTGATGGTGTTTTTTTCCTCAACATTCCCCTGTTGACTTTTTAGGAAAAAAAGAATTAATTCAAAACACTATCATACCGAATCGATACCGACATCAGTACATATAATGTTATTATTGGAATTGATACCAGTCTTGGTCTTTTTTATTTTTATGGACATCGGTACCGGTATTGTTATTATCGAAACTGGCACCGCTATTCGTTTATATGGGTTTCCATGTAAAATGCATTCTTTTGTGCATATCATAACTTCAAACCGAGTGATGCTACCACAGTGACACCGTCACGAACCGTATAGATACCGACTAAACCATCACATTACGTGTGAAAATTTATATATATATATATATATTAATAACTGCTTATGAATAGTATTCATGAACTATGATTAATTTATATTGTTATGATTAATTTTATACACATTAATAATAACTGCTCATAAATGGTGAACTATGATTAATTAATGAAGAGTAAATCTAATAATCGTTATATATTATTTTTAAAATATAAATATTATATTTATTTAATAAACAAAACTTTTGATAATATAGCATTAATAAAGTTATATACACAGGTAGAGGATCCTATAAAAAGTCCAACTTTTGTGAGAAGTGTGAGAAATAATTTGGGAATGACAAGTGTCCCTTATCTTAATTAATTCAAAAGGGTATATTAGTAATTGTCCATTCTTATCAATTAATTGATTTCCAAAGATAACTGCCAAAAATATCAGGCGATATATTAGGGATGTGATTCGAATTCGATTTGTTCTATACATTTAATTGTTTACGGTAAGTTCTTGTTGTAGTGTTATATTCCCCAGTCAATAGTGTTATATTATGTACAGGTATCTTTAATCTCCTTTTCATAGTGTTTTATCCTCATCAATAGTGTTTTATTCTGTATAGTATCTTACAGTAAACAGATAATGTTATATCTTTCTATAGTGTTTTATCATGTAATATACTGTTCCTTTTCATAGTGTTTTATCCCCCACCAACAGTGTTTTATTTATGTATAGTGTCTTACAGTAAACAGATAGTGTTATATCTTCCTATGGTGTTTTATCATGTAATATACTGTTCCTTTTCATAGTGTTTTATCCCCCATCAACAGTGTTTTATTTATGTATAGTGTCTTACTGTAAACAGATAGTGTTATATCTTCCTATAGTGTTTTATCATGTAATATACTGTTCTTTATAGTGTTATAAAAAGTTGTTGTGATGGAAATCGAAGAATTTATTTCAGTACGAGAAATTCGCTGATTTTTTAGGAGATTGATGGGGGTTTTGAAACAGTTACCATAAATTCACTGATTTATAGGAGATTGATGGGGATTTTGAAACGGTTACCATATTTGAAACGTTGGAAAAGTCACTATTGCCCTTTAATTTTACATAAGGTCCTTCTAATTAAAACACAATTTACATTTTATACCCTATTGATCTCAACCATTAGATCAAATATCCAATGGTTTAAAATACTTCTTACCCTTCTCACATTTTAGACACTTTTTACCATATCCCTACCCTATATACACATTTTATTAATTATTTTATCTCAACATTCTAATATAAATTTTGTTGAAACAGAGTTGTATTTGAAATGAAGTAAATTTTGGTATTGTAAACTATGCGAGTGACGGTACCATTTCGATTCTAACCGAACATTGAAACCGGTATCAACCAAACATTAGTACCGTATCGGTATTATTCGAACCTGGATTTGCTTTTTTGGTTTTCGATCGATGTAAAATATGTGATCTTTTGGGTATACCACAACTTAATTTTTTGGTTTTTCTCATTTGGTTGTTGTTTTGGTCAAAAATTACCGAAGCAATTAAGTGATCAAATTAGTTAAGTGAGGTAGCGTGCTAAAAAGTGTGTTGGAAATATGCTGGTTAACTTGTTTAGGAAAAACAGTTTTCAGGATACGGCTCAAGATATTGAGCTATATCTATGACCAAACTATGAGCAAAAAGTAAGGGAAATGACACGAGATGTACGAGGAAAGCCCTTGATCAATCTAGATCGCCAGCATAAAACCTCGGGAGCTGACAATTGCAGCTGCCTTGTTCTTCTTATTGCTTTCAACTTCAGGATACAGTGCAGGATATAGACCAGATCGCTAAGTGTTACAATGTTTTTTTGTGAAAGTGAAAGTTGCGAGAGAATAAGTGTGAGAGAGTAGTGAGTGTAGCTGTGATGCCCTATTCGATCTGGTATACCCACCTATTTATAGTTAAGAAATACAAACTAAAATTCCTATAAATATGGGATGCTCCCGAATATTCCATTAATAACGTTGCAGATCGGTAAAAGCGGCTTTAACGTCTTCATTTGAACGACTTAGACCGAGTCTCCCGGAGAAAGGGTCCTCGCGAACGTTGGGCACTTGGACTTGTACTCCTACACACAATCCGTTAGTAATCCTGAGGATACCATTCAGGATGTTACCAATATCCTGAATGAGCATCCCGGATATGAACAGTTATCACATAATCAAGATATAATTCAAGATATTTCCCAGGATATGGGCTCAGAATTTCACCCATAACAATTGTCCCCAAAAAATGTTACTGTTTAGTATTCTGGCACTAACGGTTATATTTTTTTTACGAAGAACGAGGTAATTTAAGAGATAAGACCCATGATGTGACCGTTTGCAACTGCGCAGCCTATATTTACTCATCACTCCCTATATCTTCTCAAACATATCCCATTTAATCTTTACCGAAGAGAAAAAGGTAAAAACTTCTTTCTCCATTCCATCTTCTTCTCTCATTCTGTTCAGCATTCCGGTGAGAATATGACAAGGCAAACAAGATCAAGCTCCGGTGACTCCGCCCCCTCTTTTATCCAACAGAATCTTCTCCAAGAACCGGAGAAAGAGATATGCTCCTTTGATAGTGCCCATTTGTCGGCTCTCAAATCCTCCGGTATCTTCCCGGTAGGAACGGTATTCCGGCCGTTTGACCGGGAAATCCGGTCGGACATGGTTTCCGACGAGTGGTTGTGTTTTAGTGCCTTTCCTTTCACCTTAGGACTACGGTTCCCCTTTCCAGACTTTATCACTGAGTTTTTCAATATTACAAAAATCTCTTTTAGTCAAACAATGCCGATGCTTTGGCGAGTCTTGTCCGTTCTTGACCAGATCAAGAAGAATCACATTCCTGATCTTTCTGTTCACGGTCTCCCTGTAGCATACCGGCTTAGATGTCACTGATCTTGTAGATTTTTGTTTTATTCCACCTCTGGCGATCCGCTGATACTTCGTGCCACCAGGAATGAGGAGAAATGGCAATCTAAGTTCTTCTTTGTAAAAAGAGACTCTATCCCTGGTGTAATTAATGTTGGGTTTGGTGATCCTTACTTCTGTGTCAATTAGTGATCCTCAGAAGTGCTTCAAGATCAGGATCATGGATCATCCTAAGGATCCTTATATTAATGATTGTCTACTTTGAATATGGTATTATTTTGCAGGAGTACCAGCTTGGACTTGGTCTTGGCAACGTTCCTGGAGAATATTCCATGTTTATTCCGCACGTGCTTGGCTGGAAGTGGACGTTATGGAGTCGTGGAGGACTTGCATGATTTGCGGAATGTTAGTTAGCGTAGTTAGTTTTTTATTTTAAAGGGGTAGCGAGCTAATTAGAAAACACTTGGCTATTTTTTGGCTACACACACACTCGTACAACTGCTCTCACAATCTCCCGGCAATTTACTTAGCAATTTCACACATTTTTTGCACAATACACTATAGTGATCCTTGTACTTAGCTCGCTATCATCCGAAGTTGTAACACGTTTATTGTTTAATTTGAGTTGGTGATCGGTAGTTTCCATCACCCGAGGTTTTTTATGCCGGAGATCATTCATTGATCAAGGGCTTTTTCCTCGTATAAATCTTTGTGTCACTTGTGCATTTCATTTCTGAGTGATCCTTATTGTTATTCTTCAATTCAAGCATCATACCTCACTACAGAAAGTTTGGTTGCATTTTCATTGATTGATTTTTGACCAAAATAGTTTGGCGCCCACCGTGGGGCAATTGGTGCTTCATTCCTAAGAAATTCTTCTCTTTGTGATCATTTTGGTTCATTGCGTCCAAGCTGATGGCTTCATCATCAAAGAACACTTCCAGTGCGATGTCTGCAGCCAATTCATCCCAGGGCATTCCACCTTTGCCTCCACCACCTTCTGGACCTCAGAAAAATGCCGAGAAGAAACCAACTCCCATTTTCTCAAAACCTCCAACTTCTTCTGCTTCTTATACTCCTACTACTAGTGACTTGTTTACTTTAATTTTGCAGATGAAGGAGCATATACAGCAGCAGGATAAGACCAATGAGAGGATTCTCATAGAAATTGGAGATATCAAGAAACAAAAGAGATCAGCAGAGGATCATTCCCCATTGATGCCCAGATCTTTGAATTTCGATACTCCGGTCATGACTTCTCAGCCTTCAGTGGTTCCAGATGTTCAATATGTGGGAGGACCAAAAGGAGTGCACTACGGATCATCAGCAATGACTCAGGCATCGGGATCATACTTCCAACCAGCAGGATCCCTCCCTCAGCATATAGGATCCTTCGCTAGCTCAGGAGGATACTTGGGAGCGCAGCAGATACAAGGGTTCTGGCCGTTTCAAGGATCCTCTCAGATTCAAGGATCCTCGCCGGTTCAAGGATCCTCGCCGGTTCAAGGATCCTCTCAGGTTCAAGGATCCTCTCAGGTTCAAGGATCCTCTCAGAGTCAAGGATCCTCGCAGGCTCAAGGATCCTCTCAGGTCCAAGGATCCTCTCATGTTCAAGGATCCTCTCAGTTTCATGAATCCTTCCAGTTTCCTGGATCCTTAAGGAGTTTGCAACCAGGGAATTCAGATATCCATCAGGGAGATTTCATTCCAATGCAGACCATTGCTTCTACTGGTCCTTCAGTCATTCCAGAGTCTCAACAATATGGATTCGCATCCGGTGTTCCTAATTTGAACCCAACGGGAGGTAACACTTTCAATAATTCTTATACCACTAACCATGGCCTTATGCAGGATACAGGTATCAATCATGCCATGGCTAGAGAGTTGCAAAAGTTGAAGGATATGATATCAAGTGTTCCAAGAGTAGTCAAGCCTATACCGGAGATTGCAGATGGGAGCCATAAGATATCTCGTTTTGCACCACCCATCTGTGATGCTGAGATACCCAAGAGGTTCCACGTGCCAACCATGAAGTTATATGATGGCTCAACGGATCCTGAAGAACACATAGCACAATACAGGGAAAGGATGGAGATCAATCCCATCCCAGAAAGGTTAAAGGAAGCATGTCTGTGCAAGGGATTTGGATCCACCCTTACTGGATCGGCTCTTAAATGGCTGCTAAGTCTTCCCCCTTATTCTATTACCTCGTTTGCTAATCTAGTTAACCTGTTTAATAATCAGGTTTTTTTGTAGTAGAAAATTTGAGCGTTTAACTAGTGATTTATATAGGATAACCCAAGGTCATAATGAATCATTAAGAGATTGTATCACAAAGTTTAGTAAAGAATCCTTAGATATCCCTAACCTAGATATAGCAACGGCTGTTGAAGCTTTTAAAATGGGATTGCTTAGGGATTCATTATTCTATGATGATCTTGTTATGACACCATGCAGGAACCTAGATGAGGTAAGAACCCGGGCACTTAGGTTTATCCGGCTAGAGGATGACAAGAGGATCCAGGAGAGGTTAGCAGGATCCTCAAAGCAAGAGAAGCAAGGATCCTCATTCAAGAACAACAAGTTCAGATCCTATAACAAGTCTGATAACCAGAATGTGCATGCTGTAGAACAGGAAGAGGATGATGAGGATTATTCTCCAATTTCTAAATACTGTTTTTCTGTTGATAACAATAAGCTAATCCTTGCGATGCAAAATCTAGGTGACAAAGCTAGGTGGCCGAGAAAAAATGACAAACCAGCTGCAACTAAAGATAAGTCAAAGTGGTATGCATACCACGAAGATTTTGGGCATCTCACAGAAGAATGCATCGCATTGAGAAAAGAAATTGGATACTTGTTTAGCAAGGGGCAGTTGAAAGAATTATTGGGGAGAAAGAAATCAAGAACTCAGGATCCTGAAAGGATCCCAGAGAAAGCTCCAGCCCCTCCAGCAGATGCACAAGTTATAAACTTCATATCTGGAGGATCAGACATTTGTGGAACATCCTTTTCAGCAGCCAAATGACATGCAAAGGAAACCAAGATGGGTAATGGGGATAGACCCATTCGAACATCCAGTGTCTCCGAAGGAAAAATCATAACTTTTGATGAGGA
The DNA here is from genome assembly GCF_002127325.2 of Helianthus annuus. Classification (NCBI taxonomy): domain Eukaryota; kingdom Viridiplantae; phylum Streptophyta; class Magnoliopsida; order Asterales; family Asteraceae; genus Helianthus; species Helianthus annuus. The sequence continues at coordinate 101,057,672 of NC_035447.2, read as the reverse complement.
TGATCGTGTTGACATTCAGGATCCTCATCACGATGGTTTGGTTATTACTCTTTTTATTTCTAACCATTTTGTTCGCGGGATCCTTATAGACGGAGGAAGCTCTGTGAATATCATCCAGCTTGATGTTCTTAAGAAGATGAATATTCCCGAATCCGATATCACACCAAGATCCTCTGTGCTTGTGGGATTCAGTGGCGAGACTAAAAATACTCTGGGGGACATTAAACTACCAATTTATATCGAAGGGCTGCATTCTTACCAAAAATTTTGTGTTATTGATTGTTTTTCTTGTTGTAATGTTATCCTTGGCAGGCCTTGGATACATGACATGAAGGCAGTCCCATCCACTTATCATCAATGTGTGAAGCTTCCTAGCCCATGGGGGATAGTGAAAATTGATAGTGATCAGTATGAGGCTATGAACTGCTACACTTCATCAATGAAACCATCCTCAAAGTCAAGGGAGCAATAGCAATCAAAGCAACCTCCGAGAGATGTCTTGGAGGCAAGAGAGCAGGATGTAGTAGAAATCCTTCTGGATCCTGATGATCCTGAATCTAAAGTTTACATAGGATCAGGGATCCTTGGCGAAATGAAAGAAGACCTAGTATCCTTCCTCAAAAGGAGGAAAACTACCTTTGCATGGAAACACGAAGACATGACAGGTATATCTTAAGATATAATCACTCACAAACTTGGCATTGACAGGTCATTCAAACCAATCCATCAAAAGAGGAGGAAGTTTGCACCAGAGAGAAATGCCATTATCCAGGAGGAGGTAGAAAAATTACTCCGAGCAGGTATGATTAGAGAGATTAAGTATCCAAGATGGTTGGCCAATGTGGTTGTTGTTCAAAAGAAAAACGGAAAGTGGAGGGTATGTGTCGATTTCACTGATTTAAATAAGGCATGTCCCAAGGATCCTTTCCCATTACCCCACATTGACTCCATGGTGGATGCAACCGCGGGTTATGAACTGTTAACTTTTATGGATGCTTCATCTGGATTTCAACAAATTCAGATGGAACCATCTGATCAAGAGGATACAGCCTTTATGACTCCAACTGATATATATTGTTATATCGCTATGCCGTTTGGACTAAGAAATGGAGGTGCAACTTATCAAAGGCTAGTGAATATGATGTTCAAGGATCAGATTGGACACACTATGGAAGTTTATATAGACGACATGGTGGTAAAATCCAAAAAGGCTGAGGATCACCTGAGAGACTTGGAGGAAGCATTCAATATCCTTGACAAATATAATATGAAACTTAACCCTTCAAAGTGTCACTTTGGTGTTAAAGCAGGTAAATTCTTAGGGTATATGGTGACAAAGAGGGGCATTGAAGCCAGTCCAGAGAAAATCAAAGCTATAATAAACATCAAATCCCCTGCCAATGCTAAGGATGTCCAGAGGCTAACAGGCAGGATTGCAGCTTTAAACAGATTCATATCCAAATCCTCAGAGAAATGTCTATGATATCTTGAGGAAGAACAAGAAGTTTTATTGGACTGAGAAGCATGAAAATGCTCTCAAAGCTCTTAAGGATTACCTGTCCTTGGCTCCTGCCTTGATGAAACCAGAAAAAGGAGATGTGTTATCCTTATATCTTGCGGTATCCTCAAAAGCAGTAAGTGCCGTCCTTGTTAAGGATCACGAAGGTACACAACATCCTGTTTACTAGGTAAGTAAGAGTTTACTAGATGCCGAATCCAGGTATTCTCATTTGGAAAAACTTATCCTAGCTTTAATCATGGCATCTACTAAATTGAGACATTATTTTGAAACTCATGCTATTATTGTTAAAACTAATTTTCCAATTAAGAATGTTCTCAGGAAACCTGAAATGTCAGGAAGGATGGCTAAGTGGGCAGTGAAGCTTAGTGCTTATGATATTAGATATGAGCCTAGGACAGCCATTAAATCCCAAGCCTTAGCTGAATTTGTGGTAGATTTCAGTAGTGACTTGCAAAAGGAAGCCGAGTTAGAAGTCCAACAGCTAGAGGAAACTAAGGATCATTGGATACTCTATACTGATGGATCCTCTAATGTCAAAGGAACAGGGCTTGGAATACTACTAAAATCGCCACAGGGGGACATAATACCCCACTCTATAGCTTGTGAGTTCCAAACTACTAACAATGAGGCTGAATATGAAGCCTTGATAGCTGGTTTGCAAATTGCTAAGCATATGAGGATCAGGTATCTTGAGGTACACGTAGATTCATTATTAATCACTAATCATTTTAATGGATCCTATGCTGTTAAAGGTGAAAAGCTAACCAAATATTTAGAGATAGTCAAAGAACTGGCACTCTCTTTTGTTTCCTTTAGTTTGACACAGGTACCAAGGGAGGAAAATACAGAAGCTGATGCATTGGCTAATCTAGGATCATCTTTGAAGATCCCGGACGATATAAGTATCCCCATCATCCATATCCTAACCCCTGCCATCGAGGATCATGTGGCTATGGAGATAGGAGAGGATTCTGCAATCATCCCTGGTGATGATACTCAATCTTATTCAGGATCATGGATTATCCCAATCATGAGATACATACAACATGGAGAGATTCCTACAGGATAAAATCCTAGGGCTTTCAAAATTAAGGTATCCCAATTCACAATATTAAATAATATGTTGTATAAGCAATCTCTTGCAAGACCATACTTAAGATGCATTGAGGATCCTGAAATCTAAGAAGTTTTAAAAGACTTCCATGAAGGAAATTGTGGAAATCACACTGGGGGCAGGGCATTATTCTCAAGGATCCTGAGGACAGGATACTATTGGCCAACTATGAAGAGAGATGCTGTGGAGTATGCTAAGAGATGTGATCCTTGTCAGAGACACAGCAATATCCTTCATCAACCGGCTGAATTCCTGTATCCTATATCCTCCTCTTGGCCGTTTATGAGATGGGGTATGGATATAGTTGGTAAGCTTCCTAAGGCACCTGGTGGAAAACTGTTCATGCTTGCTATGATTGATTACTTCTCCAAGTGGATAGAGGCTGAAGCCTTTGCCCAAGTCAGAGAAAAGGAAGTTATATCCTTCATTAAAAGAAATATTATTACTAGATTTGGTATCCCTTCTGAAATTGTATGTGATAATGGTTCCCAATTTATTGGGGGCAGAACTACTAACTTTTGTGACAGTTGGGGGATTAAGATGATAACATCAACACCAGTCCACCCATAAGCTAATGGTCAGGCAGACTCATCCAACAAGATCATCATCAACAATTTGAAAAAGAAGCTTGGATCCAAGAAAGGAAAATGGGCAGAAGAACTACCTTATGTGCTTTGGGCTGATAGGACAACTCCTAAGAATGCTACAGGCCAAACTCCATTTTCTTTGGTATTTGGGGCAGAATCAGTGATCCCTATAGAAATGGTGGTTCCAACTGCAAGAACAAGTATTCGTGATCCTGAAGAAAATGACGAGAACTTGGTTCAAGACCTGGATACTATAGAAGAAATCAGGGATTTGGCAAGGATAAGGATGGCCAGTTATCAGCAAAGGATGGCTGGAGCCTACAACAAAAATGTCAGGATCAGGAAGTTCCAAGTTGGTGATATGGTACTAAGGAAAGCATTTCAGAATACCACCAATCCTGCTGATGGAAAGCTGACACCAAAGTGGGAAGGTCCTTACTTGATTGAAGCTGAGGCATGAAAGGGGGCATATCGATTGCTAACAATGGAAGGTGATTTGCTACCTAGAGCCTGGAACGCTATCCATTTGAAGAAATACTTCATGTGATAAGGATCCATGATCCTCACATGATAACTATCCTTAAAGGATCCCCACAGCACAGATGATCCTTATTGTGGTAACATCCTAATCTCAAACTATTTCATTCTCTTATTTTCTCATATAAGGATAAGGATCCTGCATCCTCTATCCACCTTTCACTTGATTCTGAGTTTTGAAGGTTCAGGTATCCTTAGCAAAGGGTTGGTTATCCGCAGAAGCAACCAGTTATTTGGGCTTGACCCCAGTTTTGCCAGTAGCGCACGATGATCCTGATATAGTTCATGGCAATGGGACCAGTACTCGCTTTAGGGGCTGACAATTCTATTGTACTGGCTATACCTAGGATCCTACGTATAATGGTAGACGTACCATACATCCGTTCCTAAGGTTTCTAACGTTTTCATGTTAGCTAAGGTTTTGGCATTTTCATGTCACTAAGTTTGGATAGTCGCCAGTGAGGGCCATACTCCAGTTTACATACGATCCTTGGGCTTGTCCCAAGTTATCCCTTGGGCTTGTCCCCAGTTATCCTTTGGGCGTGTCCCCAGTTATCCTGTGGGCGTGTCCCCAGTTATCCTTTGAGCTTGTCCCCAGTTGCTAACTTTTATCTTATATTGGCTTAGTCCCAAGTTGTATCCCATTTCAGGTTTTTGAAGCTAAACGTCCAAGGATCCTTGATCCTTACCTTCTCCTAAGGTTTGTCTTATGGTTATCCTGATTATAATATTAAGGGTTAGGATCCTAACTTGGATTCTCATGTATGATCCTTAACTATTTTGATTTTATTCATCATTTATTTGAAATAACCCTTATACTTTAACAACTGAACTTGTGGTTCTTAAACTATATTATTTTTCAGAACTTATCGATTATGGGATATGTGATCCTTGATCATATCTTAAACTTTTTGGATATTTTTCAAATTTTTCAAGGCTTGATAAGTTTTGTTTTGCTCAAAAATTACCGAAGCAATTAAGTGATCAAATTAGTTAAGTGAGGTAGTGTGCTAAAAAGTGTGTTGAAAATATGTTGGTTAAGTTGTTTAGAAAAACAGTATTCAGAATACGGCTCAGGATATTGAGCTGTATTTACGATCAAACAATGAGCAAAAAGTAAAGGGGTTGACACGAGATGTACGAGGAAAGCCCTTGATCAATCTAGATCGCCGTCATAAAACCTCGGGAGCTGACAATCGCAGCTGCCTTGTTCTTCTTATTGCTTCAAACTTCAGGATACAGTGCAGGATATGATACGGATCAACTAAGTGTTACAATGAGATTTGAGTACAAGTGTTTGTGTAGTGGTTGCTAGTAGCTAGAGAGCAAAGAGTGTGAGTGATAGTGAAAGTGTGTGAAAAGTTGTGTCTACCTATGATCCGATCGCCCCTTTATATAGTTACAAAAAACAAACTAACTCTCCTATTATTCCGGGATGCTGGGAATATTCCATTCTGAACGTTGGGGGACTCTTTCTACTCGTTTTCCACGTGCTTATTGACTACAAAACCGGGTCTTCAGCTCATATAACCGTTACAATGTCAATAACATTGACCAACATCCGATATTCTCGCGGAATATGCCTTTCTGACCGTTACAAGACCCATTCTTCCACCATCAACGTCCATTTTTCAACCACCTTGAGCGAATCTTCAGGTAGATCAAGTCTTTTAACGTTGGTACCTTGCAACCAACGTTTTACAAGCCAATCGTTAGTAATAGTCAGGATACTGCCTCAGGATATTACCAATATCCTGGCCCGGTATCCTGATACGGTATCCTGATCCGGTATCCTGATCTGGTATCCTGATCATATACAACTAATAAAAAATCAAGATACAAAATCAGGATATGGGCTCAGAATTTCACCCATAACAATTGTCCCCAAAAATATAACTGTTGGATATCATGATTCCAACGGATATATTTTTTTTAGTCATTCCAACATGTCTAGTAAGGATATCTGTTTTAAATATTCCTGCATAGGTTTGGTTACTTCAGAATACTATCATGTAATGAAATTAGAATTACTCCCTTTTACGCAGATTCCATCAAAGACCCTGCTACTTTTGATCCAGATGAGCTTGACAGCTTTTCTAAGCCTGTCTTGGTGAAAAAGGAGCCATATGTTGCCAACAGCTCTAAGCCCTCTGCTGCTGCTGCCAAAGGTTTCTCTTATGGTGACCTTGGCTTCATGGAATTCATCGAGCCCATGATCTCCTTCCCTAATAAGGTAAGTATCCAGATCCTGTATCTCGTACACATATACTGAACCTGTATCCTGGTTAGTTTGTCTTTAGTGATACCTGTATTTTGTAGGGTATAAATTATCTGGTCGTCCTGCACTTTGAAAAAATTTCATTTCCTGCAAGTAGAATAGTTTGACAGTTGAAGGTGGAGGGATCCTGTGTTTTCAGGATGAAGCCTTCAACTGTTTATGTAAATATGCTTTAAAAACTTAATTGTGTTCTTGGTGAATGGGTCTCTTTTTGAGATGAAACCGGCGAATACAATTTTTTGGACCAGTAATAATAAACTAACCTTTTCGACCTCATCTCCGTGTTATATGTTATTCTGAAAAATTTGTTCTGAATATCCTGATCAGGATACTGGTATGATACTTAATTGCTTTGTCACCTTTGTTCAGAATGTTTGACAAAGACTTAGTTAAATACAAATTTTCATAAAAACTGCACTTACTCATATAAGGCCTTCAAACTTAGGAAAAGTAAGAATCCATACCAGAAACACCTAGGCAATAATCTTCATTCTTAAACCTTTGAATCATTCGCAATGTCCCCAGTGGGATATAATATTGGCATAGGTTTCCTTCTTGCTCCAGCATAAATGTCCCCAGTCGGATATAGTGTCAGCATACGTCATGTTCCATCACGGATGTCCCCTGTCTGTGCAGGACCAGTATGTTGTACCGGGATATGATCCTTTAGCAATTCTTTAACCAGTTGTTTAAACTTAGCAATCTTTTTTCAAAAATTTATGTAGACTTGTAAATGATTATGTTTTTTGAAAATATACTTTGGGATTTTCCAAAAAATTTGTATTTTATTGGGACTAAACCCAGTTTCCAGGCATTTAAGCCGGAGTATAAGAACCTCAAGACTTGAAAAGGTGAAAACCTTTAAGTCTTTGAGTTTTACCGGGGATTTTACCCACGTTTCGTGCGCTACAGGCGAGGGTGTGGAAACCCCGAAACTTAGAAAGGTGAAAACCTTTATACCTTAGAAGAGTGTGAAAACACTCTTGTTTTCGTGCGCTACAGGCGGGAGTGTATAAACTCCAAGACTTAGAAAGGTGAAAACCTTTAAACCTTAGAGAGTATGAAAATACCCTTTCGCGAGAGAGGGTGATCAATCTTCATATACCTTAAGGATCCAGGGTATAGCCAACAGTAACGAAATTGTCAGCCACTTTTACATGAACTGGTCCCGCCACCTTGAACTATCCCTGGATAACTTGCGCTCCAGGCGGGGTGTTTAAACCCAATTCGTGAGAAAGGTGAATACCTTTAAACCTGTGAAGGGATCAGGATCCCTTAAACGTGAGAAAGGGGGCCAATCCTCTAATCTTACGAATTATCCCGAGTGTATATCCTGGAGGTATATTCTGAAGCATATCCTGCAAAACATCCTTAAACTAAGGTGGGTGTTAGCTTGGCTATCACCCCTCCGATGCTTAAGTCAGTAATCAGTTCAAAAGAGTAAATAATATTAAACATATTAAAAGAGATAGAATTCATACCATCCTGAGTTAGAAATTAAATTCCAAACTCACATGAAATAGAGCTTTAGATGTATAGCATTCCAGAATTTTGGTAGCATATCCCCCTCCATATTCTTGAGTCGGTATGTTCCTTTTCCTGATTCGGATTCAATCTCATAGGGTCCTTCCCACTTTGGAGCCAATTTTACATCAGCAGGATTCGTAGTATTCTGAAAAGCTTTTCTTACCACCCAATCTCCGACTTGAAACCTCCTAGTCCTTATATTCTTGTTGTATGCTCCGGATATCCTCTGTTGATATGCTGCCATCCTTAGCTTTGCTGCGTCCCTTGTTCCATCCACAGTATCTAATTCTTGACATAAGGCTTCAGGATTCTGCTCAGGATCCTGTAGGATAGATCTTGCAGTAGGTATCGCCATTTCCGTTGGAATCATTGCTTCTGCTCCAAATACCAAGGAAAATGGGGTTTGGCCTGTCGCATTCTTTACCGTTGTCCTATCAGCCCACAAAACAAAGGGTAATTCTTGTGCCCATCTTCCTTTTTTGGCTCCAAATCTCTTCTTTAAGTTATTGACAATTATCTTGTTTGAGGATTCTGCTTGTCCATTCGCTTGAGGATGCACCGGAGTAGACGTGATCATTTTGATTCCCCAACTCTTGCAAAAGTCAGTAGTCCGCTTGCTTATAAACTGGGGCCCATTATCACAAATGATTTCGGCTGGTACCCCAAACCTGGTCAGGATATTCCTTTTTATGAAGGATACTACTTCTTGGTCTCTAACTTGGACAAATGCTTCAGCTTCAACCCACTTAGAGAAATAATCCGTCAATGCTAGTGTTAGGGCTGGATTTTTACAATACATGATCCTCACATGTGATCCTAACCAGTGATCCTTGTTTCTTTGACAGATAGTGATCCTCAGCAGAGTTCCAGGATCAGGATCACGGACCATCATAGGATCCTCGTGCTAACAATTGCTTTCGTTGAATTTAATGTTGTTTTGCAGGACATCTAGCAGGATCCGCTCTTAAGCATCACAATTAAAGGACACGTCTTTACAACTATGGCATGTGCTTAATCGGAGATGGACGTTGTGAACGATATGGAAACATGGCATGATTTAAGGGTGATAATTTAGGCTAGATTTACTTTTATTTCTAAAGGGGTAATGAGCTGATTATTAGTCTTTTTACCTAAAATAGGTCACCTACACTTGTATATATAACACTCTTCCTCATTCGGAAGAACACACAACACAACTCTCACACGCTTAGACACTCGAAACTATAGTGATCCTTGTACTCAGCTCATTATCATCCAAAGTTGTAACCATTTTTCTTATATTGAAGTTTGGTGATCGGTAGTTGCCATCACCCGAGGTTTTTTATGCCGGAGATCATACATTGATCAAGGGCTTTTTCCTCGTATAAATCATTGTGTCTTTGCATATTTTATACTGAAGTGATCCTTTACTTTTTCAATAAACCAAGCATCATACCCCGTTTACATAAAGTTTGGTTGCATTATCCTTAGTGTGATTTTTGACCAAAACAGTTTGGCGCCCACCGTGGGGCAAT